>NC_085008.1:17160119-17235119 GCF_963854185.1 Sardina pilchardus | reverse complement strand
GTCTGTGTGTGGAGTGATGATGGATCAGTCATGTCTCAGTGGGACAGCAGAAACAGAGGCCTCTAGCCAACCCACCACACACACACACACACACACACACACACACACACACACACACACACACACACACACACACACACACACACACACACACCCTTGCTCTCTCATTCACCCTTCTACTCTCAGGACAAAGCTAAGCTAACACAGGCAAAAAAAATGTAACGCCGCAGCACAATTTATAACAGCCCCAGAGTCCCCCTGGGGGCCAGGAGCTCATGCTAATAGTAGCACTCTGAGTTTGGAGACGCCTAGCGTTGCACAGTGTGGAGGCCGAGTAGAAATGGGAAAGATTGTTCTGTCTCAGCCTGCTAAGCAGTGAGCCACCTGCCAACCCAACCTGACCCCCTCGACTGTAGAGATGCTGCCTGCGACCTCCCTCACCCCCCCCCCCCACCTCCCCTTCCCAAAGCCTGCAGAGGAGTCGGCCCTGACACCCGCTAGCGTTTGGGAGAGAGGGCAATCTATCAGCGTGATGGTCCCATTAATCAAGGAAATAGGGACAGGCTGTTATTTTATTAGTGTAAAATTTGTTTTATAATAATACTGCCGTGCGTGCGTGCGTCCGTGTGTGTGTGCTTGTGTGTGTATGTGTGTGTGTGTGTGTATGTGTGTGTGCGTGTGTGTGTGTGTGTGTGTGTGTGTGTGTGTGTGTGTGTGTGTGTGTGTGTCCCTTTCCCACTGCCCCTCTCCTTCTAGCCTCATGATAAATGGGTTGGCGAATGGTGCCAGTATGATTGCTGCTAAATTTCATGCTCAATGTCCATGTATGGTGGTGAATAATTTAATCTGTCTGAGATTTATAAATGACAGGGAAACTTCCTCCTCCTCCTCCCCCTCCCCCTCCTCCTCCTCCCCCTCCCCTCCCATCTCACAGCTTCAACCCCAGAGTGCAGCTGGGCCTATTGTGACAGGAGCAAATGACTCTTTCATAAAGGAGCACATTCATTTACACACGTCTGAGATAAGGAAGGGAAAGTTAGATTTGTTTTATCTACACTAACCCCCTCCCCCAACAATGAATCAATGTCAGTCTGCCTAACAGAAAAAGGATGTCTTGTTCATTACCGAAAGGATGTGGGGTTATCCCAATTTTCCCAGTGCAGACACACACACACACACACACACACACACACACACACTCACACACTTAGTGCTTAACATGTATCATGATATTCCAACCCAATGCTTTGCAAACAAGCACAAACATGCATCCATACATACTGTAACAGGTCACTGCTCCGAATATCTCTACAATGTGTCTACAGCGCAACACTCATTGCAACATTGAAACACACACATACACACACATACCACTCCGTCCCATATATTCTTCATCTATTACAAGAAGTGTTTATGATGGATCACTTTAAGCACCCCTCTGTCATGGCTGAGTTCCTGAGAGGTGATTAAATGTGGTAGAATTCACCGAGGTTTTCCGACCGCGATTTGGAAAGATGAGGATTTGGAGGGGGGCTATGGCTGTGTGTGTGTATGTGTGCGTGTGTGTGTGTGTGTGTGTGTGTGTGTGTGTGTCTGTGTGTGTGTGTGTGTGTGTGTGTGTGGGAGGGGGGCAGCACAGCAGTGGCAGGAGCGTAATTTAATTGGAGGAGAAGTGTGGACGCATGAGTGGCGTCGGGTAAGTGAGGAGGGAAATGAGACTCGTGCTGTGGCGTAGCGTGGCGTGGCGCGGCACGGCGTGCCGACCGGCTCCAGACAAATGAGCGCCTGCTGGGAGGCAGGTGTCCCCTGGTGTCAGGGATCGGCAGCGGCGACGAGCGGAGACGAGAGGAGCGATGGAGCCTCCGGCTGCGCTCTAA
Organism: Sardina pilchardus; assembly: GCF_963854185.1. NCBI lineage: Eukaryota > Metazoa > Chordata > Actinopteri > Clupeiformes > Clupeidae > Sardina > Sardina pilchardus. The sequence continues at coordinate 17,233,242 of NC_085008.1, read as the reverse complement.
TGCGACTACCACGGCTGTGACCGGCGCCACCGCCACCGCCGCCGTCAGCTTGCTTGAGTACCCGTCCCTGCCTGCTGCTCTAATTACAGACAATAATGTCGCGGGCGCTAACAACACCTGTTCCTGTTCCACACTCACACTCACAAGCACCCGAAGCCCTCAGCACAGACACAGTAGGACACTGAGCTGCTGTTTGCCCTGGACAGACACAAGTGAGGCTCTGGCTGCTTACTAATGATGCCACAGTCAGTGCTTGAAGTGGGAAAAAATAAGTGCAGGAACTCTAATTTTCCGACACGGTGAAAAAAAAATCAAGTCTTTAGGATATGTTGGTTGAAAAACGTTTTTTATTTAATATTTTTTTCAAGCACTAACCTATAGGCCTAGGTTACTTTTTTCTAATTAACAAATGGAATATGAAAAACCATTAAAACAACACGAACCAGACCAGTGCAGTATAGCCACTTGTAGGCCTAACAATAGACTGGGCTAAGGGCCCTAGAACCAGAAACCTTTGGGCTTAAGGCCCAGATGAAGAAAACTGTGAAATAGGCTGTAGGCCTACTTGTTACATTGATTTAATTAACAATAACTGGCCAAAAGTCAGAACAAGTGGGTAAGTGTGACTGTAAGTGTTCTTTCTATTGCTATTTTGGGTCCTGAAATGGCATTTCAAGCATCTGCCATGGCTATATGACAAACAAGGGTCTGAATACAACTTCTGATATGAAAAAGAAATTATTTTGAAGTGGGGGATATGGAGAGGTATGGAAAAAATGCAGAAATTTGATGTGATTTCCAAAAAGGATTTCTCGTGATTATAGCTAATTACACAGAGGCATTCTATACGCCGTTGGAATCAGTAGGATCTCCTGTTTATTTTGATATGTAGTTTGCCATAGGGCAGTAACGAAATCGTCAGATATTTCACAGAGAAGAATGGGTATGACGCAGAACTGAATGTGCCATTCATTTTTGTAGGTAACTGTAATTTTCAACGCTAATTATCTCGCGAACCGTTCATCGTAGAAACTAGCGGCTAGTACCATTGGAAAGGCCAGGTTCTGCAGTTTCATATGATATGCATGTTATTTCTGTGCGATTTTCTCGCGCAGCAATATGACCGAGAAGAATGGGTGCGGCCGCGGCCGCATGGTGCGTCTCCATGTAATGTAGTCTTTCATCGGTCTTGTGATATTGTCTATTCTCGGGCCACTGTGACTGTCACTGCGTCGGATCAGTTTCAGTAAGTACCGGAACGCTGAAAAAAGTGGCGGAACTCAAAAGACGAAAATACAGAAGTTCCGGAACTGCGTTCCGCTGCGTTCCGGCCCACTTCAAGCACTGGCCACAGTAAAGGAGCCCACTGGCTCCTGATATACCTGCTGCTGGGCTACTCACAGAGGCCCTGTGGTCTCAACAGTCATGTCATCACCTGTGTTGCACACACAAACAGCATTGAGGGCCAAAGCCTTACTCAAAGGGCATTTTATCCAGTTTATTACCATGTGATTTATGTGATTATGATTTTTATTTCTCTGTATTTAGTTATCTTTTCTCTATTTTTCCTTTTTCTCAATCTTCTCTCTCTCTCTCTCACGGTGGCAGCCGTGGTGTACTGGTTAGCGCACCGGGCTTGTAACCGCCGGTTCGATCCCCGACCAGTCCACCATGGCTGAAGTGCCCTTGAGCAAGGCACCTAACCCCTCACTGCTCCCCGAGCGCCGCTGGTTGGGCAGGCAGCTCACTGCTCTGGGTTGTGTGATTCACCTCACTGTGTGTTCACTGTGTGCTGTGTGTTCACTAATTCGGTTAAATTGGGTTAAATGCAGAGAACTGAATTTCCCTCACGGGATCAAAAAAGTATCTATTCTATTCTTATTCTCTCTCTCTCTCTCTGCAGGCTGTCTAAGGACTCCGGTCTGACCACCCTGGAGGCCCTGAAGTGTCGGATACGAGATCTGGAGAAACAGCTGTCACGGGGCGACAGATACAAGTGTCTTATCTGCATGGTGAGATTGTCATCGGCATTTGCATTTTGTGTGTGTATGTGCGTGTGTGTGTGTGTGTGTGTGTGTGTGTGTGTGTGTGTGTGTATGCGTGTGTGCGTGTGCATACCTGTGTGTGTCTCCTTGGATAAAGAAAAACAGAGACAGTCAGTCAAAATAATAACAACTTAAGTGGTGTTTTTTCCTTTAGGTAAATTAGTTCTGGATGCCTTGTCAACATCTCATGATATTAAGTTATTAAGGAACTCAGTATGGTTTTGAATGGTTCACTGAATGACAGATATGTACTGCCATCTAGTGTTAACATTGTGCTCTGCAGTCTCTTGGCTCTGCAAACCACAAGATAACCCAATGTTAATATTTTGTCTTTCTGTCATTCTATATTTAGTGGGGCATTGCAATTTTGTAATTGCTTTGGGGGAAAAAATAGACTCATCTCTATCTCATCTCTACTTCATCTCGTTCTGTCTCGCTGTGTTAAGTGCTGTGATGTAAATAGGTGTCATCTGTAATGTCTTTGTCTCCCTCTACAGGACTGCTACACGATACCTCTCACCTCCATCCAGTGCTGGCACGTCCACTGTGAGGAGTGCTGGCTCAGGACTCTGGTAAGTCTAGTAATACTGTACTGTAGTCGTAGTGACAAGTTTACATGTGGAGAGTACCGTAATTTCCCGACTATTAGCCGCGGCTTATACATTGATTTAGCAAAATTTCTTCAGCTATGAGGTTAATACACGGGGACAGTTAATATGGTATCAATATGGTTTTATTTCTTTTAACTAACATAAAACACTGTCCTGCGGCTTATACACAATGCTGCTTACAGTATGCGTGAAATTACTGTATAGGCAAGGCAAGGCAAGGCAAGTTTATTTATGTAAAGTATTTTATGCACAGGGACAATTAATTTCATTCATCAACATTCATCAACAAAATCAAGTAATTGTGAATAGATATAACCATAAAAATGCAATACTTAAAAAAAGTAAAACACTTAAAATAGAACTTGAAACAACAGTGGGAGCATTTTTTTATGTCATTGAGATGTTGGTTTCAAAGGTGAACCACATACAGTAGCAGGTAATGATCATTATATAGATAGGGGTGTAGGAATGTAGGGTGGTAGGAATCATTATAATTAGATTAACATTCATTTGTACTTGATTCGGAAAGCACTTCAACTACAGCCACACTTGTTTCCCCATAGCTAAATTGATATACTACTTAGATAGATATACATAGATATACGTCACTGCCACACAACAGTGTTGGTGGTCATTGTTGATTAGCTACAATAGGTAACGTGAGGTCAGTTGCAGGAAGCGTTTATTCTTGGTCTGGGGAATGTTATAAATACACCCTCTCTGCTCTGTGTGACTCTCAGGGGGCTAAGAAGCTTTGTCCGCAGTGCAACACCATCACGTCACCAGGGGACCTGCGGCGTGTGTATCTGTGAGCGGGATCTGAGGGACAGCTGGCCTGTCACCTAATCAGCAAGCCCCCCGACCTCCTTCCCCTGACGCTTCTCCAGTGCTAACCACCGAGGTCTCTACCACTCCTGTAGTTATGGTCAAGGCCTGTGCCGCTCTCGTGTTGGACATCAGGCCTGAACCACTCCAGTGTTGACCATCAGGCCTTCACAAGCAGCTCCAGCATTATCTGACAAGGCCTGCAACAATGTAGTGTTGACCATCAGACCTAAACCACTCCAGTGTTGACCATCAGGGCCTAAACCACTTCAGTTGACCTTGAAGGCCTGAATAAATCCAGTATCCAAACCCTGGCCCACCACAGGGTTGACTGACCGAGCACTAAACCACATCAGTGTGGTCAGCTCTTCATGACTCCATCAGGCCTGTCACACCACAGGGTTGACCGACAGAGCCAATACCACTTCTCCATCTCTTCACTGTCAAGTCTTCATGACTCCAGTGTTGACCAATTCGAGCCACCTGCAACACTAACCAAGGACACTAACACTAACCAAGGAGGACAGACTAAATAAGGCATTGTGGGAAAGCAGTTATATACTGTAGCAATATGGCAGTTCTGTGATGGAGACCTGTTTCGTACATAAGCTTTCACAGGATCAAGACTGTATGTCCCCTCTGCTTTCATTAACTCTCTACTGTCGGAGTGTCTGAAGACAGACATGGATTGTCAATGGTTAACCCTCTTTGTGAATAGAGACTGACTTTAATCTTTCAGAAACTCTTAAATGTCTCATATTTTTATCGAGAAAACCAGCTTCAAACTGAGATTACCAGCTATATTTTGCTGTTCACATTTTTACCAGTTGATAGGTCTGAGAAGCACATGTATTATTATGTGGTGAATGTTTACAAGGATTAATGTATATATTTGTACATATGTATATTCTTCATATTCCAGTCTAAAAGCAAACAACATGACACTTAGGAATCATAATGACTACATTGTACTGTAACATTAGGACTTAAGGGATTCTTCACAGTTATCCAGGGGGTATTTCCTTCAAATGTACTTTGATGGGTTGCTGACATAACACCAATAAATAATCATTCCACTATTGTACACAAAGCATTTAAATATATAGGCATACATATTCATAATTTCTAACCTTTTGATGTTGGACTTCTTCTTAACTTGGTAGAATGATGTGAGGGTTTACTCCTTATGCAGGTAGACATCAGTCGCTATTTCAGAGAGAGCTAGAGAGAGAGAGGCTCTAGAGGACTTCTTTCTTCTCTGCCAAGATTCATGTATTTAAAATATCTCCTTACATCAAAACACGACACTTTGCTGTCCATATTTCCCAAGTTCTTAGACATATCACACATAACAAATCTATTTGTAATTCTAAGGTTTACATAGTTTGCCATTCTTTAAAATACGTGTCTTTAAACACTGGTCTGTGTTAGAATAAATCAGCAATTGGAACGTGTCTTAACCAATGGGGTGATACATTTTCTGTAGGCTAAGAATCGTCTAAGGCTGATTATGACCATGTGTGTAGATCTGTCTGTGTCTGTTGCAGGAGTCGGCATTCTGAGGACCTTTCATGTGTCCCTCAAGGCCTCTGGTGTTTTTGTTTGTTTGTCTTTTTCGTATGCTGTGTTCTTTCCATGGGCAAACTAACTCAAAAAAGGGTGTTCATGAAATGTCAAGCCTTATGGAGTGATTTTAAGATGTTTTTCTCTTTAAATGTGATAATATATGAGGAGAATGCTCTAATGTGGTATTTTTAGCAATAGTCATCTGATGTCAGAATATTGTACTAAAACTATTAAGTATTTCATAGTTTGGAAAAGGAATATTTTAATGTAAATATGTCATCATTTAAATAGGTAAAAAAAAACACACTTGGGAAACAAGACATTTGACAAAGATGTATTTTGTATTTCAAAATTTTCTGGCTAGTCTCTGAATTAAACAGTTTTGTTGTTAACTGGAAGTGATTTGAAGTGATTACTTATGCATTACCGTATCACCTTTGGTCCACGCTTGGCTGCACAAACCCGTAGGCACTACAGAGCAGGGGTGCAGTGAGGGAATTTTGGACCCTTTGCAAGAACATGTTTCTGGGTCCCATTTATCTGATTCATGCATCCTGCTTGAATTCCTTTGGCCCCTGTTCATTAGGACTGTGGAATAGAATCATCAATCATAGAATCATCACCTTCTATCACTCCCCTCTATCCGTGGCAATGCTCCCGACCATCATGTTTGGAGTTGGACTATCTGTTGATAGAGGCGTCCCACATATCACAGATATAAAACCATTTCATATATGTTTCAGTCCCTAGCTGTTTCATCACTTGGAACTGCTGATTCAAGGCCTTTCACCGACGACTTTCGGCACTTATCTTCCTCCAGGAGGATTTGGTTCTCTCTTGGGACGTGAGAGGTCATTGAGTCTTGCCATCAGCCAAGAGAGCGGATGTTTGTCCAAGTGTCTTTGCTCTTGAAGTCACACGAGGTGAAGGTTTCCAGACAACAGACAATACAGGCTCAGGGAACAGGAATATGGCTGAAAGCCACATTTTACAGCTTACTGTACTGTTACATCTCATTTACATGCCAGGGATCCTCAGATTACTCTACAGTTGTCTAATTGTTGCGTAACCTCTTTCTTTGAGGAGGTGGTGAAACAAGAATATGTCAAAGCACATTGTGTAAAAAAAAAGGTTTGCTTTCAATTCATATTTTTTCTAACACAAATTTGAGTTTAGTGTAACAGAATACTATGTAGAATGCTTCACTTTATAGAAATACTACATGGTTTTACTTATTTTCCCTTAATTGCTCAATTATATACTATTGTCTCCTGCTGTCTATTTGTTGCCCAGCCTATATAAAAGCATTTGTTGTCCCACTGGATCAACACAGAGGTATCAGGGTGCTGGCAGTCTGTCAAATCCTAATCTTAGCCAATGCCAATAATCTTTCAGTTGTAGGTGTGACACGATACTACAAACCTGAGCACACCCTTTTGATAGGCTGAGCTGACGAGGGGAGTGGCTAATTGTCTCTGGGCGGAGTCGAAGGTGGAGGTGCTGGATTAGAAGGACATAAACACAGTTCCGTTCCAGTGCTCGTTACTGTCACCTCATACCAAAGCACCTGTTGAAGAAGGTAAGGCCTGTTTTTCTCATGGATGTTTTTCACGCCCACATTTACACATGCCGTAATCAAGGAACCTTCGAGAAAAGGCTTTACATCCTACTGCATGTAGCTGTCAGTCTATAGATACAGTACATCTCTAGATATATTTATATGGTGGAAAGCTTTTCCTTCTGCTTCTTTTGCTTCTCCTTTGATCTTCAACGTGATAAACACTGTCTATTGTAGTATACCAGTATAGTAACTATTACGTCAAATCAGCATATTCAGGATTTCTTTGTAGTTTCTTTGATTTTTCATGATGAACGATTATGACATTTGTTGCGTTATATCTAGTGTCAGATGGTGCATGATTGACAAATTCTGCAGTTTATTTAACATTTTGGCCTCTGGCTCCTTATGCAGTCACATGATGTTTAAGGCTTTTCTTTTATAGGATGTCTTTATAAGATGGGCTAGGTCTAATTCTTGGAGGGTATTTAAAGGTATCTAAAACTCTTACGACCTCCCTTACATATTTTACTAAAACAAATCCCTTCCTACATTCTACTGGCATAATTGATTTTTCTGACCAAATTCTGCCTAAGAACATGACACATTTAGATTGAAAGAAGAGCAAGAACATCTTCCACTCTTATAGTCTAACATTGTCTTTCACGACCACTGATATGGTCTAAACTTATCACCTCATAAGGCAGCAAGTAGATCAGAAATTCAGTCAGCCACCACCTGACCCTTAAAAGGATAAGCGTGTGTCCATAATACCCTTCTAACAATAAGGTCAGGCAATTACGGAGCAAGAATTGTCATTCCTAAGAGCCAATTACTTTGAAGTTGATGTATGTGGACTGAATGACCAGTGTTTGAGAGATGTTCATTTCTTTGCTGCTTGGATACAGATTCAGACAAACACGCTGTGCTGGAGTAGGCCACAGTGCTGCTCAATGTGACATGTGGTCACAGGCTTTCTGATATATCATTAGGCAGAACGCCAGATAATCCTCTTCCCTGGCCTGGCCCGACTTCATTAAGATGCATCTTCATTAAGTGCAGATAAATTAACTGGTGCCCCTATAGGGAGGACGGAAACATCCTATCTACCTTTAATAGCATTGCTTTACATGCTTATATATTGTATGTATAGTCCAGGTGTCTGTGTTATTAGTTCTTTAGAGCAGCTCTGTAAAACAAACCAATTTTGCACCAAGTTGTGACCAATGTGACATTGACAGGTTGACATTCATGCTTTCATTGGCATTCTGCATCTCATCATTGTCCAAAGACACGTCTTTGTCTCAGATCTTGGGCTCGAACTGCCCTCCCCATCTTTGGCAAGGTTGTCAGACTCGCTAAGAGAAGCTAATTCTGGGGATCATTGGATTACCATCTGAGCTTGAGTCTTGAGGAGGGGCTAGTCAGCAATAGTATCACTAGCTGGCCATGTAGGTTAGCCACCCAACGCACAGCATAACCCTTTCACAAGATTGGCTGGCTGCAACAGAGGGGTTTTGTGTGATCCTGACCTAATCTGTATTGAGCATGCAGGGTGGGTTTTTTTTTTAAAGGTCAAATCAGCAGCAGAAATGTTTTCAGCATAGCATTGAAATTCCACAGCATATAATAGAATGATTCCAGGAAACAATCCACATGCATTGAGATTATGGGAGCAAAGCAGTGGCACCATACCACATTATAGACAATACTGTGATCTTTATTGGTGTGTGTGTGTGTGTGTGTGTGTGTGTGTGTGTGTGTGTGTGTGTGTGTGTGTGTGTGTGTGTGTGTGTGTGTGTGTGTGTGTGTGTGTGTGTGTGTGTGTGTGTGTGTGTGGTGGGGGGGTATGCCATATTAAGGTTATGACATGTCCCCCCTTGTCTTGTCTCCTTTGATAGTGTGATGGCAGGACCCAGACCAGTAGTTCTGAGTGGCCCCTCTGGAGCAGGGAAGAGCACTCTGCTGAAGAGGCTCATGAAGGATTATGAAGGAGTCTTTGGCTTCAGCGTGTCCCGTATGTATGAGTGTGCAGCCACATGGCAGACTTCCTTTACTCATGCTGTTTTGTCACTGTAATGCACCCCTGCTCTGATCTGCTATTCTGCTTCTTTTCTGTACAGATACCACAAGGAATCCTCGTCCTGGTGAAGAAAATGGCAAAGGTATGACCATACACGTAAAATTGTGTTTAAGAACAGGGTTACAGAGATTAAATTAGCCAGAAACTAAACCATTTTAGATTGATATCACACAGTGAGACTAGCATTCCATTGGTATAGCCAATGAAGTTGTTTTGGGGCATCTAATAGTGAAGTCGGTCAATGACACTTTAGCAACTTGCTGCCTATTTACGTTTGGAAGGCAAACATCACAGGCCTTTACAGCACAGCTCTGACTGCTTAACCCTTCATGGCACCAAGAAGCCTCATACCGATCAATCCACTTAATTCCAATCCCCTGCGCAATCCCTGCAACCCCTTCGTATGTGCTGAAAAGTGCCGTGTTATGTACAGTGTACTGTGTGATCACACAAAGCTTCAATTACTTCTTACTCCCAAGTGAACAGCATCAATGGCTATTCCAAACATTCAGCCTTTTGCCAAAAAGACAGAGATAAACCTCCTTCTCCCCTTTTGTGCCTTTGTTGTATTTTTCTCCTTAGGCCTGACTAGCCTCCCAATGCTACTGGGGGCTACCTTACTGCCTGTGGCAGACGTCCTATCCTCTGAATCTTCTGAAGGTGTCAAAGTGTCATTCTGATTTTTGTACGCTTAAAAAAACAAAAACAAGTTATTGGCATATATATCATGCATTAAAGAGAGTATTGGGGGTTACTTTCATCTACCTTTCTAAATTTTAAGACACGCTTGAAATATAATTAGTCAAAGGACGTTTGCACTTTGGAGTAAAAAGCTTTTGAAAATAGCCCCCTACATCCCTTAGATTAGTCTGATCCATCCCCGCACCCTTCTCAAACAGGGCTGGCTCTACAGAGTATCTTTGGTGCCCAACTCCGGTTGAGGGACCACTGATATTCAGGCCACCATTAGCATGACATGACTCTTCAAAGATGTTATTAATGGGTTCATCAATAACATCTTTCAAGACCCTTAACGATGACGTCATTCTTTGGGAATATTGAGTGGCGACAGTGCAGTGTTTACCAACGTTCCTGTGCTTAATTGTTGTGTATTTTGGGGTGTTTTTGTGCATTCATTCAGAGCGAGAAAATGTAAACATACAGTACATAATAAAAACCCCATGAGAAATATGCACAGGAATGTTATTAAATATTGTTCTCTCATCTCATGCCTCTTTAATAATAAACTCATTATCCCTATTACCTCATGTAATAGCTCGATTGTTTATATAATCCATTGCTACATATTCATTAATTTCTGATAGTGTTTCATCATTTTGAAAGAGCCATCTTTTTTACAAAATGATGTACAAGAATATCCACTTCTTGTTGGACTACTTCCGTGCTCCATAGTCAGACTGCGTAGCCTACTGTAGGCTATGCTACAATGGCAACAAAACACCAACTTTACAATTTTGCCTTGCTATACGTAATAAAACCGCATTCTGAGTGCAGAGTGTTGTTAATATTCTATAAATGTCATGCTAATGAGTATATTTTATATTTCAGCCCCTGCCGATACTTCATGTACAGTAGCCATGTCTGTGACCTGCTTACCTTGTACTGTCTGCAGAATTCCCTGTAGGCCTACTGTAGTAAATCCCTCTCTGTGCCCTGACTGATGCTGTGCACAAGTAAGACATTCTGCGTGGCTTGGATACTGCAACATGATTATTTAGACAAATAAAATCGGGCATTTTGCTATGTTATGATAAAGTTAAGGGAGTTCAAGTTTTTCAAATATGAATGAAAGGACACAATGTCACTCTATCCTATCTGGTTACTGAATTTATAACAACTATAAAATAAAGATATAAAACTTTACAGTGACTTATGATTTTCTCACCAGAGGACTAATTGGCAGTCTCTTGTGAGTGTGGTAACTATATCCAGAAAAGATCTGGCAAAGTTTTGCAAATTCCAGTCACTGTGCCAGAAAAAACTGCTTTTGTGTTCATGTTTCAAACCGTCTCATTTGCACACATTCACACAGATATTGCAGTGACCACAGTACTTAAGATAGTACTGTTGTAAAGCAGTCAGTAAAAATATTTCAGCATGTGTCTGAGGAAAACAAGTATTTGCACTCACCCACCCCACTTCTGATTGAGTTCCCCCCAAACAACGGTCTGTTCTGTAAGTAACCAATCCTCTGTTTCTCATTTCCCCAAAAGATTACCACTTTACCACCAGGGAGAAGATGCAGGAGGGCATCGATAATGGAGACTTCATTGAGAATGCTGAATTCTCAGGGAACATGTACGGAACAAGGTAATGCCTGTCTAACCTGACATACCACGTGCCATCCTTGGCAACTTTGGTCTTCATTAGCTAGATGACAAACTTGTCTCCATGGTTAAAGGAGTTGACAGGTGAAGCTCTGGCAGGTACTCAGAGCAGGTATCTCGTCATAAGCCCATGGTGCATTGTGTGTTCAGTAAGTTGGGTAATCTGCCAATATTTAGAGTGGAGATACAGCTGCTCACAGACTGTTGAATGATGTGTTTTCCTTGAGTTTTATCCCAAAGTACATATTTTGTTGCTAATAATGTGTTTACATTTTATACAAATACATATTGTTTCCTAATGTGTTTATTTGGCGTATGCCTTCACAGTAAATCTGCTATTGAGGATGTCCAGGCACAGAACCTCATCTGCATTCTCGATGTTGACATCCAAGGAGTGAAAAACATCAAGGAGACTGACCTCAACCCCATCTACATCTCTATCCAGCCCCCCTCAATGGAGATCCTGGTAATGTGTCCCCACTGTGGCGAGGCTGATAACACCTGTGAAGAGATTCCTTCTGTTTATGATGCAACACGGTATACTACTGCATTGTAACTCTTCTTCTCCTTCTTCTTCTTCTTCTTTTTCTTCTTCTTCAGGAAAAGCGTCTGAGAGACAGACAGACTGAGACAGATGACAGTTTACAGAAGCGTTTGGATGCTGCAAGGACAGACATGGAGCTCAGTAAGTCCAAAAACATCCATTCAAATAACCAAACAACCAAAAATAGAGCAAACCCACTTGAAACCTATTTCCTTATTCCCCCTTTAATCACTAGGTAAGGAACCTGGAATGTTTGACCTGGTAATCATCAATGATGACTTAGAGGAAGCATATGAAAAGCTGAAAAGTGTTCTTATGGAGGTAAGCTCATGTAGACGTTATGTAAGGTGTAATGTATAGAACACCCGGTCATTATACAGGGCAAACAGGGCAAACCGGACCCTGATGCGACTGAAGGGACTTATTTTCCTGATAATGACTACCGTTCTATACACAATCCCTCTAATTAGGTGGCCAGTTGCTAAAATTTACCAAAAAGAAAAAAAAACTCCACATGATCTGTCTCTTCGCAACACATGCTGAACTTGAATCAAACATTCTTTGGAACACAGCCGATCAGCCATCTGATTTCACTTTTGAATGAAGTTCCATGGCAATATATGACCGGACTACACGCAGAGTGATAGGACAAATATGAGATGTAAATCAGAAGCACAAAACCTGTTGATATTGACAGCAGTGTTTTTCGTGTCTTCGTTGAAAGACATTGTTTAAATGCAGTAGCCTAATGTTGGAAAACAGAGATTAATACAAAAATACAGATCAAAGTGTTCTTTTATTTATAAACATTGATTTTTTTGTAAAGTAAGTTTAGTCAGAGTTGAAGTGAATTATGTTCGAGTGAGTTGTGTTGTGTTGTTGTCCGATGAGTGTAAATGACGAGTGATTGAGACCGAGATTTAGCAGTGATCAGTTTGTTATTTTTAAGTGGACACCTCCTGCTGCCCATGCCCTATCCTGTACATACTGTATTATAGAAAATAAATTACCAGAGCTTTGTAACAATATCTCAGCCTGCCCGTCTCCTAACTTCTCGTTGGCGTTACACTGTGTTGTCAATTGTGGTTTGACAGTGCAGTGTCAACACCATCGAGAAGTTAGGAGACGGGGGAGGCTGAGATATCGTTACAAAACTCGTAATTTGCAAAGTCTTAGTTCAAATGTCCAGGGATATTTCAACTCATGGAACATCTCTCGGCCAATCAAACCCAATTGTTGTAGAATAATTAAATTATTATTCTAAACGTTCTATCTACTTGAAATGAGGTATATTGCTAAGTTTACCTTGCCGTGTGAAGTCATTATGCAATGCTAACGAACACAATGTCTTCTCTGTCCCAACAGGAGATACAGAAAGTACAAGATTCAAAGGAGGACTCCAAGGAGTAATAAATGTTTATTTAACATGTTTTACTTTTCTAGCTCATGTAGTCACCTAGATGATGTTTAAGATTTTCTTTTATAAAATGTCTTTCTCGGATAATGCATTGGTTTTGGTAATAATTGGCATAAAAGTTATACTTCTAAGAGGCTATTTGGGTATCTAAAACTCGTATGACCTCCCTTACATATTTTACTAAAGCAAATCCCTTCTTACATTCTGCCTGACTGATTTTTGATATCATTAGGCAGAACACCAGATAATCCTCTTCCCTGGCTTGGCCCGACTTCAATAAGATGCATCTAAGTGCAGATAAATTAACTCGTGCCAATAGAGGGAGGACAAACACATCCTGTCTACCTAAGAATAGCATCACTTTACATGTTTCTATAAATATATATATATTATATATATATTATATATTTGTAAGTGCGGGTGTCTGTGTTATTAGTTCTATAGTGCAGTTCTGTAAAACAAACCAATTTGTGCCAATTTGTGACCAATGTGACATTGACAGAGTATTTACAGAGTTTGGCATTCATGGTATCTCGTCATTCCCCAAAGACATGTCTTTGTCTCAGATCTTGGGCTCGAGCTGCCCTCCCCAACTTTGGCAAGGTTGTCAGACTCGCTAAGAGAAGCTAATTCTGGAGATCATTGGATTACCATCTGAGCTTGAGTCTTGAGGAGCACTACTGTAAATGACCTGTAAATGACCTGTAAATGACCTTGAGATTTTGACACCCCCTGTAGCACCCACCGTAACGTGATAACTTCCCACTAATGTAATAACTTCCCACCAATGTAATACGAATAATTATGTTTGTTTGCAGGAAGTGATTACATTGGTGAGAAGTTTAACATGTTATTACATTAACAGCAATGTAATAAATAACTGATTTAGTGAAATGATATGTTTCATCAATTGTACGGGAATAGTCACCATCTAAAACCAATGTCATGACCCCCCCCCCCCCCCCCCCTTTATGTCTACCTTTACTTCTTATTCAGCATCCATCACCTTTACTAAAAGTCAAGCAAATCTACATAGACACGTCCCAGACTCTTAATGCCAAGTTGCTTTAGCGTTCATTGTGTTTTTGCCTTCTCTTACCAGAGACCATAAACACATTTGAACAACTTTAGTGGGGGCCAAGCAGTATGCTGTATAGGCATTCATTTCCTCTCTTCCTTTAGCCATTTTCATCACCTTTGTGTTTTCCACCTTATTTTACAAGAGGCCAAGCAGTGAAGCTGCAGTGTTTCTACCCTTCTTACTTATGTTTTTGTTGTAATGGCATGTGAATGTTTTATCTTTTGCAGATATGTTTATAACACAAAGTTAAAGCAGCATTAAGATTCACTCTCAGGGTCTCACTACAGTTGAGAAGAGCAGTAATACAATAGGGGTGCCGCATAGCAGTGCAAAATACCACCACCACTCAGTTCTGCACATTCTCTCCACAAAAATAAATTACGCTTGTTGATTTGTCTTCATCTCCCACTCCATACCCTTGCAACTCATGCTATATGTATGTAAGTGTGAGCGTGTGTGTGTATGTGTGTGTGTGTGTGTATTCGCTTTGCAGGTGTTCATATGTGTGGTTTTGTGTTTATGTGCCAGTAAATGTCTCTGTGTGTGTTAAGTCCTGCCTTTTATCACACTACATTTCACCATCTCAATTAAATCTGATGACTGAATCATGCTCTTATTTTTACTAGATTGTGCACTGAATGCAGAATAAACAATTTAGTATGTTAAGCACACTATGTACTGTAGTTAAACAAGTGCACTAAGTAGTAAAATGAGCGCATAATTCAGTAGGCCTAAGACCAACGTATATTATCTAGCCTGGGAATACCCATATGACCTTTCATCAAATTTGTAATTAGCTCTGAAGGTCATTTGAAGTGGCCAATGAAGTGAAGTTCATGTCCAATGTCCCTAAAACAACATCAGCAAGGTGTGCCAATACAATCGCTAATCTGGCATGGGCTTGAATTTATTTGGAACTGAGCAAATGACTGCATTTACAAGATTGCTACACTTTTGAAATGATTTGGGTCGGAAAGAGCATAACGTACCAATTCAATTTAATGTCACTGCTTGTTCTGTCCCTCCTGGAAGTCATAGGTCAATGAACCTTTTCCAGACCCACTCTCATGATACAGTTGTGAAGGTTTGGGTGTTCCCTGGCTACATATTATCTTGATATACAAAAACAATCTTGCAAGGGCATCTCCTGTCGATCTCATTGCAAGATGTTATGTATTGCAATGTATCTATGTATTGAGAAAAACATACTTGTGTGTGCTCGTTTTACTAGATTGTGCACAAAGTTTTGTGTATTGCATGCTCATTTAACTATATAGTGTGCTCTTTCTACTAAATTGTGCAATTGTTTTACTAAAAAGTGCATTCAGCAAATAATACGCCCATTTTATGAGGGTTAAAATGAGAGTGCAATTTAGCAAATGAGCCCACAATGTAGTAAAACAAGCACACTGTTTAGTAAAACTATCACATGATTTCCTACATTGAGTGCACACTCTAGGAATATGAGAGCACAATTTAGTAAAACAAGCATACAATTTAGTCAAATGAGCACTCATTTTAGTAAAGTGAGGGCACATTTCTTTCATAAACAAAATTATTTTACACCAGTGTGCCAATTTTTTAAAAATTGAAAAAAAAAGTATAAAGTGTATAGTGTAATGTGTCTGCTCATAGGCATAATGTTTTAAAACATTCAGACCCATGCAGACATTCAGTTCCAAATGTTTAAGTTATATTTGATAATTCTCAAGTTCTCGTGTTATTTAACGCCCATACAATTAAGGACATGATTTAGAAAAAAGAGAGAAAAAAAATCCCCTTTATTTCTGCATTGGAGAGGAGTAAAAATCAGCTGGATTTGTTTTTGCTCAACAGAGAAAAATCAGGTCTTAAGGGGTTAAGGTAGGTTACTCTTCCTTTGTTTAGCCACACACTAAAGTTCAGTTAAGGTTTTTTTTAAAGCCACGGATCAAAGGAAAGTTACTGTAGCCTACTACTTAAAGGTGCACAAAGTGATATTGGGTAACATTACTCATATTGATGTTCAAACAAAACAGAGAGCTAGCTTGCCCCTCCCTTCCATGTAACTAAAACTCTCCTGAACGTGCATCTCGTCAGTAAATTCGCTTTATTCATCCGGCATAAAAATGTTTATTCGTAAATAGCGCTGCCATATTGATGGAGGCAACAATCACTGGAGGCCAATGGAAAATGTGATTGACTGGAGATCAGACAGGTGCCTCTGATTGCCGGCAAGTGTTTGCCCCCAATATGGTGGCTGTATTCATGTATGCCACTTAATAAATGTCGATTGACAATGCGGTATCTAGCTTTCTATCTACTGTATGTGGCTGGCCAACAAGCTTTCGTCAGCAAATCTACCAAAATCTACCAAATGTTCATGACCCTTTATCAATAGTAGGACATGTATTTCATTAAAGAGTACAACTAAATGTGCCATTATCAAGGTGACAGGTTATGTAGGATAAATGCTTTGTGTGGGAAGCAAACCTAATGCACGATTGTGAGTGGCCAATTGGGCAGTTTTTTTTAAGTATGCCCTAGAGAACAACTGTGCCAAATTTGGTGCTTGTATCTCTATTTGCACAATTTCTAAGTGGTAAACCACCAAAAAGAAGGCAGTGCATTATGTAATATTGCATATATCCACCGGTATAGTGTATCGTGTATTCAGGGGACAGGCAGCTTCAGATTCTAGATATTTGTATATTGACAAAAAAAAAAAAAACGTTTTTAGCTTAGAAACTGTAACATCGATTAGAGCACCTTTAACTTAGCTAGCTAGCTACTCAGCAATAAATACCAAGCTGCTCCGTGTCATAAATAACATAGCATACCCGGGGGATATTCCAAGTGTGTGGTTTAGTGACACACCTGGGTAAGTTAACTCAGAGTAAGGGGTAAACCTCATAATATAAGAGCTGTATGGCTTCACTCTCCTAACAAAACAATGCCATAGGGCTCATGTTGTAGGAGGTTTACTACTTAGGACGCTTTAATCGTAATCGAGATTGTTATTTTAAATCGTAATCGAGATTACGAAAATGTGAAATCTTAAAATCGATTTTTCACTTTAACTAGGGTAATTGCGGTACTTATGTTTGCAAGTGTTGAATTTTGTGGCAAAAGTTTAAAAAAGTTTCTTAATATCAATAATTTACTGTAAAATTAATTATTCATAATTAATATTGTTTAATAAGAGCAAGATTTGCACTTAATCCCAATGGGGAACTGATTTGCAAAATGTTCAGTAAAAAACAGCATATTTGAAATAAATTCTTGCTTTTTGTCATTTCACAAAATAATCGTAATCGTAATCAAAAATCTGATTTTGAGAAAAGAATATTGAGATTTTATTTTTGGGCAAAATCGAACAGCCCTAAATCGTAGGTATCTTTGGCCGACGTGTTCAAAACATTTGAGTTTTGTGGAATTCTGTTCAAGGGTGGCCATACAATAAATAAACATATGTGTGCATTTAGTGATTGTATCAATTGGCCTGTAGATGGCTGGACACAGTTTTCTGTGAATGTGTAAAGAACCGGTAGGACTTGGGATGACCAAATTATTTTGAGATGTTGGTCTCCAGGGGCCATATCAACACATCCCACATTCACTCATTTGAGGTGTAGCGCCACCTAGTTGAACATGGGAAGGCAAAATGAGGCATTGTAAATGCAGGTATCTTTGGCTGACGTTCAAAAACTGCACGCAATTTGAATTGTAGGATCATCATAACATCCTCTGAATGCATGCCAAGTTTGATGGAATTCCGTTCATGGAGGACTATATCAGCTACACACAAGCACACACACAGCCACACACACACACTCACATACACCATGCATGCACACACAAACACACAAAGACACACACACACTTACACGCTCGCACACACATACCCACACACACACACACAAACACACACACACACACACACACACACACACACACACATACACACACACACACACACACACACACACACACACACACACACACACACACACTATACCCCCCCACACACACTCACAAGCAAACACACTCAGAGACGCACACATGTACACAAAAACACACACTCATTTACTACAAAAACGTTGTAAGAGTAGGGGATGGAGACAAATTGACAAGCATTATTTTTGCGGAGAGAATGTGCAGGACTGAACGGCTGATGTATTTTGTACCACTTTGTGGTACATCTTTGGTTCATTATATTGGTGGGTAATCATGACGTTGTAAGGATTGTTAAAGGTGTAGTTCAGAATTTTGGGCATATGGCCTCATTTCCAAGTTAGCTAATGTGATATTTATCAGTGGAGACCGTTTTCAGCACAGTCCATCCAGTCCTTCTAATTGCAGAGTTCACTGGTGCTAGGCTAGCGCAAGTCAACGGAATGTGCTAGCCTACCACTATAAACAGTCTTACCACTATAAACACTCCACAGAACACTTGAGGCACATAAATTATCACGTCAGGTCAGTCTATCAATGTAAACGTCTGTATTGATAGAATAATTTAGAAATAAAAACGAACCTTTCGTTGGATCGTATTGCAATCGTTATACTTTGTTCCCCATAGTTGGTAGTACAGTAGGCATAGGCTATAGCAGTGGCGGACTAATAATAGCTACTGTGTAGGTGTCATGACAGGAGTGCATGGAGTGTGCTTCTCTGTTTATGTTTTGGGCAGTACTACTAAGAAAGTGAAATTCCGCCACTGCTGAGAAACTGCTGGGTCCCTCAAAATGTAATGCGATCTTAGTTTTATTTGTAACATTATCCTATCAACACAGAAGTTTACCTTGATATTTTTAGTGGCAGGCTAGCAAATACTGTTGACTTGCACTAGTCTTGCAACCGCGAAATCTCAAACTACTGTAGGACTGGATGAAATACGCCGAAAACATTCTCCACTGACAAATATCACACTGACTAACTTGGAAATGAGGTCTTTTGTCCAAAATCCTGAACTACACCATAATGCTTAAAACAATACATTTTTTTTTATTGCATTGGTGGGGTTTTTTAGGTTACTAGGAAGTTATTACATTGGTGGGTGCTACATCACACTTCTTCATCTCTCCTTTGATAGTGTGATGGCAGGACCCAGACCAGTAGTTCTGAGTGGCCCCTCTGGAGCAGGGAAGAGCACTCTGCTGAAGAGGCTCATGAAGGATTATGAAGGAGTCTTTGGCTTCAGCGTGTCCCGTATGTATGAGTGTGCAGCCACATGGCAGACTTCCTTTACTCGTGCTGTTTGAGTGCAGAACAGACCAGTTTTTTCACTGTAATGCACCCCTTCTCTGATAGGCTATTCTGCTATTTTCTGTACAGATACCACAAGGAATCCTCGTCCTGGTGAAGAGGATGGAAAAGGTATGACCATACACATCAAAATTGTGTTAGAAGAGTTTTTTTCAGAGCTTAAAATAAAAGAAAGAAACTAAACAATTTTAGACTGATATCACACTTGCTCTCCATTGGTATAGCCAGTGAAGGTATTTTGGGGCATCTAATAGTGTGGTGTTATGATGAAGTCAAGGGAGGTCATTTGTCAATTATGAATGAACTGAATGTCAATGTCACTCTGTCCTATCTGATAATCATATTACTTAATTTATCACAACTATAAAAGAAAATACACATCACTAAAACTTTACAGTGACTAATTGGCAGTCTCCTGTGAGGACATTAACCATATCAAAAAAGTATCTGTCACAGTTTTGTAAATTCCAGTCACTCTGCCAGAATGTTATGCCAGAATAATGTTTCAAACTGCTCCATTTGAACACATTCACAAAGATATTGCAGTGATCACAGTTTTTCACTGAAAGACATAGTGATACTGTATAGTAGTCCATAAAAATCTTTCAGCATGTTTCTGATGAAAACAAGCATTTGCACTCACCTTCCACATACTGTATCTGATTGAGTTCCCCCCAACAAGGGTCTGTTCTGTAAGTAACCCATCCTCTGTTTCTCATTTCCCCAAAAGATTACCACTTTACCACCAGGGAAAAGATGCAGGAGGGCATCGTTAATGGAGACTTCATTGAGAATGCTGAATTCTCAGGGAACATGTACGGAACAAGGTAATGCCTGTTTAACCTGTCGAACCACGTGCCATTCCCGGCATCTTGCATTCTCATTAGCTAGGTGACAAATATAGGTTTCATTTGTGCTAAATTATGTGTGTACATGTTAGTTTCAACAAATATGCATTGCATCCGAATGTGTTGATTTGGTCTATGCCTCCACAGTAAGTCTGCTATTGGGGATGTCCAGGCGCAAAACCTCATCTGCATTCTGGATGTTGACATCCAAGGAGTGAAAAACATCAAGGAGACTGACCTCAGCCCCATCTACATCTCTATCCAGCCCCCCTCAATGGAGATCCTGGTAATGTATCGCCATTGGGGCGAGGCAGATAACAGATTCTGTTAAGAGATTCCTACTAGGCTGTTCTTGATTCATCACAGTAAAATATTGCATCGTAACTCTTCTTCTTCTTTTTCTTCTTCTTCTTCTCCTTATCCTTCTTCTTCTTTTTCTTCTTCTTCTTCTTCTTCTTCTCCTTATCCTTCTTTTTCTTTTTCTTCTTCTTCTTCTTCTTCTTCTTCTTCTTCTTCTTCAGGAAAAGCGTCTGAGAGACAGACAGACTGAGACAGATGACAGCTTACAGAAGCGTTTGGATGCTGCAAGGACAGACATGGAGCTCAGTAAGTCCAAAAACATCCATTCAAAATCTTTTGTTTTAAATTCTTGGTCGACAACCAGAACCAGGACAAAACCTACTTAAAATGTATTTATTTATCTTTAATCACTAGGTAAGGAATCTGGAATGTTTGACCTGGTAATCATCAATGATGACTTAGAGGAAGCATATGAAAAGCTGAAAAGTGTTCTTATGGAGGTAAGCTCTGGTGTAGATGTTATTGCAATGTAATTCTCGACATGTTCTATCTACTTGAAATGAGGTATATTGGTAAGTTTACCTTGCCATGTGACATCACATGCAATGCTATTCAACACGGTGAAGCTGATTTCTTCAAGTAGCCATTGTTCCAGGGACAACACCCCTAAAGTTGTTCCAGGTCCAACAACTCTGTTAACCAATCACTGCTATGTGATGTCATCAATGTGCGACTTCACCCCCGTTCAAAATTTCCCTCCCGAAATCAACATCTTTTCAGCTCTGTGCAGGTAAGTCATTGCACTGTTTCTTCTCAACAGTTTCCCATGTAAAATAAGAGACTCAATGTGCATTTTCAAAATTATTTATTGTAAGAACTATGTTTTGGTGCCAGTTTAGTAGGCTAAGGAGTTTTTGAGTTCAATTCACCTTTTCGTTATTGCCCATATCTAAAGATATCAGTTAGCTGCTAATGGTAAGCGTAGTGTTCAGTCAAATTCAGGCAATATTGTAATGACATGTATGTTTACTCCTCAATAGCTGTTAGAAATTTTAGCATGAGCTTGTTAATAGCAATTTGTAAACTACCACAAGCTCTTATTTCAACCTTTCAGTATGTTTGAATTTGCAATGGCATGTAGATTTAGTCAGTTATGCTACTTGGCTAGAAGCACAGATTTTGGACTACTATTCTCCGATTAGTCTCTTATTAGTGGGCTAATATCTTTATTTAGTGTACATTAAGAGTTTATACTTCTTTTGATCTGCGGAGGGTGCTATTGAGGCAATGTTAGTACAGGTTCATCATTGATCAACCTGGACCAACATCACTACATTGATCCTGGGCCGTCATTACCATGTTGACCCAGGAGCAACATTTTCTCATTGACCCTGGGCTAACGTTACCATGTGGACCCAGGAGCAACATTTTCTTGTTGAGCTAACATAACAATGTTGACCCAGGAGCAACATTTTATCATTGACTATTTGTGCCAGTTTATTTGCTTATATGCGTTGGACTAAACATTGATAGTAAAGAGTTAGCCTTTAACAGAACAATGTTTTCTTGTTGACCCTTTGCTTGGACTAGACTTCAATATGTATACCCTGTCAGAGTATTCAATTAATTGGCCGCAATCCCGGTATGAATGGGATCTTATATCAATATAGTAAAGTGCTCCAAGAAAACATCTCTTGCCCTACCTTTAAGTTAGCGTACTCAGTAACTGACAGTGGTATTTGTGTGTTGTGTGCATTTCAGAGATGGAGGATATAATCAAGGAAGCAGTTTTTAAAGAAGAAAAAAAGAGGGAAAGAAGGAAAAACACCAAGCTTCATATCCATTTTCTGAAAGAAGTTGATGAACAGGCACATTAGAAAGATTATTAATGAAGAAAACACAGCATCTTTCAGGAAAACATGCTATTTCAGTTTCAGTGACCAAAAAAGGTGATGCTAAAGTATTTGTTTCACTGTGCAAGGTCTGGTCCTGTGTCTGTAAAAAGCCAAAGAGTCACTGGATGCAAAGCGTACGTTTCATTCAAAGTCAGAAATGATTATAAAGGTTTGAAAGTGGTTGTGCAGAGAACGTGCAACGATCACAGTGGGCACAACCCACTTTTAAATGAGGATGGCCACTGTCATCCTATTCATCCAGACCTTATTCTGAAGATTGAAAAGTGGATCACTCTTGGACTTAAACCAGACATCATGCTCCTCCAAGTCAATGAATGGTCACGAAAGCAAGGGAAAACCTATATGGAGATGTTGTCATGCCTCCTTTTTGAGGGATTTTTTTTATTTCATAAAAAAATAAAATGTATTTAATACCCTGGAATCCATGCTTTTAAGGAGAATGTATCTGTTGTTAAAACTAGCTTTTTTTCCTTTCACCCGATTGTGTCCTAGATCTTTTTATCTACACCATATGCATCCCACCCTGTTAATGCCACACTGGAAATTGCCTTGACTGTGGTGAGATCCAGGGCAAAAGCTGTGCTCAGATCAGTAATCAAATAATTGGTAATTGTTGAATGATTGTGCTGTAACCGTATCTTACACTGATACCTTTCTACACTTAGTTGAGTCAAATTGTTTATAATTGGGGCATACTGTATCTGTCACACGCTAGCTGTTTATCCAGCAAATAGCGATGTCCACAGACAAGGTGGAGTATGTTGCATGATTTTATATTTTATATATACATACTTTTTTAAGTATGATGTATTGCGACATCGAAGCAAGTCAAATTTGTAGTTTCTTATGTCTCATTTCATCAAACTACAAATACGCTACCCGATCTGGTAAAGTTACATAGTGCGGTTAAAGCCAATAGAGGGACGCAGAGTGAAAGCAGAAGTGCCGTTCACCCTGTTACGAGTTGATGAACTGCTGAAATGATTTTGGAAACATTATTTTAACATTTGGGAGATCCGGGGCCTTTTCACGCACTTTGAGGCAGTCAGCTACCTTGAGGTTTTTAAATATTTCATCTAACTAAAAACATCTAATGCAAAAGTGGCACATATGTTTATATTCTAGAGGTCCTCCACAATAATTATGAGAGTAAAGTGGAAACTAGTTGATTTAAAGTTTCTAATGGTGTCACTTATATGTTTCTAGGACAAAAACTAGCAGAGATTGAGATGTAAGTTTGGAACAGTTTTTCAAATCCCCAAGGGGGGATTTAGACTCGGGTTAAGGTACAAAAAACTCTTTAGTGTTGCTTTAAAAAGAACCTTCACCACGGCACCAGATAGACATGTAGCCTAATTGAGAGATGAGGAACAGGCCTACTCTTTCTTCTTACAGCCTGTTGGCCCATGATTCTTCAAACCTAAAATTCCCTAGACCTCTACTTTTACCTCAGCTTTACCCATTAAGGTATGGTAAGGTATGTAATAAGGTAATGTTAATTTCAGGGTTACTTTGGTGTTCCAGCACAATTAAAGATATTGAATGTTATCAATCACTTTGTGATAGACCTCTGTATAAAAAATGCTCTCATGAATAATACAAATGTTAAAGTTGTAGTGTAGTGATTTTGGCCTATACAGGCCTCACTGAACCAAGCCTATTTGAAGTTTGCCACAGGAAGCAAAGAGAGAAAGTGGGATGTGTTTTTATGTCTGTGTAAGTGCACTTATACTGCACATCTGATCAGCTGATCTGTAGGTAAAACTATATGTGCCTGGAATCAAATTTAGTTACGTATGTTTAAGTTGTTTTTAACAGAAGACCATAGGTGTCACAAAGTCAAATGAAATACCCCAAATATATAATATATATTCATGAAAAATTGTCTTTCATAGATTCAGATGTCCTGTATGAACAAAGACAAAAAGCCCAATTACATCTAATTATATGAAATTTAATTAGACTGAAACACAACTGGGGGTTTTAAGACGAAAAACAATGTGGCTTTACAACAAAAAAACATGCAGTAGCATCCAAAGCTGGAGATCCAAATTGAAAAGTCATCAGACTGAACTCTGATGATTCCGTCAAGGCTGCTTTAAGGTTGCTTTGTAATTTCTGAAGTGTCTTCCTGTAATGAGGATACGCAAATGTTACGTAAGAATATGAAAAATAAGACTTTGAAGAACAAGAGTGCATTTTGTCTCATTACAAAAGACAACTTTGGATAACACTAGACAGTAACAGTAGTTTTCATGAACTCTAACAGGAAGACTTCAGAGAACAGCGCATTGTATTTTCGTGCAATAAAGAATAAGGCATAAGTATAAAACAGTAGTGTGGGTCAGTGTAACTGGAAAATGGAAAGTGTAGTGTTAATCTAGGATGGAAGAACACTTAGTTACAGTACATCAGCACATGCAGCATCCACTCCGTCACAGACTGTGTCAGCAGTAACATCCAATGCCAGTCTAGTGGCAGAACCATTGGCCAGCTCCTTTGCTTCCTGCTCTGACAGGGCGCTGAATATTGTTGTCCTTGTTTTTTTCTTTTTGGGTAAAGCTTTTACGGTAGCAGGCACATTCTTTTTTTTTTTGCGTCCCTGAAAAGAACAGTAATTGTGCAATGTTAGGAAAATGTTGCTCCTGGGTCAACATGGTAACGTTAGCCCAGGCTCAACAAGAAAATGTTGCTCCTGGGTCAACATGGTAACGTTAGCCCAGGCTCAACAAGAAAATGTTGCTCCTGGGTCAACATGGTAACGTTAGCCCAGGGTCAATGAGAAAATGTTGCTCCTGGGTCAACATGGTGATGACGGCCCAGGATCAATGTAGTGATGTTGGTCCAGGTTGATCAATGATGAACCTGTACTAACATTGCCTCAATAGCACCCTCCGCAGATCAAAAGAAGTATCAACTCTTAATTTACACTAAATAAAGATTTTAGCCCACTAATAAGAGACTAATCGGAGAATAGTAGTCCAAAATCTGTGCTTCTAGCCAAGTAGCCTAACTGACTAAATCTACATGACATTGCAAATTCAAACATATTGAAAGGTTAAAATAAAAGCTTGTGGTAGCCTAGTTTTACAAATTGCTATTAACAAGCTCATGCTAAAATTTCTAACAGCTATTGAGGAGTAAACATACATGTCATTACAATATTGCCTGAATTTGACTGAACACTATGCTTACCATTAGCAGCTAACATATATCTTTAGATATGGGCTAGCTATAACGAACAGGTGAATTGAACTCGAAAACTCCTTACTAAACTGGCACCAAAACAACATTCTTACAATAAATAATTTTGAAAATGCACATTGAGTCACTTATTTTACGTGGGAAACTGTTGAGAAGAAACAGTGCAATGACTTACCTACACAGAGCTGAAAAGATGTTGATTTCGGGAGGGAAATGTTGAACAGGGGGTGAAGTCGCATATTGATGACATCACATAGCAGCGATTGGTTAACAGAGTTGTTGGACCTGGAACAACTTTAGGCAGTTGTCCCTGGAACAACCTATGGGAACAACGGCTACTTGAAGAAATCAGGTTCACCTATTGAACACAATGTCGTCTCTGTCCCAACAGGAGATACAGAAGGTACAGGATTCAAAGGAGGATTCCAATGAGGATTCCAAAGAGGTTTCCAAGGAGGATTCCAAGGTGGATTCAAAGGAGGTTTCCAAGGAGGGTTCCAAGGAGGAATCCAAGAAGTAATCAATGTTTATTTAACATGTTTTGCATTTCTGGCGCATGTAATCACGTAGATGATCTGTAAGACCTTTGCATTGGTACAGTATTCAAAGCATTCTTATTCTAGGAGGCTATTTCAGTATTTATTACTGTTACAACCTCATTGGATATTTTACTAAAACAATCGATCCTACACTTAAAATGCTCCATATCAAACAGTGCTGTAAATGACCTTGAGGTTATGACATGTTCCCCCTTGTCTTGTCTCCTTTGATAGTGTGATGGCAGGACCCAGACCAGTAGTTCTGAGTGGCCCCTCTGGAGCAGGGAAGAGCACTCTGCTGAAGAGGCTCATGAAGGATTATGAAGGAGTCTTTGGCTTCAGCGTGTCCCGTATGTATGAGTGTGCAGCCACATGGCAGACTTCCTTTACTCATGCTGTCTGAGTGCAGAACAGACCAGTTTTGTCGCTTTAATGCACCCCTGCTCTGATAGGCTATTCTGCTATTTTCTGTACAGATACCACAAGGAATCCTCGTCCTGGTGAAGAAGATGGAAAAGGTATGACCATGCACATCAAATTGTGCTAAAGAAGAGTTTTTGTCAGAGATTAAAATAAAAGAAAGCATCTAAACAATTTTAGACTGATATCACACTTGCTCTCCATTGGGATAGCCAATTAAGCTATTTTGGGGCATCTAATAGTGTGGTGTTATGATGAAGTCAAGGGAGGTCATTTGTCAAATATGAATGAAATGAATGTCAATGTCACTCTGTCCTATCTGATAATCATATTACTTAATTTATCACAACTATAAAAGAAAATACAAACCACTAAAACTTTACAGTGACTAATTGGCAGTTTCCTGTGAGGACAGTAACCATATCCAAAAAGTATCTGTCACAGTTTTGCAAATTCCAGTCACTCTGCCAGAATGTTGTGCCAGAATAATGTTTCAAACTGCTCCATTTGAACACAGTCAGAAAGATATTGCGGTGATCACAGTTTTTCACTGAAAGACATAGTGATACTGTATAGTAGTCCATAAAAATCTTTCAGCATGTTTCTGATGAAAACAAGCATTTGCACTCACCTTCCACATACTGTATCTGATTGAGTTCCCCCCAACAAGGGTCTGTTCTGTAAGTAACCCATCCTCTGTTTCTCATTTCCCCAACAGATTACCACTTTACCACCAGGGAAAAGATGCAGGAGGGCATCGTTAATGGAGACTTCATTGAGAATGCTGAATTCTCAGGGAACATGTACGGAACAAGGTAATGCCTGTTTAACCTGTCGAACCACGTGCCATTCCCGGCATCTTGCATTCTCATTAGCTAGGTGACAAATATAGGTTTCATTTTTGCTAAATTATGTGTGTACATGTTAGTTTCAACAAATATGCATTGCATCCGAATGTGTTGATTTGGTCTATGCCTCCACAGTAAGTCTGCTATTGGGGATGTCCAGGCGCAAAACCTCATCTGCATTCTGGATGTTGACATCCAAGGAGTGAAAAACATCAAGGAGACTGACCTCAGCCCCATCTACATCTCTATCCAGCCCCCCTCAATGGAGATCCTGGTAATGTATCCCCATTGGGGCGAGGCAGATAACAGATTCTGTTAAGAGATTCCTACTAGGCTGTTCTTGATTCATCACAGTAAAATATTGCATCGTAACTCTTCTTCTTCTTTTTCTTCTTCTTCTTCTCCTTATCCTTCTTCTTCTTTTTCTTCTTCTTCTTCTTCTTCTTCTCCTTATCCTTCTTTTTCTTCTTCTTCTTCTTCTTCTTCTTCTTCTTCTTCTTCTTCTTCTTCTTCTTCAGGAAAAGCGTCTGAGAGACAGACAGACTGAGACAGATGACAGCTTACAGAAGCGTTTGGATGCTGCAAGGACAGACATGGAGCTCAGTAAGTCCAAAAACATCCATTCAAAATCTTTTGTTTTAAATTCTTGGTCGACAACCAGAACCAGAACAACACCTACTTAAAATGTATTTATTTATCTTTAATCACTAGGTAAGGAACCTGGAATGTTTGACCTGGTAATCATCAATGATGACTTAGAGGAAGCATATGAAAAGCTGAAAAGTGTTCTTATGGAGGTAAGCTCTGGTGTAGATGTTATTGCAATGTAATTCTCGACATGTTCTATCTACTTGAAATGAGGTATATTGGTAAGTTTACCTTGCCATGTGACATCACATGCAATGCTATTGAACACAATGTCGTCTCTGTCCCAACAGGAGATACAGAAGGTACAGGATTCAAAGGAGGATTCCAATGAGGATTCCAAAGAGGTTTCCAAGGAGGATTCCAAGGTGGATTCAAAGGAGGTTTCCAAGGAGGGTTCCCAGGAGGAATCCAAGAAGTAATCAATGTTTATTTAACATGTTTTGCATTTCTGGTGCATGTAATCACGTACAGTAGATGATCTGTAAGACCTTTGCATTGGTACAGTATTCAAAACATTCTTATTCTAGGAGGCTTTTTCAGTATTTATTACTGTTACGACCTCATTGGATATTTTACTAAAACAATCGATCCTACACTTAAAATGCTCCATATCAAACAGTACTGCAAATGACCTTGAGGGACATGTCCCCCCTTGTCTTGTCTCCTTTGATAGTGTGATGGCAGGACCCAGACCAGTAGTTCTGAGTGGCCCCTCTGGAGCAGGGAAGAGCACTCTGCTGAAGAGGCTCATGAAGGATTATGAAGGAGTCTTTGGCTTCAGCGTGTCCCGTATGTATGAGTGTGCAGCCACATGGCAGACTTTCTTTACTCATGCTGTCTGAGTGCAGAACAGACCAGTTTTGTCACTGTAATGCACCCCTGCTCTGATAGGCTATTCTGCTATTTTCTGTACAGATACCACAAGGAATCCTCGTCCTGGTGAAGAAAATGGAAAAGGTATGACCATGCACATCAAATTGTGCTAAAGAAGAGTTTTTGTCAGAGATTAAAATAAAAGAAAGCAACGAAACAATTTTAGACTGATATCACACTTGCTCTCCATTGGTATAGCCAGTGAAGGTATTTTGGGGCATCTAATAGTGTGGTGTTATGATGAAGTCAAGGGAGGTCATTTGTCAAATATGAATGAACTGAATGTCAATGTCACTCTGTCCTATCTGATAATCATATTACTTAATTTATCACAACTATAAAAGAAAATACACATCACTAAAAATTTACAGTGACTAATTGGCAGTCTCCTGTGAGGACATTAACCATATCCAAAAAGTATCTGTCACAGTTTTGTAAATTCCAGTCACTCTGCCAGAATGTTATGCCAGAATAATGTTTCAAACTGCTCCATTTGAACACATTCACAAAGATATTGCAGTGATCACAGTTTTTCACTGAAAGACATAGTGATAGTACAGTTGTACCGTATAGTAGTCCATAAAATATCTTTCAGTATGAGGAAAACAAGCATTTGCACTCACCTTCCACATATCTGATTGAGTTCCCCCCAAACAAGGGTCTGTTCTGTAAGTAACCCATCCTTTGTTTCTCATTTCCCCAACAGATTACCACTTTACCACCAGGGAAAAGATGCAGGAGGGCATCGATAATGGAGACTTCATTGAGAATGCTGAATTCTCAGGGAACATGTACGGAACAAGGTAATGTCCGTTTAACCTGACACACCACGTGCCATTTCCGGCAACTTGGCATTTTCATTAGCGAGGTGACAAATATAGGTTTCAATTTTGCTAAATAATGTGCTTACATGTTAGTTTAGACAAATATGCACTGTATCCGAATGTGTTGATTTGGCCTATGCCTCCACAGTAAGTCTGCTATTGGGGATGTCCAGGCGCAGAACCTCATCTGCATTCTGGATGTTGACATCCAAGGAGTGAAAAACATCAAGGAGACTGACCTCAGCCCCATCTACATCTCTATCCAGCCCCCCTCAATCGAGATCCTGGTAATGTGTAGCCATTGGGGCGAGGCAAATAACAGATTCTGTTAAGAGATTCCTACTAGGCTGTTCTTGATTCATCACAGTAAAATATTGCATCGTAACTCTTCTTCTTCTTCTCCTTCTTCTTCTTCTCCTCCTTCTTCTTCTCCTCATCCTTCTCCTTCTTCTTTTTCTTCTTTTTCTTCTTCTTCTTCAGGAAAAGCGTCTGAGAGACAGACAGACTGAGACAGATGACAGCTTACAGAAGCGTTTGGATGCTGCAAGGACAGACATGGAGCTCAGTAAGTCCAAAAACATCCATTCAAAATCTTTCGTTTTAAATTCCTGGTCGACAACCAGAACCAGGACAAAACCTACTTAAAATGTATTTATTTATCTTTAATCACTAGGTAAGGAACCTGGAATGTTTGACCTGGTAATCATCAATGATGACTTAGAGGAAGCATATGAAAAGCTGAAAAGTGTTCTTATGGAGGTAAGCTCTGGTGTAGATGTTATTGCAATGTAATTCTCAACATGTTCTATCTACTTGAAATGAAGTATATTGGTAAGTTTACCTTGCCATGTGACATCACATGCAATGCTAATGAACACAATGTCCTCTCTGTCCCAACAGGAGATACAGAAGGTACAGGATTCAAAGGAGGATTCCAATGAGGATTCCAAAGAGGTTTCCAAGGAGGATTCCAAGGTGGATTCAAAGGAGGTTTCCAAGGAGGATTCCAAGGAGGAATCCAAGAAGTAATCAATGTTTATTTAACATGTTTTGCATTTCTGGCGCCTGTAATCACGTAGTTGATCTGTAAGACCTTTGCATTGGTACAGTGTTCAAAACATTCTTATTCTAGGAGGCTATTTCAGTATTTATTACTGTTACGACCTCACTGGGATATTTTGCTAAAACAATCGATCCAACACTTAAAATGCTCCATATCAAACAGTGCTGCAAATGACCTTGAGGTTATGACATGTCCCCCCTTGTCTTGTCTCCTTTGATAGTGTGATGGCAGGACCCAGACCAGTAGTTCTGAGTGGCCCCTCTGGAGCAGGGAAGAGCACTCTGCTGAAGAGGCTCATGAAGGATTATGAAGGAGTCTTTGGCTTCAGCGTGTCCCGTATGTATGAGTGTGCAGCCACATGGCAGACTTCCTTTAGGTGCTGTGTCCACCAAACGCGTTTTTTACAGCCAGAGCGCCCACAACCTCCTCCTCTCGGCGCTTCGATAAGTGTTTATTGTTGCTAAGTTACCAAAACCAGAGACGGTTAATAACGATAAGTGCCATTGACGAGCCCGGCGCTGTTCTAAAAGTTGAACAGATTTCAACTGAGCGCTCTGAGCGCTGCGACAAAATAGGTCGGCGCCGACCGTTTTTTTCCGCCGAGGGCGCTCAGCGCTGTGAGCGCTGAGCTACATAGACTTTACATTGAAAATTGTCGCCGTCGGCGCAAAAAACGTGTTTGGTGGACACAGCACCTTACTCATGCTGTCTGAGTGCAGAACAGACCAGCTTTGTTGCTGTAATGCACCCCTGCTATGATCTGCTATTCTGCTATTTTCTGTACAGATACCACAAGGAATCCTCGTCCTGGTGAAGAGGATGGCAAAGGTATGACCATACACATCAAATTGTGTTAGAAGAGTTTTTTTCAGAGATTAAATGAAAAGAAACTAAACAATTTTAGACTGATATCACACTCGCTCTCCATTGGGATAGCCAATGAAGTTATTTTGGGGCATCTAATAGTGTGGTGTTATGATGAAGTCAAAGGAGGTCATTTGTCAAATATGAATGAAACTAATGTCAATGTCACTCTGTCCTATCTGATAATCATATTACTTAATTTATCACAACTATAAAAGAAAATACACATCACTAAAACTTTACAGTGACTAATTGGCAGTCTCCTGTGAGGACATTAACCATATCCAAAGAGTATCTGTCACAGTTTTGCAAATTCCAGTCACTCTGCCAGAATGTTGTGCCAGCATAATGTTTCGAACTGCTCCATTTGAACACATTCACAAAGATATTGCAGTGATCACAGTTTTTCACTGAAAGACATAGTGATAGTACAGTTGTACTGTATAGTAGTCCATAAAAATCTTTCAGTATGAGGAAAACAAGCATTTGCACTCACCTTCCACATCTCTGATTGAGTTCCCCCCAAACAAGGGTCTGTTCTATAAGTAACCAATCCTCTGTTTCTCATTTCCCCAACAGATTACCACTTTACCTCCAGGGAAAAGATGCAGGAGGGCATCGATAATGGAGACTTTATTGAGAATGCTGAATTCTCAGGGAACATGTACGGAACAAGGTAATGCCTGTACAACCTGACACACCACGTGCCATTCCCGGCAACTTGGCATTTTCATTAGCTAGGTGACAAATATAGGTTTCATTTTTGCTAAATAATGTGCTGACATGTTAGTTTAGACAAATATCCATTGTATCCGAATGTGTTGATTTGGCCTATGCCTCCACAGTAAGTCTGCTATTGGGGATGTCCAGGCGCAGAACCTCATCTGCATTCTGGATGTTGACATCCAAGGAGTGAAAAACATCAAGGAGACTGACCTCAACCCCATCTACATCTCTATCCAGCCACCCTCAATGGAGATCCTGGTAATGTGTCCCCTCTGGGGCGAGGCAGATAACACCTGTGAAGAGATTCCTACTAGGCTGTTCTTGATGCATCACAGTTAAATATTGCATCGTAACTCTTCCTCCTCTTCTTCTTCCTCTTCTTCTTCTTCTTCTTCTTCTTCTTCTTCTTCCTCTCTTCTTCTTCAGGAAAAGCGTCTGAGAGACAGACAGACTGAGACAGATGACAGCTTACAGAAGCGTTTGGATGCTGCAAGGACAGACATGGAGCTCAGTAAGTCCAAAAACATCCATTCAAAATCTTTCGTTTTAAATTCCTGGTCGACAACCAGAACCAGAACAACACCTACTTAAAATGTATTTATTTATCTTTAATCACTAGGTAAGGAACCTGGAATGTTTGACCTGGTAATCATCAATGATGACTTAGAGGAAGCATATGAAAAGCTGAAAAGTGTTCTTATGGAGGTAAGCTCTGGTGTAGATGTTATTGCAATGTAATTCTCAACATGTTCTATCTACTTGAAATGAGGTATATTGGTAAGTTTACCTTGCCATGTGACATCACATGCAATGCTATTGAACACAATGTCGTCTCTGTCCCAACAGGAGATACAGAAGGTACAGGATTCAAAGGAGGATTCCAATGAGGGTTCCAAAGAGGTTTCCAAGGAGGATTCCAAGGTGGATTCAAAGGAGGTTTCCAAGGAGGATTCCAAGGAGGAATCCAAGAAGTAATCAATGTTTATTTTGTTTTGCATTTCTGGCTCATGTAGTCACGTAGATTATCTGTAAGACTTTTCTTTTATAACTTGTATTGCATCGGTATTCAAAAGATTCTTATTCTAGGAGGCTATTTCAGTATTTATTACTGTTACGACCTCACTTAGATATTTTACTAAAGCAATCGATCCTACACTTAAAATGTTGTTCCATTTTGAACCCGTCAGCCATAGGCAGCTACGCCACATTTTTGCCAGTCACTTTTAAATAGGTGCTATACCTCAAATGAGTGGATATGGGATGTGTAGCATGGCCCCTGGAGACCAACATAGGAAAATGATTTGGTCATCCTAAGCCCTGCAGTTCTCAAGACATTCACAGAAATGTTTATTTGGCCATCTACAGGCCAATTGGTAAACAGTCAATGAACGTACACATATATTCATTCATTGTATCATTGATCATTGTATCATGATCAATGAAACTTGGCATGCTTTCAGAGGATTCAAATGATCCTAGAAAAAGAAAACTGAGTTTCACTTGCACAGTGGTCATTATTACAGACAAATATTATATTCTCTGACCCATGCTTTTTGATGGGGGCGGGGGGTGTAGCTCCATATCAAGCAGTTCTGTAAATGTCCTTGAGGGTATGACACGGCCCCCCCTTGTCTTGTCTCCTTTGATAGTGTGATGGCAGGACCCAGACCAGTAGTTCTGAGTGGCCCCTCTGGAGCAGGGAAGAGCACTCTGCTGAAGAGGCTCATGAAGGATTATAAAGGAGTCTTTGGCTTCAGCGTGTCCCGTATGTATTAACAGCCACATGGCAAACTTCCTTTACCTTAATTTCCCGACTATTAGCCGCGGCTTATACATTGATTTAGCAAAATTTCTTCAGCTATGAGGTTAATACAGGGGGGGGGGGGGGGGGGGCAGTTAATATGGTGTTGATTTGGTTTTGTTTCTTTTAACTTGCATTTACTGCCCTGTGGCTTACAATGTGGCTTATATAGCCTACAGGAAATTACTGTACTCATGCTTTCTGAGTGCAGAACAGACCAGTTTTGTCACTGCAATGCACCCCTGCTCTGATCTGCTATTCTGACAGGATTTTTGTTCTGTACAGATACCACAAGGAATCCCCGTCCTGGTGAAGAAGATGGCAAAGGTATGACCAAACACATCAAAAGGTGTTAAAGAACACGCTTCCAGATATTAAAAGAAAGACACTAAACAATTTTAGACTGATATCACACAATTTCTCATTGGGATAGCCAATGAAGTTATGTTGGGGCATCTGATAGTGTAGTGTTATGATGAAGTTAAGGGAATTTAAGTTTTTCAAATATGAATGAATGAAAGTCACTATGCTTTCTTATAATCATATTGCTAAAGTTATAGCAACTATAAAAGAAAATACACATCACTAAAACTTTACAGTGACTTTACATTGACTTATTGGCAGTCTCTCGTGAGTACAGCAACCATACACAAAAAGGGTCTGGCACAATTTTCCAGTCACTGTGCCAGAAAAACTGCTTTTGTGTTCATGTTTCAAACTGCCCCATTTGAACACATTCATACAGATATTGCAGTGACCACTGTTTTTCACTGAAAGACGTAGTGATAGTACAGTTGAAGTAGTCTGTAAAAATCTTTCAGCATGTGTCTGAGGAAAACAAGCATTTGCACTCACCTTCCCCACCTCTGATTGAGTTCCCCCAAACAAGGGTTTGTTGTGTCAGTAAAATATCCTCTGTTTCTCATTTCCCCAAAAGATTACCACTTTACCACCAGGGAAAAGATGCAGGAGGGCATCGTTAATGGAGACTTCATTGAGAATGCTGAATTCTCAGGGAACATGTACGGAACAAGGTAATGCCTGTTTAACCTGACACACCACGTGCCATTCCCGGCAACTTGCCATTTTCATTAGCGAGGTGACAAATATAGGTTTCATTTTTGCTAAATGATGTGCTTACATGTTAGTTTAGACAAATATGCACTGTATCCGAATGTGTTGATTTGGCCTATGCCTCCACAGTAAGTCTGCTATTGGGGATGTCCAGGCGCAGAACCTCATCTGCATTCTGGATGTTGACATCCAAGGAGTGAAAAACATCAAGGAGACTGACCTCAGCCCCATCTACATCTCTATCCAGCCCCCCTCAATGGAAATCCTGGTAATGTATCGCCATTGGGGCGAGGCAGATAACAGATTCTGTTAAGAGATTCCTACTAGGCTGTTCTTGATTCATCACAGTAAAATATTGCATCGTAACTCTTCTTCTTCTTCTTCTTCTTCTTCTCCTTATCCTTCTTCTTCTTTTTCTTCTTCTTCTTCTTCTTCTTCTTCTTCTTCTTCTTCAGGAAAAGCGGCTGAGAGACAGACAGACTGAGACAGATGACAGCTTACAGAAGCGTTTGGATGCTGCAAGGACAGACATGGAGCTCAGTAAGTCCAAAAACATCCATTCAAAATCTTTTGTTTTAAATTCCTGGTCGACAACCAGAACCAGGACAAAACCTACTTAAAATGTATTTATTTATCTTTAATCACTAGGTAAGGAACCTGGAATGTTTGACCTGGTAATCATCAATGATGACTTAGAGGAAGCATATGAAAAGCTGAAAAGTGTTCTTATGGAGGTAAGCTCTGGTGTAGATGTTATTGCAATGTAATTCTCAACATGTTCTATCTACTTGAAATGAGGTATATTGGTAAGTTTACCTTGCCATGTGACATCACATGCAATGCTATTGAACACAATGTCCTCTCTGTCCCAACAGGAGATACAGAAGGTACAGGATTCAAAGGAGGATTCCAATGAGGATTCCAAAGAGGTTTCCAAGGAGGATTCCAAGGAGGAATCCAAGAAGTAATCAATGTTTATTTAACATGTTTTGCATTTCTGGCGGATATAATCACGTAGATGATATGTAAGACTTTTGCATTGGTATTCAAAACATTCTTAAGCCCAACGCCCACCAGAAACGGCGTTCAGCGGTGTTCGGCGGTCTGGGCTTGCTGCGCAGGATTTTAGAATAGTTTTCTATCTCTGTGCGGCTGCTGCGCGGCAGACGTTTCCAGTGGGCGATGCTCCATTGAAAACAATGGAATTCTAATCTTTTTCGTGGCGCGGCGCGCCGCGTACGCATCTGGTGGGCGATGGCCTTTAGGAGGCTATTTCAGTATTTATTACTGTTACGACCTCACTTGGATATTTTACTAAACAATCGATTCTACACTTAAAATGCTCCATATCAAACAGTACTGCAAATGTCCTTGAGGTTATGACACGTCCCCCCTTGTCTTCTCTCCTTTGATAGTGTGATGGCAGGACCCAGACCAGTAGTTCTGAGTGGCCCCTCTGGAGCAGGGAAGAGCACTCTGCTGAAGAGGCTCATGAAGGATTATGAAGGAGTCTTTGGCTTCAGCGTGTCCCGTATGTATGAGTGTGCCAGCCACATGGCAGACTTCCTTTACTCGTGCTGTTTGAGTGCATAACAGACCATTCTTGTCACTGCAATGGACCCCTCTGATCTGCTATTCTGACAGGATTTTTATTCTGCACAGATACCACAAGGAATCCTCGTCCTGGTGAAGAAGATGGTAAAGGTATGACCATACACATCAAATTGTGCTAAAGAAGAGCTTTTGTCAGAGATTAAATTAAAAGAAAGAAACTAAACAATTTTAGACTGATATCACACTAGCTTTCCATTGGGATAGCCAATAACGTTATTTTTGGGCAACTGATAGTGTAGTGTTATGATGAAGTTAAAGGGACACTTCACCGGTTAGCATTAAGCTTTGCATCTTTAGAAAATCAGTCATGTTTTTGAATGGTCGTGCATCATTCCCTCAGTTTGCCTTGAGATGGGAGAAATACGGATTTCAATGAAACCTATGAATAGGACTTCCTGCTTTCAATGATGTAAGATTTTTACATCATTGAAAGCAGGAAGTCCAACATTGAAATCCGTATTTCTCCCATCTCAAGGCAAACTGAAGGAATGATGCACAACCATTCAAAAACATGACTGGTTTTCTAAAGATACAAAGCTTAATGCTAATCGGTGAAGTGTCCCTTTAAGGGAACTCAAGTTTTTTTCAAATATGAATGAATTAAACAATGTCACTCTATGCTATCCTATAATTATATTGCTAGATTTATAGCAACTATAAAAGAAAATACACATCACTAAAACTTTACAGTGACTTTACAGTGACTAATTACCAGTCTCTTGTGAGTACAGTAGCCATATCCAAAAAGGATCTGGCACAGTTTTCCAGTCACTGCGCCAGAAAAACTGCTTTTGTCTTCATGTTTCAAACTGCCTCGTTTGAACACATTCAGACAGATATTGCAGTGACCAGTTTTTCACTGAAAGACGTAGGACAACAAGTATTTGCACTTACTTTCCCAATCTGTGAGTTTCCCCTAAACAAGGGTTTGTTCTGTAAATAAAATAACCTCTGTTTCTCATTTCCCCAAAAGATTACCACTTTACCACCAGGGAGAAGATGCAGGAGGGCATTGATAATGGAGACTTCATTGAGAATGCTGAATTCTCAGGGAACATGTATGGAACAAGGTAATGTCTGTCTAACCTGTCTAACCATGTACCATCCTTTGCAACTTTGTGTTTTCAATTGCTAGGTGACAAACTTAGGTTTTATTTTTGCTTAATGGTGTGCTTACGTGTTAATTTAAACAAATTTACATTGGTTCCTAATGTGTTGATTTGGCCTATGCCTCCACAGTAAGTCT
This sequence comes from Sardina pilchardus, assembly GCF_963854185.1. Classification (NCBI taxonomy): domain Eukaryota; kingdom Metazoa; phylum Chordata; class Actinopteri; order Clupeiformes; family Clupeidae; genus Sardina; species Sardina pilchardus. The sequence continues at coordinate 17,195,109 of NC_085008.1, read as the reverse complement.
GCTATTGGGGATGTCCAGGCACAGAACCTCATCTGCATTCTGGATGTTGACATCCAAGGAGTGAAAAACATCAAGGAGACTGACCTCAGCCCTATCTACATCTCTATCCAGCCCCCCTCAATGGAGATCCTGGTAATGTGTCCCCACTGGGGCGAGGCAGATAACACCTGTGAGAGATTCTGCTATGCTGTTCTTGACATGTCATGGTAAACTATTGCATCGTAACTCTTCTTCTCCTTCTTCTCCTTCTTCTTCTACTTCTTCTTCTTCTTCTTCTACTTCTTCTTCTTTTTCTTCTTCTTCTTCTGCAGGAAAAGCGTCTGAGAGACAGACAGACTGAGACAGATGACAGCTTACAGAAGCGTTTGGATGCTGCAAGGACAGACATGGAGCTCAGTAAGTCCAAAAACATCCATTCAATATCTTTTGTTTTAAATTCACAACCAAAAATAGAGCAAAACCCTCTTGAAACCTATTTCTTTATTCCCCTTTTAATCACTAGGTAAGGAACCTGGGATGTTTGACCTTGTAATCATCAATGATGACTTAGAGGAAGCATATGAAAAGCTGAAAAGTGTTCTTATGGAGGTAAGCTCTGGTGTAGATGTTATTGCAATGTAATTCTCAACATGTTCTATCCACTTGAAATGAGGTATATTGATAAGTTTACCTTGCCACGGGACATCACATGCAATGCTAAAGAACACTCTTTCAATTCTGTCCTAACAGGAGATACAGAAGGTACAGGATTCCAGGGAGGACTCAAAGGAGGATTCCAAGGTGGATTCACAGGTGGATTCAAAGAAGGATTCCAAGGAAGATTCCAAGAAGTAATCAATGTTTATTTAACATATTTCGCATTTCCGGCTCATGTAGTCAATTAGGTGGTGCTATACCTCATATGAGTTGATATGGGATGGGTAGATATGCCCCCTTGAGACAGACATACGAAAAAAAAGTTGGTCATGCTAGGCCCTATGGTTCTCGAGTTATTTACACAAAGCTGTTCAGGCTATCCTCCTTTCAAGAGGCCTGTTGTGGTGGGTGGGGGACGGCTCAAAACGAAAAACAATTGTTCTGTGTCAAGTTTCCTGCAGTATAGTCTCTCAGAAAGCGTTGAAACAAAATGACGGGGGGGAAAAAAAATCTGAGATTTGCTTGAACAGCTGTCATTGTTATAGACAAATATATATTCTCTGACCCATGCTTTTTTTTGGGGGGGGGGGGGGGGGTGTAATACCATATTAAACAGTACTGTAAATGACCTTGAGGTTATGACACGTCCCCCCTTGTCTTGTCTCCTTTGATAGCGTGATGGCAGGACCCAGACCAGTAGTTCTGAGTGGCCCCTCTGGAGCAGGGAAGAGCACTCTGCTGAAGAGGCTCATGAAGGATTATGAAGGGGTCTTGTCTCGTATGTATGAGTGTGCCAGCCAAATGGCATACTTACTTTTCAATAAAGACAATAAATACCTATTCTATTATACTTTGTATGCTTCCTGAGTGCAGAACAGACCAGTTTTGTCACTGCAATGCACCCCTGCTTTGATCTGCTATTCTGACAGTTTTTTTTTTCTGTACAGAGACCAAAAGGAATCACCGTCTTGGTGAAGATGGCAAAGGTATGACATCAAATAAACATAAACATCAAATTGTGTTAAAGAACGGGGGTTTAAATTAAATTAGATGTCACTCAGAATGTCACTCTATCCTTTCTGATAATCATATTACTAAATGTATAACTGTAAGAAAATGCATATCACAAATTAACAATGACTTTATAGTGACTTATTGGCAGTCTCTTGTGGGTATATGGTAATCATATCCAAACATGATCTGCCATAGTTTTATACTTCCAGTCACTGTGACAGAAAAACTGCTTTTGCGTTCATGTTTCAAACTGCCTCGTTTGAACACATTCACACATATTGCAGTGACCACAGTTTTTCACTGAAAGACATAGTACAGTTACAGTACAGTACAGTACAGTACAGTTGTAGTAGTCCATAAAAATCTTTTAGCATGTTTCAGAAGAAAACAAGTATTTGTTGATTGAGTTCCCCACAAACAAGGGTTTGTTCTGTAAGTAACCTATCCTCTGTTTCTCATTTCCCCAACAGATTACCACTTTACCTCCAGGGACAAGATGCAGGAGGGCATCGTTAATGGAGACTTCATTGGGAATGTTGAAGTCTCAGGGAACATGTACGGAACAAGTTCATGCCTGTACAACCTGACATGCCATGTGCCATCCTTGGCAACTTTGTGTCTTCATGAGCTATAGGTGACAAACTTGTCTCCATGGTTAAAGGAGGTGACAGGTGAAGCTCTGGCAGACACTCAGAGCAAGTGAACCCAAGAAAAGCAGTATGGCTCATTATTTGGAGTGCAGTGCAGTCATGCCAATCTCTTTGTAAGCTGAAGTTCTTCCACTTTGCGTTGCCCATGGTGCAATATGTTCAGTAAACTGAATAATCTGCCAAGAATTGAGATACAGCTGCTCACAGTTTGCTGAATGACGTGTTTTCCTTTGGGTCTTGTCCCAAAGTACATTATGAACTGTGAATGTGTTTTGTAGTTAAATATGTGTTTACTCCACAGCAAGTCTGCTATTGAGGATGTCCAGGCACAGAACCTCATTTGCATTCTCGAGGTTGACATCCAAGGAATGAAAAACATCAAGGAGATGGATCTCAACCCCATCTACATCTCTATCCAGCCCCCTTCAATGGAGATCCTGGTAACATGTTGCCACCGGGGCGAGGCCTTAGCCTTGTCCTACCATACTCTCGTACACTCAAAATGTACAGAGAGTCTGGGTCTGCGGTATATTTGCTGGTTTTCTCAAGACAAAAATATGCAAGTCCAATCAGCGAACAGAGGGAGAAGCTTAGAACGATGACGTTGAGGTTTTGCGCTAGTTTTGAGCATGTCACGTCACGACCAAACGTTAGTGATTGGTTATGGCAGATCTGAGTGGCTCTGGGCAGATCCAATAGTTTTAAACATCAACAGAGTATCCGCATTCAAGGAAGTTAATGCTTGGCAATGGAAAGTGGCCAGACTCTGTACTCATACAGTATGGTAGGACCAGGCTGGAGGCAGATAACCCCTGTGAGAGATTCCTACTATGCTGTTCTTAACACATCACGGTAAACTATTGCATTATAACTCTTCTTCTTCTTCTTCTTCTTCTTCTTCTTCTTCTTCTTCTTCTTCTCCTTCTTCTTCTTCAGGAAAAGCGTCTGAGAGACAGACAGACTGAGGCAGATGACAGTTTTGAGAAGCGTTTGGATGCTGCAAGAACAGATATGGAGCTCAGTAAGTCCAAAATACATTCATTCAAAATCTTTGTTTTAAACCCCTGGTCTACAACCAGAAACAGAACAAAACCCACTTAAAACCTATTTCTCTGCTTTTTAATCAGTAAGTAAGGAACCTGGATTGTTTGACCTGGTCATCATCAATGATGACTTAGATGAAGCATACAAAAAGCTGAAAAGTGCTCTTATGGAGGTAAGCTCATAGATGTTATTCCTATTCTCTACGTCTACTTGAAATTAGTTATATGGTAAGTTCACCTTGCTATGCAATGCTAATGAACACAATGTCCTCTCTGTCTCAACAGGAGATACAAAAAGTACAAGATTCAATGGAGTAATGGATGGGTGATGCTACATCTTCAGATTCAGCTCCTGACATTGGATGTACAAGCCTTAAGACTACCCTTTGATAAGCAATCAAAATGTTGGTTCAGAGGTTCACAGCAGTTCATTCTGAGTGCATGATATTTTACAACTGACTTTGCCAGAGGATTGGGTCACCCATACTAAATGATGGCTTCTGATGTGCTGTTCTGTTGCTTTTGCTCCTTGACCAAATAGCCTACCACATTCCTACCTTGGATAAGAATATTGTCCTTTGAAAGCTGTTCATTTGTTGAAAATGGGATGGTTATATAATGTGTCAAAAAGGTCTATAAAATACATTAGGCTACTATATAGCCTATAGAAATGTAAGGATATGTTAAAGATACACTATGCAAGGCTTTCACCTTAAAATAAGCTTTACAAAGCCAATCTGAGGGTAAATGAACTTAAGGGACTCATTCACTTTGAAGCCAGCATAGCAGTAGCGAGTCACTAACAAGAGAACCTGGAACTTCAAAAATAGTCCCGAAGACATTTTGTGAAATCGTGAAACATTAGTCTAGCTTACCTTGTCTGGCTATCACCATATTAAGCTCAATTGTTTAAGATTGAACATTAGTCTGGGGAGTCTGCACTTTTTTTCTACTACACAAGAGTCATGATCAATAGCCATAGTTCAAATAACTCCATACGCTTAGTCCTTCAACCAATCAGCACAACGATCTGGATGCGCCTGGTGGGTTTGTGATTGGACCCAACAAACGTGGACAGAAAGCAGGAGAGATAGATGTGCAGGTTTCCAGCCTGAGCCGCAGGGCGAAATGAAATCCATATCGCCAAGAGATCAGTAGATAGGCCTATAGCTCTTTGGACATAATTTTTGCCTGTTAATGCCAATAAACACATTTACCTAGTACAGGGGGAACAAGCCAGAGAAGAATGCTATTTATTTAGGCAGAGTAATAGGCCTATGAATCGCGACTCTTACCTAAAAAAAACAGTAGGCCTATTATTTAGTCATTAATTGTGGAAATTCTTATTAGCCTCCATGGCTATTTCCATAAGTTATCTGTGCACATTTTGATGTGAAATCTTTGGCAATGATAAAATCAGTCTCATGCATGGGCCTAAGTGAAATTATGAAACGCACAAACAGTTGATTTCAGATGTTATGTTTTAATGTATTTTTTTATTGACGAATGCATGATAGAGCAATTTAACATTTTAGGAAATTCAGTGTTATCGAATGCGCAGTGTTATTAAAAATGTGAATAAACTTTTGTCTTTTGCCTTTTGTGTTTATTCTGTCTGTCACATCCAAGACACCGTAGACCTAGAGCCTTTGGCGCTTAGCAACCGTAAACATTCACTTCAGGGAGGAGAAGTGAGTGGATGGCATGCTCAAATCTCTTAGACTACTGTCTTCTTGCAGAGAGTATGTTATCATAGATGTTATTACAGTTTTTTTTTAAGATAAATGATATTCCTGTAAATTTCATGAAAGTCGACGAAGCCTTCAATTCGACGTGACACCTACTTACAGGCAAGTTTGCATAGATCTAACACCTGTTCTGTTCTCGTTAGATAACGTAGGCCTAGCAGCTATGGTTTTGTTAATGTTAGATAGCCTAGCAAATAAAAGTTAGCTTTTATATACAAGTTTTGATTCATTATTACTGTTGTCATTATACCTTCATTGCGGTTCATAGACATTAAAAGAAAGGGTGCGGTCCCAGATGTGGGTCTGCTATGTCGGCTTCCCATCAACACGAGGTCACAGCCAAACATTTTCATTCTGTGATCCCTCGATGGTGGAACCATAGACTGTTCTATATAGTCTATGGGTGGAACGATAACCTAGCCTAATTACAGTGCATGAAAATGCACTGTACTGTTCTTCCTAGTCTTTACAGTGCATGAAAATGCACTGTACTGTTCTTCCTAGTCTTCTTATTATTATTTTCTTTATTATTATTCCGCTGACAGCTTTTTCTAACCGCAATTTCTCTTCAACCGTTTAACTTAGAAACTTCATTCAAACTTTGTAACGTAGGTATTCTAATGGATCGGGTTGCTATGATTTTTCAACTTTGTAACTTTTATACTTTTTGAACTAAAAATTAAAAACTATTAAACATTTCCCCATAGACTTAACATTGGCCTCTATGACATCACAATCAGGTCGTTGAGCAATTAGAATCTTATGCCAGGTGGCCAGCCCCACCTGCAGCAGCCCTCTCTCTCTCAGGCTTTAAGCATACAATCTCTCTGTGAAGACTACATATCCTGTTAACTGTTTCCTCTGTCCACAACTGTTTCAAAATAAAAGTCCTCACTGCAATAATACACTATTAAATCATTTAACCACTGAAACTACTCAACTATTTAACTGTTCAACCATTCCAACTGTCAGTTATCATCAACTATGCCTCCAGTCAACTAAATGAAACCTCCATGTACCTAGCAATCAACATAGCAACCATTTAAATTAAGTGTTTTTGACAGTTTCCATAGCAACCAACATGATAATACTACAGTAACTTCTTTATTCCTGATAGTGGGCACCATGGATACCCTAGCAACTACTGTTTCAAAATAAAAGTCCTCACTAGCAAGTTAGCATTGTTAGCATGGTTAGCATTGTTAACATAGTTAGCATTTTTAGCATAACTGCTAAAAATGATTAGCTAAGTTAGCTAATCAACCTGGTTAGCATTGTTAGCATAGTTAGCATTGTTAGCATTTTTAGCACAACTGCTAAAATGATTAGCTAAATTAGCTAATCAACGTGGTTAGCATTGTTAACATAGTTAGCAATGTTAGCATAGTTAGCTGATGATTTCTAGCAGTAATGCTAAAAATGCTAAGTTAACTTATCAACCTGGTTAGCATTGTTAACATAGTTAACATTTTAGAATACCTGTTAGAAATTATTAGTTAAGTTAGAACAGGAATGTTTAAGCTTTAAAATGTCTACCTTAACACTATCAACTCTCTTTAAACTATGCAACCACCATGTTTACCCTAGCTACACCTTAGTAGCCATATCTAAATTTTTTTGCATTTTCATGCACTGGTAATTCCTTGGAATTGCATTTCTAGTCTTATTATTATTTTCTTTATTATTATTCCGCTGACAGCTTTTTCTAACCGCAATTTCTCTTCAACCATTTAACTTAGAAACTTCATTCAAACTTTGTAACGTAGGTATTCTAATGGATCGGGTTGCTATGACTTTTCAACTTTGTAACTTTTATACTTTTTGAACTATAAATTAAAAACTATTAAAAATTTCCCCATAGACTTAACATTGGCCTCTATGACATCACAATCGGGTCGTTGAGCAATTAGAATCTTATGCCAGGTGGCCAGCCCCACCTGCAGCAGCCCTCTCTCTCTCAGGCTTTAAGCATACAATCTCTCTGTGAAGACTACATATCCTGTTAACTGTTTCCTCTGTCCACAACTGTTTCAAAATAAAAGTCCTCACTGCAATAATACACTATTAAATCATTTAACCACTGAAACTACTCAACTATTTAACTGTTCAACCATTCCAACTGTCATTTATCATCAACTATGCCTCCAGTCAACTAAATGAATCCTCCATGTACCTAGCAACCAACATAGCAACCATTAAAATTAAGCGTTTTTGACAGTTTCCATAGCAACCAACATGATTATACTACAGCAACTTCTTTATTCTTGATAGTGGGCACCATGGATACCCTAGCAACTACTGTTTCAAAATAAAAGTCCTCACTAGCAAGTTAGCATTGTTAGCATGGTTAGCACAGTTAGCATTGTTAACATAGTTAGCATTTTTAGCATAACTGCTAAAAATGATTAGCTAAGTTAGCTCATCAACCTGGTTAGCATTGTTAACATAGTTAGCATTTTTAGCACAACTGCTAAAATGATTAGCTAAGTTAGCTAATCAACGTGGTTAGCATAGTTAACATAGTTAGCAATGTTAGCATAGTTAGCATTTTTTAGCATTACTGCTAGAAATCATCAGCTAAGTTAACTTATCAACCTGGTTAGCATTGTTAGCATAGTTAACATTTTAGAATACCTGTTAGAAATTATTAGTTAAGTTAGAACAGGAATGTTTAAGCTTTAAAATGTCTACCTTAACACTATCAACTCTCTTTAAACTATGCAACCACCATGTTTACCCTAGCTACACCTTAGTAGCCATATCTACATTTTTTTGCATTTTCATGCACTGGTAATTCCTTGGAATTGCATTTCTAGTTGCTCTTAGTTCTAGCCATATTTTTGGGATTTTCAAAAAGGGTCAAAGACTCATCTGTTAACTTTATACCAAATCAGAGTTGTAGTAGAGTCTGCCAGTAGTTTTTTTAGTGTATGTCTTTGTAAATTACTTTGATAAAGCTACCACAGGCATAAACATTACACTGTTATTATTCCCCCTTTATGAAGCACTTTGCTCAGTCACAGGATGTTTTAAACTGTGCTGTACAAATGAAATAGGCAGTAGGCCTAGGAACAAAAAACGTAGGCCTACAGTTGACACTTGCCATACTGTCTAGTGTTAAAGTAATAGGGAAGTAGCAAGAGACAGGCTCCACAGGACAGTAAGTGTCATAAGACTAGGCAAATGGTGCAGAATATTCAGTAGTATGAGACAGTAGGCGAATGGTGCAGGATATCTCAGTAGTATGAGACAGTAGGCGAATGGTGTTTGCCACCTACTCCTACTACCTCTGATAAATTGACTGTGACTATTACTAAGCCTGACATTCTTTTTTTCACTGCGGTTCAGCCCGTTTGTGGAAATGTCAACGAGCAAAGAACAAGCGGCTATAAGTCAAGTAATGGCTTTCCTTCGTGAATGGGACCAGGGCAACAAGATGGTGCGGAGCCGCATGCTTCAAGAGTTCGTAAAACAGCACCAAGGCAAAACATGTCCTGCCCTGGAGCTGGAGTTCGCACAAGTTGCCAGTTTATTCCTTGCAAGGCTTACAGCCTGGTTGAGACTGACGTATCCGTGTATTTTGTTGTGCTTATAATTAAACTGCATTAAATGTTAATTTATTGCCCACCCATGAGAACATCTGTCTGCATTTCATTGATTTGTGCTATGATGGATCTATTGTATATCGAGATCGACCTTAACACACTACTCAGATACATGTTTGGGACATGTTTAGGGCTGCAGCTAAAGGCAGTGGGTGTCTTCCTCTCTGCATCAAGCAAGTAAGTGAAATTCATTTGTCTCAATTGGAAAAATAAAGTTAATTAAAATACTAACACATACAGTTATCAGTTATCACCTTTGTATTAACTTAATGTTCTCCACCTATGCAAGTCATCGTTATCTGATTGAGTTCCTGGAGGTTGGAGGAGTCCTGACCCTCCTGGAGATCTTGGGTCAGAATCAGACCAAAGAGGAGGACAAAGCTGAGGCCCTGCATCTGCTCCAGATAGTGTCCAACGCTGGACGCAAGTACAAAGAACTCGTCTGTGAAAGCTATGGTATGCAAGTACAGTCACCATCACTGGTGCCCAATTGAAGGACTAGGTGGTCACTTCCTGAAACACCCTTTCGTACTGAACAATACTTTACTACTCCACAACAGCCAGTGGTAAAGTACTTAAAACAAACAAAAATAATGCTGCTAAATAGACTAAATGGTACAGGCTTTGATATTTATACTGTTATGATTTCATCATTTTGTTGAGGCCTTCAGGTGTGAGAGCCATTGCTGAGTGCTTGGCTACATCACAGATAGAGAGCACTCAGGAAACAGCTCAGTTGCTTCTGGAATCCCTGGCTCATGGCAATCCCAAATACCAAAACCAGGTGTACAAGGGCCTGATTGCCCTTCTGCCATGCACCTCTCCAAAGACACAACAGCTTGTTCTACAGACCCTTCGCGTTGTGCAGGTAAATACGGGACATGGCAAGGTAGGGAGCCCTTTATTCCATAGGGGGATAAAGGCCTAGGAATAGCACAGGCAGTATATTTTTTGTATTTTAATCATTTATATCATATGCTAGAATGCTAGAGTGACATTTTCCGGGCCTCACAATAGTTGGCTATGCCCTTGCAGATGAACCATTAGTCTATTCTACATTCTAGTATTTGATAATTGAGTGCCTGTTTGTTTTTTCAGTGATGTACAGCATGTTTGTTTTTTCATGTGTGAGAGGTTTGTTACTGAATCTAACATGAAACTGATTGCCCTCTTTTCTCTTCCACAGGACATTGTGAAGGTCGCTTACCCGAGTATTGTTGAACCACTGCTGAATTCACTCAAATCTCTGCACCTCGAGGTGCAACATGAAGGTCAGCATCATATTAAATGCTGTAATTTTCCACTTTTGGAAAGCACTTTTGTGTAATTAACAGTCAGTCTGAGTGACACTCTGGGCTCTAATTTAAATGGTGGGCAAAGTGTGAAATGTCTATCAACAAACAAAGTGTTTGTGTATGAACTGTTGGTATTGTGTGGCATGTGGGTGCATTGATCTGATTCTTTGATGTTTGCCTATGGTATTAAATTAGGAAATTGATTTTGCCTAGTTGTATAAAAATGAGCTTACTTAGATTTAAGACTTAGTTATCATTCAGATTAGGGCCCCCTCCTGACCTGTTTTCTCTTCCAGCTCTCGAGCTGATCACTGAGCTGAGGCACTACGAAGTTAGACCAGCCCTGCTCAAGGGTCTGGTTGCTCTGCTGAAACCTGTGAAGGAACGAGTGCAAAAGTACAAGATCCTGGAAGGTCAGACTGTAGTGTCTGTCAACCACTGATTAGTTCTCTTTTTGGAATCATGTCAGAGGCAGAATGACCATTGTTACCCTGCTCTGAGTATTTACACAATGATGAACAACATGCCTTACTTAAAACAGTGTGTTCAGTATCACTTGTCATGTTCAGGTTATTACAGAACAGTAATTAGCAACGTGCAATTAAGATGCCACTATATTTCTTTAACTTTATTGAGGTTCCTTTATGAATGGGAAGGAGCACTGAAAGGTTGTGATCTATGTACAGTTCATAATAATCAGTGTTGCATGTGCAGAATAATTATTGTATTGTTGTTATGAAAGTGTAAGATTTACCCAATTCATGGCCCTGAGACTAATCTAAGTTTTATTTTCAGATTCAGAAATGACAAAGATGACAGAGTCTTTGCCATTATTTGTCCAACAAGCTGCTGCTGCTAAAGCCATAAGGTACATTTAGCCACTAGTTTGTATCAATGTGTGTGTGTGTGTGTGTGTGTGTGTGTGTGTGTGTGTGTGTGTGTGTGTGTGTGTGTGTGTGTGTGTGTGTGTGTGTGTGTGTGTGTGTGTGTGTGTGTGTGTGTGTGTGTGTGTGTGTGTGTCTTTACTGACCGTTTGGTTTTTGGTTTGGTCTGTAGGATGCTGGCTCAGGGGAGTGAGGAGCTCTCCACCGAACTGCTCCATTTGAGAGTGGTGCACCACCTGCTGTACGCCATGGGCAACCAGAGCCATGCAGATGCCCAGAGACAAGCCAGCCTCGCTTTAGAGGTTGGGGGATACACTCTCTCGTTTTCTCACGCACGCACGCACGCACGCACGCACACACACACACACACACACACACACACACACACACAGAGATGTTCCTTAACTTTGCCTATCTGTTGTCATTTGGTTAAGCACTTTGTTCAGACCTACCCACTGGTGGAGGAGCATGTCCGCAGGGCCATGGGCCAAACACTGTTTCAGTTGTTTATGGTGGGTGGAATTGTGTAACATTATCTCATATATTAATATAGTAAGTAGCAGATACTGTAAAGGAAGACTTGAATCTCTGATTCAAATGCTTTCTTTTTTCGTAGTTGAACGCTGAGATTCTGTACATGAAGATGGATGAAATCCAAGCTGACATCTTACACTCAAACAAAGTGAACATAGCTGAGGGTATGTGTTCTGAGGCAGCAATAAAAAACATATTGTTTTCTAAGCACTGTCAAATAAGGCAGTTTACATGGTTGACTTTCATTTTTCTTCTTTACAGCTCTGGAGAATCAGAAATCTGACACATGAATTACCCATGTATGTCCATTTTTTTTTTTTTTCATAGTAAACATGTTTTAAAATGAACATACGTCTTTTTGTCATTTATATGGCTCAAATATCATGCTAAATTGAGGTGTTTGCCTTAAAATATCACTCTGAAAAACACGCCCCTTGCGCTCAGTAACTGTGACGAGTTTACGCTGCTGTTCTGCTATTGGATGATGGGAGGTTTCACCCCACCCACCAAATGGCGGGAGATATCCACGGAACACACGGAATGTACAGTAAACAGTCGGCTGTCTCAAAATCTGTCTGATGTTATATTAATGTGACTTGAGTCGTGGTGCTTTTTGTTGTTGTAAGTCATTAATGAAATGCTCGACATTTTACAGTTGTAGTTTTGCAAGTAGAATACTAGTTTTTAAATGAGCTAAGGTTTGCGAGCCATCATGTTTTCTCAGGTTTTACAAAATGAGCAAGCTCAGATCTGCAGTGCAGAAGGGCAAGAAAGTGTCCTTGGAGAACACAGGCACAGTGAAAAGAAGCAAAAGACAAGTGTCTGCTGTTAAAGAAGGTAATCAACACGTTTGCATGCGGCTAACTACAGTAGCTAGCTTAGACGTCTGACGACTGATTTGTTACAAAGTTGCTTCGCGATAATTAACACAGTAGCAGCTAACCTTATCCGAAGTTGTTAATGTTACATTGTCTCCGATGGAAGAAAATGGTCTTTGATAGAGGGAAGTACTGCATGAAGTAGAAATGCCAAGACATCACAATGACTAGTGGTACTATGAAGATCATGACATGCAAACATCATTCTTACCAGAGTACAGTAAATACAGATACAAAAGTGCATTACTGTATGACACTGGCCTAAAATAGAGTTACGCATAATTATCATATCGTCCTCATCCTCATAGTTCTGCGCACACACACACACACACACACACACTCATATAGTTCTGCACACACACACACACACACACACACACACACACTCACACCCCTAGCATGTAGTTGTAGACCTTCCCTGCTTACTTGGCTTGACTGATGTGCAATTACCTCACCGACTGTTGTTCCCCTCTCACCAGAGCCAATAGAAGCAGAATCTTCCTCTTATCATTATTTCCAGAATCCAGAGGATATTGGGTCTTTCAGGTCCAATCTTCTGAGCTGGTATGACCAAACCAAGAGGGAATTGCCATGGAGAACGGTGGTATGTTGACCAAAATAAATAACATATAGTCCACATTGATACACAGACGTACACAAATGCACAGTAGAGCTAAATATATTCTCTACATCTCTAATGTTGTTTTTCCATGTTTTCACTATGAATATTATTTTTTGTTTTGATTAGGCCATGACCGAAAAGGACATTAATGTCAGAACATATGCAGGTATCATAACGTTTTTGAACTAGTAGTAACATCTCGTCTTTTGAACTGTTAGTACTTATCTCCATAGTTGAATATACTACTGTATAGATGTACCAGTACTGTATTTTTCCACAGTGTGGGTGTCCGAAATCATGCTTCAGCAAACACAAGTAGCTACAGTGATCGACTACTATAACAAGTGGATGAAGGTAAACTTTTCTACAGTATATTGGGTTTAACGACAAACATTTGTTACTGCTGAATCCAAAGTAAAGACCTACTGGCATTGTCTGTTGTCTGTTACAGAAGTGGCCTACTGTGGAAAAACTTGCTGAAGCCACACTGGAGGTACAGTTCATGAATGCAATTATATTTCTGTACATTTCACTTTTGTGTTCTCTGCAAATATAAACTCTCATTTTCCACCTTGAAGGAGGTGAATCAGATGTGGGCAGGGCTTGGATATTATTCAAGAGGGAGAAGGCTGCACGAGGGAGCACAAAAGGTGACGTCACAATATTAACATCAGCCCATAATGTATTTAGACTACTGTATTCATGCCAGTATCTCGTAAAACGTGTTAATTAATGTACCCATTGCCTTGAGGTTGTTCTGGGCATTATTAGGCAAATGGTGAATCTGGTGTAAAAATCTCTGTGTAAAATGTCTAGTATCTCCTTGCATCACCTTGGGAATGAGTGCCACTTGCACCTCTTGTATGCAATAACCAGTCTGAATATGTCCTATATTCCTGGGTGCTTAAGTGACGAGCTAGACTCATGAGAGTAAAGTATTCAAAGACAGGCCTGGGAAGCAATAAGACACACCAACCAAATGTTATACAAGCTCAAAAGCTTCAAAATGTTTTCACATGAATCAACCAGTGCATATAGCGGAAACTATTGGCCCTCACAGTCACATGCATTGATATCATACTTGACATTTGGGTGTATTACCATCGATAAGATGGACATATTAAATTCATTGTAGCACAAACGAAAGTGCTTAGCTTGCTTAGCTAAAGAGTTCCTATCCGGACAGAACCTGTTTTCAGGCACTGGATAGTACCCAATGTATTGTTCCATGTACATCTTAGTAAGTGTTTGTTTGTTTGTGTGAGCAGTGTGCATGTGTGAGCAGTGAAAGAGCGAGATATAACAGGCCTCTGCCATAAACAGAGAATTGTGTGTCCTTATTATTCTGTTATTCATTGTTCCTTATCCTAATGATTGACTGTCTAATTTTTAATTGCATGATATGTACAATGTGTTATTTGCAGGCTGAGTTGTATTACTGTCTAACTGTGACTAACTGCATCATGTCTGCTACGGTTCCCTGTGCTGTGCAGGTGGTTTCAGAGCTGGGAGGAGAAATGCCCAGGACCCCAGAGCAGCTCTTGAAGCAGCTGCCCGGAGTGGGACGCTACACTGCAGGGGCCATTAGCTCCATAGCACTCGGCCAGGTAATCTGACAGACTGACTCAAGTGTTTGCAATGTTGAACCTCATGTTCTTAATGGAAGCAGGTGCCATTGTTGTCTTGGCTTCTTTTTCACTACTCAGGTGGCTGGTGCGGTGGATGGAAATGTTATACGTGTCTTGTGTCGTGCCCGGGCCATTGGGGCAGACAGCACAAGTCCAGCTGTCACTGAAGCACTATGGTAAATGTCACTGGCACAAAGATATTACAGTCATTTCCTGTGTATAAACCGCAGGACAGTGTTTTATCCAAGCAAAACGATATTAATACCATTAACTGCCTCCGTATATTAACCTCATACAGTAGCTGAAGAAATGTCGTGAAGTCCACAGACTGTTGTGCATCACTTTGAACCTGTTACATATATTTACATTTGAAGAACACTACTAGATACTGTATGTTAACGTTGTCTTTTTTCTTGAATACTGTCCCATACTTTGGCAAGTGCATCTTTATTTACATCTGGCTGCATCGAGCAGAGTATTCTGTAAGGGGTTTCTCTCTTTTCAATGTAGGAAGATTGCTGAGACCCTTGTGGACCCACAAAGACCTGGAGACTTTAACCAGTCCATGATGGAGCTTGGAGCGCGAGTGTGCACTCCGAAAAACCCACTGTGTAATCAGTGTCCCGTAAAGACACACTGCCATGCCTTCAAAAAGGTAATCATAGGATCAATAGTAATCGCCCATCATAAATGTCTCAACAACACATCGATGCCTATAAAAATGCAATTCATCCAAGTGTTTTGTGTGTTTTATGGAATGTTTCACTAATGCCATAATTTATATTCTAAGCTGGCTGCAAAAAGTCATGGCTCACAAAACCATTGAATGTTTCTGGTGTACTGTACTGTAGGTCAGTGTCAAACAACAAAAGGAATGCAAGACACTCCAGAGTAAATTGAATCCAGCGGTTAATGGCTCTACTCCAGATATTGAAAGTTGTGGTAGGTTGTGGATTCATGCACTTGGAGAGCCTTCAAATTTCTGCGCATGTTTTATAGTTGTCATGTCTCAGCTTGACCCCTGAATACTTCTGGGAAAGACATGATGGACTTGTCCGAGTTTGTGAACTCTATAGTTGGGTCATCAGAGATTTCTAGAACAATCCTCTGGGCCTCCTGGTATAGTTGCCTGTCTTCACTCATGTAACAAAATAAAAAAAACTAATTCTGTGTGTACTTGCGACCTTATGACTGTCCTCTATATAGTGACCACAGGGCCCTGTCAGCTCTGCTTGTCTGAGCCGTGGGACAGTCAGCTGGGAGTGCAGAACTACCCGAGGAAGCCCAGCAAGAAAGCTGCCCGCGTGGAGCGCACCCTGGTCTGTGTGCTGGAGCGGGAGAAAGTAGGAGAGGAGAAAGAGTACCTCCTCTCACAGAGGCCTAGTAAAGGTATTATACGTACTACAGCAATATACTCTGCCTATTTGCTTTTCACATGAGTGATGTATTCCAGCTTCTGCATGAAAGACTTGGGTTTATGACTGATAGTGTGTGTGTGTGTGTGTGTGTGTGTGTGTGTGTGTGTGTGTGTGTGTGTGTGTGTGTGTGTGTGTGTGTGTGTGTGTGTGTGTGTGTGTGTGTGTGTGTGTGTGTGTGTGTGTGTGTGTGTGTGTGTGTGTGTGTGTGTGTGTGTGTGTGTGTGTGTGTGTGTGTGTGTGTTAAAGGGTTGTTGGCTGGGATGTGGGAACTGCCAGGTGTGCTTGAGGAGGAGGGAAGCTCAGAAATGAAACTTAAAAAGAGTCTGTGCGCCGAGGTTGGGAAGCTGCTGGGAGTTCTACTGGACAAAGAGCCTCTGGAGTTCGTGGGGGAGGTGAGTGCTGTCATACTGTACCTGATGTCAGGTTACATCAGACGGTAAATTCACAAAGGCAAGACTGCATGTTTAGCTTGTTCACCGCTAAAGGAAACTTGGAATCCTCCCAATACTGGAGTATGGATTTATGTAAATAGTAGCCTACCCTTTGACATGATTGAGACTACAATGATCTTAATATATACTCTTGTGATCTTATGAATAGTTCATGGATTTATGATGGATGACACTACTTAAAGGGATATCTTCTGTCTTGTTTTCACAGGTCGTCCATATTTTTTCACATATCCACCAGACATATGTTGTCTATAGTATGGTGTGTCCAGATCATAAAAATAGAGAGAAGTCAACCGTTCGCTGGATCACCACATCTGCTTTGCAAGAGGCTGCTGTTTCAACAGGAGTGAAAAAGGTGTGTGTGTGTGTGTGTGTGTGTGTGTGTGTGTGTGTGTGTGTGTGTGTGTGTGTGTGTGTGTGTGTGTGTGTGTGTGTGTGTGTGTGTGTGTGTGTGTGTGTGTGTGTGTGTGTGTGTGTGTGTGTGTGTGTTCCCTGGCCTTTGCTCTGTTAAGCTTAATGTTGTTGGTAAGCTCTACATCGCATTGACATGTAATGATCATGCACTGTTGTTGTTTTTTTCAAGATTATGAAGCTGTATGAGTCTAAGAAAAATCTGAAAGGAGACAATACCAAGGTGAGAGGAGAACATTCTACATTCAGACCTTTGTGTGATGTGTTTATTTGAGGATTGTATGCCATCTACTGGCAATAAATATCAACAGATAAGACATTGCAAACAATCTCTATCTGATAATTAGAAAATTATGGTAATTGGTAAAATGGTAAAAAATACCAGTTCAGTATAACAATTGTATCAATCTATAAAATGTCATTGTATTCTTAAACGTGATTTCAGGACAAGAAAAGAAAAGGCTCTGCATCAAAAGATGAGAAGAAACCCAAAAAAGTGAAAGAGAGTGGAGGAGGCAAGCAACTCTCTCTCACCAAGTTCTTCTCTCCCTCAAAAACAAACCAATAAATGGAGACACTATCCCTGATGGCCAGCTGATCATAGACAGAATGTGTAAAGTTGAAAATGGACTAATGTTTAACTGATGATTAGGCTTTGCTGTGATAGTCTACACCTTATCTGCAAAGGTCATGGAAAAAATGAACTGCTGTGGTCACCATCCACTTAAGAGATGCATAGGTCCATGACATGTGCATGTCTTTATATCATAATGTTTTTTTATATATATATAATTGAGAGACATTCATTCCCAGTTGATACTATATATTATTAGTGATGAATAAAGATTTTATATGAAAACTATTTGAAAACATTTTCTTTTGAATGGGAATGGCAGTACAACACTGAGTGGTTTGTGCTGTGACTTGGATTTGTGTAGGTTGCACTACAGGGTCACACCTTCAGCCCTATCATCTTGGTGCAGACACAGTTTGAGTTTTGAATCCTGACATACCTTTCCAGTTTCTGCTCTCTGTACTCTGACAAGCAGGGGTAAGAGTTTTTTTGTTGGGGGTGATTATGAATAGCGCGTCCAGTAATTATATTTAATAGTAACGTGAAATCTTTTCGTATGTGTCAGTCAAATATTATTATCTTGAATTCATTTCTGTGAAAGGGTATGACGACGATTATATTGTAAATTGTTGAGTGTTGACTCTTATTGTGACAAGGTGGGTAAGGATAATTGTTGAACGCAGTTTATTTCTACTATATGTTTTTGCTAAATGCTTTGGTGAAGTGTGGATCCACCACAGTAAAAAAAAAAGGGGGAGGAGGGGAGAAAACTGTTGGTTTTAAACAGACTTTAAGGTATTTATTATTTTTTTAAAGTGTTAGTTTCTGCGATTTCTTGCACAATCCTGCTTTTCTTTGCCGTAGCTCTGTGTCCTGCTTTGACAGTGGCTGAATTGATTTCACGCGGAAGTGTTTTTCCTGGGCGTGCACAATGGCTTCGGCATGGGAGAAATTTGAATCGTTCCATCGGTGGATTTTGGAGAATGGAGGTAATTTATGCGCCATGCTTTCTTTTACAGATTAAAACGCGTCACACGCGTACAAGGTAAATGTGTGATCCTTGCAAACATCTTCATTTGAAGCAGACGTGTCAAGAAAGTCATGTCATACAATTCCTTCGTCTGTAGCCCGCCTTAAAATGACCCTGGTATGTCCATGCATTAGTCTACATAAAACATAAAGCCAAGTGCATTGTTTTTTTCTTTTTAGATAAAAGGACAGATCCGTGGCTGCTGGTGTATTCTCCTATGCCAGTCATCTGCGTATTTCTCTTTTATCTCGGTGTGATATGGATTGGACCCAGGCTGATGAAGAACAGAGAGCCTGTTGATCTCAAAGTTGTTCTCATTGTCTACAACTTTGCAATGGTGCTTCTCTCCATTTATATGTTTCACGAGGTAGGCTATGCTAGTGGTTGCATGCATTATAGTGTCTAAGTTGTAATAAAGTTCATGTTTCTTAGAACCTTTCTAACACCAGCTACTCATTTCATCATGACCAACCAGTTTCAGACTGGTTAGTCAACTAAGCTTATAATCAGACATGGGCAGTATTTCAATTATGTTTTTTTAAATGCGTATTTAATTAGCCTACTTTAGTGTATTTTGTCATTTGTATTTTGCAGGATTGGAAAAAATCAAATGTACTTTGTAACAAAATACTTTGAGGGGTTGTATTTAGAGTATTTAAAATACTTAAATACTTAACAAAAATCTCATCATTTCCCCCCCTCAAAAAGCCAAAAATTCATCACACAGTTAAATATAGCCTCTTACCTTGTATAACCATGACAATATGCTATGCTTATCATAGTCTGGGAGCCAAAGGTCAGAACTTTAGGACATGAACCCCATGACATGAGGATTTATGTAAGGTATCAACCAAGGTGTCCTGATCTATAGAAATAATGGAGGAGACTGAGGCAAAAACCTCCCCAATGCGAAACAGTCTCGGGTTTTCACCTCCCAGTTAATTAATTCTGTATATTGAGACACCTTACAGGATGTTACTTTATTTGTCCCCCGTGTTGCCAGTCATGTATGAAGGCAAAAGGCATGCATTTTAGCACAAAAAGGGAAATGCATTTCAAATTAAAAAGGCTAACCTGTTCAATCTGTTGTACTACTTTCATTGAATGCGGAAAATGATGGTGGGTAGTTTGAGAGTTGATTCCACTAATAATAATAATAATATCTTGGATTTATATAGCGCCTTTCATAATACCCAAGGTCGCTTAACAAATGAGAGGGGGGGGGGGAGTGTTAGGGGTCAAAGGACTTTGTGAAGAGAAATGTTTTGAGGTGCTTTTTGAACATGGACAGGGACGGGGCAGAGCGGACATGGAGTGGTAGGGTATTCCAGAGTGTGGGAGCATTGACAGAAAAAGCCCTGTCCCCAAAAGTCCGCAACCTGGTGCGGGGAATGGCCAGCAGGTCCTTGTCAGAGGACCGCAGGGAGCGTGACTGAGTGTAGGGGTGGAGGAGATCAGTGAGGTATTGAGGTGAGAGTCCATGGAGAGATTTGTAGGTGAGCAGGAGGATCTTGTAGGCGATGCGTGACTTAACTGGTAACCACTGAAGCTGTTGGAGAACGGGAGTGATATGCTGCCAAGGCTTTGTGTGGGTTAAAACCCTGGCAGCTGAGTTCTGAACATACTGGAGTCTGCTAAGGGCCTTGGTGGGCAGTCCAGACAGAACACCATTGCAGTAGTCCAGGCGGGAGGTTATGAAGGCATGGATGAGTGTCTCGGTTACTGAGGGTGTGAGTGAGGACCGAAGTCGTGAGATGCTTCTGAGGTGGTAGAAGGCAGACTTGGTGACGTTGTTAATGTGAGACCGGAAGGAGAGAGTGGAGTCAAGGATAACACCCAGGTTGCGCACCTCAGATGATGGGGAAATGGAGCAGCCATCCACGACCAGGGCCAGGTCTCCAATTTTCTTGAGCAGTGGTGCAGGGGCCACCATGAGCTCTGTCTTGTTACTGTTGAGTTTGAGTAGGTTTGTGGTCATCCATGATTTGAGTTCCTGCAGGCAGTTGACAAGTTGTGTGGGTGAGAGATGGGAGGAGGGGTTGGTGCTGATATAAAGCTGAGTGTCATCGGCGTAGCAGTGGAAGTTGAGTCCATGTTTACGGATAATATGACCCAGGGGTAGCATGTAAATGGTGAACAACAGAGGACCAAGCACAGAGCCCTGAGGCACGCCATGGTTGACGGGTGCTGGAACAGAGTTGGAGCCATTTAATGTGATGAATTGTTTCCGGCCTGTGAGGTAGGACCGGAACCAGGACAGTGCTGTGCCACTAAGGCCGATGAGTTCAGAGAGGCGACGGAGGAGGATGGTGTGGGAAACTGTATCAAAAGCTGCAGAAAGGTCAAGGAGGATGAGGATGGTGATGAGGCCATTGTCGGCAGCAAGCAGGAGGTCATTTGTGATTTTAATGAGGGCGGTCTCAGTGCTATGATGGGTTCTGAAACCAGATTGAAGAGGTTCAAAGAGCTCATGGTGGGACATGTGATGTTGAAGCTGGGCAGCCACTGCTCTTTCCAGGATTTTGCTAATGAAGGGGAGGTTGGAGATTGGACGATAGCTGTTGGGGTCGTCAGGGTCTGAGCCTGTTTTTTTGAGAGTGGGGATGACCGCTGCCATTTTGAAGCTGTTGCAAAGCCTGCTTTGAAGCTGTTGCAAAGCCTGCTTGTTGTCAGTTCAATCATCGTTTATATTGATATAGGATGCTGATTAATTTTTTTTGCTAGATCTACTTCATGGGTAGCCTGGCTCCGCCTTCCTACGTACTTCCGTTCAGTTTTCATTTCACTCCACTACGTAGTCTGGGTCTGTGGTATATTCACAGGTTTTCTCAAGACAAAAATGTGCAGGTCCAATCAGCGAACAGAGGGAGTAGCTGAGAACGATGACGTTGAGGTCGCTAGTTTGAGCATGTCACATCACGACCAAACGTTTATCAATTGGTTATGGCAGATCTGAGAGGCTCTGGGCAGAGTATCCGCATTCAAGGAAATTCATGCTTGGCAATGGAAAGTGTCCAGACTCTCTGTACATTATGAATGTACGATAGTATGGTAGGACCAGGCTACTTCAGCCCAAAGTAAAGAATTTAGGCCTCTGTCCGCCAATAAAAAAATTGTATTTCTTGTAGTTTATTTTAAAAGTTGGTATACCATGATTATTGTGGGGGTATTTTTGTATTTTCTAATTACTAATTACTTGTATTTTAATTAAATACATTTTTCACATCTGTATTTTGTATTTTATTTTGTTACATTTTCTACGCCAGTATTTGTATTTTGTAACAAAATAGTTTTTGATGTATTTGTACCCACCTCTGCGTATAATGTACATTGCAGAAAGCACTGAGCTTTAGACATGCAATTGCAACTTTCTTTTACAGCCAGTTAATGATCAATTTTTCTCTGTCATTATAGTTTCTGATGGCATCCTGGTTAGCTAACTACAGCTACCTCTGTCAACCAGTAGACTACAGCACCAGTCCTCTGGCCATGCGGGTAAATGAGATATGATCTTAGATTTTCAGTAGTTTGAGTATTGATACATGAGTTGTGGTCATAGACTGGTTGTAGGAGGCCTTCTTTTGATTAAGGTCTAAATACTGGTGTCTAAAACAGTATTTGTCATTTCAGTTGTTAGATCACGTTATTCAAATTCATATATTCCCTCTCCTCTGCTCTTCGTAAGCATGAAGTAGAAACAGTCTCATTGCAAGTTTACATAAGAATACTAACGCATGATCAAAGAAATGTCAATTGGAACTGTCTAGTTAGACATTTAAATCATCCTCTTTTCAACTCTGAAGGTTAAAGTTTAACTATTATAATTTCTTTTCTGTGACGGTGATGGCTTTCATATCTGTCATGTTCTCCTTTGGCAGATGGCCAGTGCGTGCTGGTGGTTCTTCTTCTCCAAAGTCATCGAGCTTAGTGACACGGTATGAATCGCAAACTCCTAGTTACAAGCGGAGTTCTGATCAGCCACAGAGCTTATACTGTTGAGTCTGTCTTTCTCATCCTGTAGATCTTTTTCATCTTGAGGAAAAAGAACAACCAGCTAACCTTCCTGCATGTGTATCACCACGGCACGATGATCTTCAACTGGTGGGCTGGGGTGAAGTATCTTGCTGGTGGGCAATGTAAGTGTCGCCGTGAAAGAGTTGAGGCCATGGCCACACAAACTCACCCGTCTATTGAGTTACAAATCCTCTGTACAAAGTTCACTGGGATTAGGCTGTTGTGTGTGTGTGAATAAATACATTTACTTGAATGTACCTTACACATAAGCTGGAATTCAGGACACTGTAATTTGAATATTTAGATGTACATTTTTGTTTGTTGTTGGGGTTTTTTTCAGCTTTCTTCATAGGTCTTCTGAACACCTTTGTGCACATTGTGATGTACTCTTACTATGGGCTGGCTGCGCTGGGACCTCATATGCAGAAGTACCTGTGGTGGAAGCGATATCTTACATCACTACAGCTGGTGAGTTTAGAGTAGCCTATAGGGTTTGTCAAGGCGGGTTGTTGTGATTTTCAGTGAGCGTGTTGTGTGTCTGGACGTGAGTTTATTATGTTATATATAATATATTCATTTCGGTGGATCACCATTGAACATATTTTTGGGAAACTTTTTCTTTTCTAAAATCATGTTGTCAGTTTAGTGTGCTGTCTGCTTGGCATCCCTTATTTTATGAAAACATTTATTCTGCCATCTCCTCGTAAATGTGCACAGTAGTGCTTCCTCTTAAAGTACAGTAAACTACATGATACCGTACATGGCACACTTCATAATAAGGCCACTGGAATAATTGTAGGCATTTGTGAGGTTTTCTAAATGGAGACTCCATGCACTGTTACAGATGCAGTTTGTCCTGTTGACCATCCACACCACCTACAACCTGTATGCGGACTGTGATTTCCCCGATGCCATGAATGTAGTGGTGTGCACGTACCTGCTGAGTCTCATTGTGCTCTTCAGCAACTTCTATTACCAGAGCTACGTCACCCGGAAGAGCAAGAAGTCATAGTGGACAAAGTGTGAAGATGGACGGTCCACTACTCTGCTAAATCTCTTTACAAGAGAAACTATGAAGCCATTCACAACAATTGTGAGGACATTTTCACTGTAGGCTACTGAATGTCTTTCCTGAAATGTTTACTGTCCCTGTCTTTATTAAAGAAACAACAGAAGTGGTGTCGGTTTTGAATACGTCTGCTTTTTAATATGTTGGAATAATTATAATAGAATGTTATGTAGAAATAAATAGTATTGTTCAGTGGGTAAGTTGATAGTAAAAAAATCAACAACAGTGAATTTAAGTGGAAAAGTGACGCTCCAAATTTGATCTCGCGATGCGACGTGACGTCATAAGACCTTTAATCCAATGATACTTCCCTTCCCCAACAACGTCTAGGAATGGGTAAGTGTCCCTTCAAAGAATCAAGGTTCATCGACCACTGTCAGAATGTCACTTATCATAGACGCTGTTGCGGACATTTGTGATATAGGCATCCACTAATGTTTTGTTATTGTGTATTTTAATAGAGCCACTAAGATGGCGCATTACCTTGGAACTGTCACAGCGAGTCGAGACAGATAGGCCACTAATGGCCATTAAGTGTCTTTATTTTAGCCTACACTGTAAAGTTAGATCAATGTTGCATTCGATTGAAATGCATGTCCGCTAAAAGGGAATGTAAATGTGTGCATGTCTCTGTGCGCTAACTTGCACTATGGCGCTTGCTTTCTGTATATCAATGTCACCGCTTGAGTGGTACTTTTTGACGCACACCTGTAGGTATCTCCCGGGATCACTGGCACAAGCGTCGCAAGACAGGCGGCAAAAGGAAGCCCTACCACAAGAAAAGAAAGTATGAGCTTGGCCGTCCACCCGCAAACACAAAGGTATGACAGCGGTGTCTCCGACTTTCACCAGTAGGCACATGCCAGTTCTCTTGAGTTGGTTGCTATTATTGTCCTCCAAGGAGCATCGTCTAGCTCTGCCGTCCTTATGCACACAAGGCAATCCAGACCATTTTCATTTACAGTAGTTCTCTCAGATGATGAATGGACTTACCAAGTGCTGCCAAAGGGCATCCTTCTCTATCTTCAAGAAACTCTTGAAGACCCAGCTCTTTCGAGAGTAGGCTAGTAGGCTACCTCTCAAAACACTTACCATGCACTTACCATACACCTCTCCTCTTCCCTCTACCCTCACCTCCTCTTCCTTCGAGCTCTACCACTCCTATATACTGACCAGCACTTAAACCTCTGCACTCCCAGCCTCTGGTAAATGTTGAACTAGGCCTGTTTACTATTGCCCAAGATCCTGCAGCTGGAATGTTAATCTTTATTTTTGAATTTACTTTGGATAAAATGAATACATGTAAATGCAGTAGCCTAAAACTTAAATGCTGTGTATTTCCAGTGTGATGGACACACATGGCTGTTTTCTTGACAGATTGGCCCCCGTCGTATCCACACGGTGCGTGTCCGTGGTGGCAATAAGAAGTACCGAGCTTTGAGGCTAGATGCGGGTAACTTCTCTTGGGGCTCTGAATGTAAGTCCACTTACCATGCAGTTCTCTGGCAGGGTTGAGATGAGAAACCAGTTTGGACATAGGTATTTTAATAAAGTTAAACAACTGAGCACTAATATTGGTTTTTTTCCCCCCATTAGTGCTATTACCTAATTTTGTCTTTGTGGTTGTGGGTGATATATGAGACAGTATAGCCACAAAAGTGCTGGAAGACGTTGTGAAACAAACAACATACAGTAGACGACTTCTTTGAGTGGCCTTTGTTAAACATATGTGTATGTACAGTATAATGTGGTTGGCCTGTGTGGCATTGGAGGTATGCACTTGACGCTGACACAATTTATCTCTGCACCCTTTCTGAAAATTGTGGTGGAAATTGTTTTATAGTGCCTTTAGGAAATGTGGCCAGGCTTTAGTCTACTTAGCATTTTGTCAGGTCTTAAATTTTATAACTTCCTTTGAGAGATATTGTAACAATCCAGAGCTCCAGCTGCTTTAGAATGGACCATGTTACTCCAGTGAGCTGTGCTCACAGCATGAAGTGAATGGCAGAGAATTCCAGAGAATCAAACTGTTGTGAAATCCGATCGGGCTCTCTTTGAGACCTTGTCCAGTTTTCATATACTGTAACTGCATATTCCCTCAAGTCCTGTCATCGCTTCCATCTTTCAGAGGGCTATCACTTGATCAGAACCGAATATGCCTCCAGGGCAAATGTGTTGCGCAAGTTTAGGACACCACAAGGAGATAAAAGGCCATGGATTAAAGAGAGACGTCGTACAGCATGCGGTTCCAGGCAATAATGTTGTGTGGTTGAAATAAAAGCTATGTTCGGTTCGTTATATTCTACAAAGAACTAAACACCTCTCTTTGGCTCCCTGTGGAAACTCATGAAAGAGTCCTGTTACGAGTTGCCCTTAAAAGAACCCAGAGCTGTGGTCAAAGTTGGCTGGCATATGATACAAAGACTTTGGAGATAAGGTTAAAGGCTTAACGTCCTATTTTTGTTTTGCAGGCTGCACTCGTAAAACCAGGATCATTGATGTGGTCTATAACGCATCCAATAACGAGCTGGTGCGGACCAAAACCCTGGTGAAGAACTGCATCATTCTGGTGGACAGCACCCCCTTCAGACAGTGGTATGAGGGCCACTACGCCGTCCCTCTGGGCCGCAAGAAGGCAGCAAAGCTGGTACATGTCCAGCATGCAGACACTCAGCCCTGACCTCAGCAGCTGAACCAGTCGAGAACATTGTTTATCTTAATTTTAAACCCATTATATGGCTTTTGTGTCTAGCTCAGACTGTAACTGAATTTCTTCACACATTTTCATGAATTACATCTATAATCTTTTTGAACTACATCTCATATCTTTTGAGCGAAGGCTGTAGAGTAAAATACACTTCCCAGAAGCACACTGTGATCTGAAATGCAATCGTTCTGGCCTTAGACACCTGAGGAGGAAGAGGTGCTGAACAGGAAGAGGTCCAAGAAGGTCCAGAAGAAGATCGAGGGCCGCAGGAAGAAGGGCAAGATCAGCAGTCTGCTGGAGGAGCAGTTTATGCAGGGCAAGCTGCTCGGTGAGTCCCGGGCCTTCACAAACGATTACGCTTATTTTCTCATTGGTGTTTTTGTGAACTATATCTTTCTCTCTTGCAGCATGCATTGCCTCAAAACCTGGGCAGTGTGGCAGAGCTGATGGCTACATCCTGGAAGGTAAGGAGCTGGAGTTCTACCTGAGGAAGATCAAGGCAAAGAGAGGCAAATAGACTGACACCAGAGGCTCTAAATAACCAAATATCTGTGATTTATAGACATTTTTCGTTTAAATGTTCACCATTTTGTTCTGTAGACCATGGTGAAAACACAGTTTTATTTCTTCAAAATATTAGTTATATTTCAACTAAATATCCATGCCTCTGAAGGCAGGTTTTAAACCCTTTTGTTGATTGACGTTGGCTGAGTTTTGTTGTTCTCTCATGGTAGCATTCGCTGTATAACCTGACCAGTTATGGCTTCAAAAATAAAACAGTACGCAGTTGGTTACTATTACATCTGTTGGATATTTCCCTGCATTCTTTAGTTCAGAATATCTCCACTAGAGGTCACTGTGTGACCAAGTGTGCTCACTTTCTCAGCCATGGCTTACACAGGAACATGGTGCTTGAAAAATGAACACCCACACACATACACCGTTCAGAAGTAGCCCTTCACTGTATATTACCATCATAATAATTCAGTTACTGACTGACTTTGGGCTTCAGTTTCTGTTGAGCATTTTAAAAAACAACAACAAAAAAGAATATATTCAACATATCAATAAAGCAGAATTGAACTTGGGAGGCAAGTGTCCTATGACTGGATATGTGAAATGAATTAATTGAAATGAATTGAGTCATTTATTTTGTTAAACTTTGAAAAGAGGAAAAATACAATAGAAACCACTTTAAAACAAACTGTACACTTTATACAGCTGGTGATAGAGTTGATCGAGAGTTGCACAACACTGTCCTCTTCACTTTAAGTCTGAAACTTTAAAAAAAAAAAAACATTTGAATACCCCCAGTGATGCTCAATGAGATGCTACAATTGCGCTTTGAAAGTGAAAACTGGTAGAAATACCAGAGCCCTTCATACGGTGAGCCCTGCCAAAGTCAACTGAGCAAGAGCCAAAGACGATATGGATTGCTCAGATGCTAAGAATGTTAGACTTAGAACATAACTAGAGGACAGTATTGCAACAAATTTCCTGTTCAAAGCAAGTTGCAAGTCACCCATTCGCCCTGATCCCTCTGATATAAAAACAAAACAAAAACATCGCAAGCGTGATTCCACGGACAAACACTGCAAAACTAAATATTTCTCTCTACACTTCAGCCAATAGAGGATGGGAAGGAGGGGGGGAAAGAAAAGAAAAAAATAACAATGCTGAAATGGGAGGGCCAGATTCACATGTAAATAATTACAAAACAGGTGGCTGGAGATGTATTTCTGAGTTTATGCTACAACATAGGTATTCCATAGGGTTTGGATGCAGCAATTCCTCAAGCACATACGGTGGTAGCTGGGACTGATGGAAGCTGTGTGGAGACAGTAGAGTAGAGGTATAAAATGTAAGCGATTTGAAGTATGCTTGCCCAACTGACAACTGCAGTCCGTGGCCTGTCCATGACATTCGGCAGTCCCTTTGCTTTGCTACCATGAAAAGACGAGTTCATTGAAATACCTCTCTTTTAGGAAGTGAGTCTTTGGGTGTTTGATGTAAACCTTGTACACAGACTGAGTGAGAACTTTGAAAAGGGAGAGTGGGGGGGGAAGGTTTCTGCTGCTTGAGCAGGTGGCTGGCTGGTGGTGTTGTTGTTGTTGTTGGTGAGTCCAGCCTTTCGTTTCTTTTTTTTTTATGTTGATCTTGTTGTTGTTGAACATTCACGTCTCTGTGTACACCGAAGACATCTGGCCAAGGCTGCGATCAAAGCTGCCCACCTGAAAGAAGACGCTCTCC
This sequence comes from Sardina pilchardus, assembly GCF_963854185.1. NCBI lineage: Eukaryota > Metazoa > Chordata > Actinopteri > Clupeiformes > Clupeidae > Sardina > Sardina pilchardus. The sequence continues at coordinate 17,166,647 of NC_085008.1, read as the reverse complement.
TCTGGGCCTGGAGAAAACTGGCAACCTGAGCCCTGGATATCCGGCACCAGGCTGAACCCTGTCGGTGAAAAAGCCGGCACAAACCCGTGAGACAGCCGACCTCGATGGAGAGAGGTTAACCGGACTTACACGCTCACAACCACTTTGTCTCTCAGACAGCAGTATCATATGTTGTGAAAGAGTTCTGCAAAGCCCACTCTAAATCTACCTGCATGCACAATGCCAGGTGTTATTGTACGTTCTGAGTGACTCTTTGACCGGGGAAGCGGTCAAGGAGAAGTGAGCGTTTTCTCTCGGTTTACAAAAAGCTTACCTGCGGAGGAGGAGTTGGCCGAGCCGGTCATGTGAAACCCGTTGTGCTGGTGTGAGTTGAAGCCATGAGAATCCCCTGCCAGGTGAACGCCGCTGATTGATTGGTCCATTCTGTAATTGTCTCCGAAATGGAAGCAGCTCTGAAAGTTGCCTCTGTAATCTGCCAAGAAAAAAAAAGACGGGATCTCGCTGTTGATCTTTTTTTCTTTCTGAAGCAGGTAACAGTAACGGTCAGAGAATGAAAATGATTAATCTAAATGTGTTCAACTTGGGCAGCAGGTTTTATGAAGACACATCTTTAATCAACATTTGATATTTGCATTGGACAGCTAGGATAGTTATATCAGATAAGCCTAAATGTACAAAAATTCACCAGAATCTTAACAGTGTATTAAGGTTTCAGAACCAAAATCTAGTATGATGGAGTTCAGACAGCTCAGAATATACTGTATACTATTTACAAAAAGTAGACAATTAGTTGACAACACGAACTGTGACATGGAAGAAGGATTTAATTCTGACTCCAACCAGGGTGCACACATCCACACTGGCATACACCACAAACTAACAGCTCAGTATAGAGCTACGATGCCCTTACTTATGAGCTATTTTACTGACAGATTCGGTATGCGATTGGGATGACATTTGTGCTTACAGTTCCTCAGAGATAAATGAATGGCAGCAGACAAGAATTTGGGGTGGTCCAGCATTTTTGTACTGTTCTTCCTCAACTATGCATCGCATCTACAATGTTTCAGCCACAAAACAATGGCAGACCAACAGTGATCTCTCTTAATTGCGCTAAAAACAGTGCCCTTTCTCGTCAGATAACTCTGAGCCTGTTTAAATATTTATCTGAGTGTGGAAACTCAGGGGGCGGTGAGTTAACAACCGCTCCCCCTCTGGCCGTTTGTAACCAACTGCATAACGTGTTGGTGCTTTTATGTAATTTTCTCGCTTTGAAAGGAGTCTTGAATCGCTGACTTGAATGTAAATAATTCTCACTAAACGCACCTAAGACCCTATGGCACACCATAGCAGTATTTCCACGCAATTGCTCAACACAAAAGATCACTATAACATGCACTTATGTGGCCCTGCAAATGACTGGGTCTTTAAATGTCAGGATTGAGAGTGTTGCTCAACACATTCCACTTGTGGGAAACAACTCTGGGGTACTGACAGTACAAAGAAATGTGGGTAAAAAAAAAAAAAGCGAAGAAGAGAGTCCTGTTTAATTCCTTACCTTCACTGAAGGGCAGGTTGTGGAAGTTGGTGTATGGCTTGTGGTGTGTGTGGAGATGCTGCTGGCTGCCTACGCAGTTCTGAGGCTTCTCCAGAGACGGAGGCGGCGAGGCGGTACTCTTCATGGAGCTCAGGCCTGGAGACAGCAGAGGGCCTGGCATGCTGCAGCACACAAGAAAAGATAGAGGAGCACAAGACACATTAGACTGGCTGGCAGGAGGTCTGGGGGGAGAGAATGTCACTATACAGTGAGTGCAAGATCCCTGTTAATGTCCACCTTGTCATGGGTTTAATTACATACTCGAATTCCATGATGAGTTTCAGATTTTTTCAAAATCTGAAAATGATTGATAGTTGAACAGTATTTCAATGTCTTTCACATTAACACCCAAAAGCAACCATGTGATTGAACCGATCAGCTTTGTTTTTACAGATAACCAAAGAATGTTACCAAAACGGAACCCTATCATGTCTCCTGATTGGTAGGACACAACTATCCAGTCTACTGTACGAGGTCAGCATAGGAGGACCGTACACCTGTGAAACCTCTGACACCTCTGACCAGTGAAGCGTCGCCAGCCACTACAACAGGTACACAGCACTGCTGAAAGCCCTGAACACACCACTTCAGAACAACAGTCTTGGCCATCCCAGTGCAGCCTGTATGAACAGTATCATTTTACGGACTGATTGCAGAGATAAGGACCGGAGCATGAGGCCCATGCTTCAGACCCTTCAGAATCCTATGCTAAAGCCATAGATTTCATTGTTCTGCTCATCTCTTTATGGGATACGAGAGGGTCTGATTAAATGTATTTTTTTTTACCAAGACGGCCCCGTTTGGCTTTGAGGGGGAAACAATAACAATGAGCTGTATGTTTTCCTCCGCATAGAGATTAATGGTGAAATTAGCCAAATGTCATCTGCTGTGACATCCTCCCCTTACATCACTTTATGGCGCTTTTAACATCATCCCCTCCTCATTACGAAGGAAACGAGGGAGCATGGTTTTGATCAAGCCCCCAAAACGTTTTGTTGAGCGGCTCTCTCTAGGAGAAGAGTATTCATTCTTCATTCCAGATGGTGGGCTTACATAACGTGCCCCCAATATACTGTACACATACACACTGGGTTTTGCTCGGGGGGTAGCTACGATAGCTTCTTCATAGGATTCTTGCATTGTGATTAAATAAATACGCCTTTGTTAACTGCATTAGATGCAGCTGTCACAGGCAAAGGCTGAAGATATGCAAAAGCTAAAATCACTCAAACCGAGGAGCCCGTGCCAGGCGAATAGTTCTGTGAAGTCCTAACCTCATTCAAGGCTCTTGTCATTCACTTCACACATCAAAGACTCACACTTTGCATTAAACATACCACATTTCAGAGGGAATACAAAACAAAAACAAACCGGATGAATTGCCTGTTTCAAACCGAAATATGACAAACAGATGCTTGTCCCAACCATTAGAGAATTTTTAATGCTGGGATATTAGGAAAACATGCAAGCAGCATGGGTCGGTGGGGAGGTAGGCAGAGGACAGCGAAATGTAATTAAACACATCCATCCATATTGTTCTCTGGTTACAGTAGATCCTTTGAACATAACTTAGCAAAAAACGTAATTGCATCAGACAGATTTATGAGCTGCATGTTTTCTGAAATACTGAAATTTGAAGTTCAACAGGGTGCTTGAAGCTCTAGTGGAGTCTGTCCTCATTTGAAATGACTATTATGCATTAATAGACGCTAGCAACATATGTGTTGTAAACATTTGTATAAATCTTCCATATCAGTGTTTCTAGCACAGCGCTCTTGACAAGCGATTCACAATAGATAACCTTAAGGTTCACATTAGAGTTCATTAAAGTCATCTGCCTCACTTCCTGTTTTGACAACTCACTCACGACTATTATTTCTTCCTACTATTACTGTTCTTCACCGCGGCTTGATATCATTAATGTGGCGTACACTGTGGGTTGTTCCGTGCCTAAGAATAGAACCAGAGGAAAGAGCGAATGCTTGTGTGTGTGTGTGTGAGTGTGTGTGTGTGTGTGTGTGTGTGTGTGTGTGTGTGTGTGTGTGTGTGTGTGTGTGTGTGTGTGTGTGTGTGTGTGTGTGTGTGTGTGTGTGTGTGTGTGTGTGTGTGTGTGTGTGTGTGTGTGTGTGTGTGTGTGTGTGTGTGGTGCAGGGTTACAGAAGCCCTCTGGAGCCCCGCAGCTCTGGGAAAACACACGTGCCTCTCGGCCACGCTCCCCCAACAGATACGGCGAGCGGCCCTAATCGCTGAGAGGGCCGGGCCTGAGAGAAGCTTTCAGCAGACGTCCACCGCAGGATTTAAAACCTTTCGCCTCGATTCGCTCTTCTCCTCGTGTTTCACTCTGCAAACAACCCAAAAAGCCTCAGCCTCGTTTAAGGAAGGGAGCAGCGAGGAAAATAATCAAGTAATTCCTTGTGCTTTTGCACTGTCACCAAACGGCGTGACTCATGAGGTCTCTAACTCTCTCTCTCTCTCCCTCCCTCCCTCATCTCTCTCTCTCTCTATCACTCTCTCTCCCTCTCTCTTTCTCTCTCCCCCTTCTTTTTCCGCCTAATGGGCCACAGGCTTAAAAGGTTGTGGTAACATTTTCACAGGGCCCCGGCTGCAGCCAAACATCGTCCCAACGTTTGTGCAACGCAGCTCGAGAGGGGGAGTGGGAGCGGGAGCGGCACGGTGCGTGTTAGCGCTGGCTCATGTTCCCGGTGAGCATGGCTAATCCCCGCACTGGCACAGGCCCCAGCGCCGCCGTCGCCATGTGTTTCTCCGCAGAGAGAGAGCGAGAGAGTGAGAGAGCGAGAGAGAGACAGGAGAGGGAGGCCTTCTCCCTCCTTCCCTCCCTCCCTCTCTCCCCTCCCTCTCCTGGGAGCTGCTGTCAGCACAAACTCAGGAAACAGTTATACTGTTCATATTTTTACAAGCAGCCTCTATGTGCAGCTAAAGTGAATCATAAGATAATCACGGCCAGCTGCCCCACGCTCAGGCTTAAGGAATGAGGGGAATCTTTCATATGCAATATAAATCTCTCCCGCCGGTATTTACCTTCGCCCATCATCCGCGTGCTTCACAGTGCCTTTTCCAGCCGCACCACTATGCACTTTTTTCTCCTCTTTTCTTTTCTTTTCTTTCTTTCTTTCTCGCTTTCTTTCTCTGCTCTGATCTGCCGTCCGTCTCCCCCTTTTCCCCCTCGTTGCTATGAGAGCGGTACGACCTCTGACCTCAGTTCCTGAAGAGATTTGGCCCGACACGCACACACACTCAATCACACACACACACACACACACACACACACACACACACAGAGACACTCACACTGACTCAAACACACACAGACTCAATCACACACTAAATCACACTCACTCTCTCTCACACACACACACACACAAACACGCACGCACACACACACACATCCTCACTTCCTCTCTCTCACACACACACCGGGATGCACGACTGAAGTGATGGAGGGAGATGAGGTGAGAGAGTCAGGGGTTATGACACGTGTAAAAGGTGAATCGCCGCGATGCGACGGGCCCTCATGAGGGATCGGTGTGTGTGACCGATCGCCAGCTCGTACATTACTCCCTGGAGGTGGGCGTGGGGTGACGAACCGTTCCGTGGGCTGAGCGAGCCATGATTCACGGGGACCAGTCATGTGAGAACCAGAACGTGCAGAGGGGGGCGACTGTGGGAACCCCTCTCTCCACAGACAGGGGGGATCAATGCGACTGACTCAGTTTGTCATGACGTACTGTAGCGGACAAAACGAGCTGAGCTTGATTGTGTGAGCAAGGGGCGAGTCAGTGTGCACAGGCTATCGGATAATGTGAGGTGTACCAGGAGTCATGGAACCGGAGCACCGAAAAACAACCTCATCATCAACCTCATCATCATTCAGTGCTTATGCAGACTATTTGCAGTCGTAAAATGACTGGCTTAAACGTAATAAAGAAAACTCTGACACTAAAATAGCCCCCTATAGAGTTCTCCCGAGTTGTCCTCCACTGAAATAAGACTTCGGCCCGAGTTCAATTATCTCAGGGTAACAGCCGCGTCACCAATCACAGAAATCCCTCGCAGATGTGTGCTGGAGAAGATGTCACCTTGGGCTGTAAACGCTCGTTGTGCGCGAGAGCTCCTGAGATGAGATGAGACGAGACGCGACGAGACGAGATGATGTCACCTGCAGGTCGTCTTTTGGCAGAGCCGCATCTTCCTCATCGCACGGAGCGGAGCGGGGCGAGGCGAGGGAGGATGAGGGGGGATCAGCGGAGGGAAAACAGAGCGAGACGAGCACTCGGGGATGAAGATTCATGAGGAGGTCTGCTCCGCGCCTCGTTCGTCTTCCCTCACCTGTCGACGCTCCGGCGCTCCTCTGGGAACGGCCAATCCGGGTTCCGACAGGGCCGACGTTAACCACGTCCCCCACCCCTCCACCCACCTCCACAACCCCTCCACCTCCCCTCCATCCCTCCATCCCTCCCTCCCTCCCTGCACACACTCCGCTGATGGATCGCAGGGGCGGCTCTTTTTTGGCGAGGGACGGTGGGAATGCTTCTGGTTCTGGTTAGCGGCCGTAAAGCCGCGCGTGAGAGAGATGGGCCTCGCCGCTGGAGCCCTCAAGCCCGTGTCTAAATAGAGCTCAAACTGCCCCGGGCCGCGCAAAAGCCCCGGCTTTCGGCTCCCTGGGAAAACTGGCTGGATGGCATGGTGAACCTGGGCAAGTCACCGCCGCCGTTCGCAGCACTTGAATGCCGGAAAAAAAACGGACTGGAATAGGATCTCCATTACATCAATAACCCTTGTCTGGTCTGCGTATAAATGATTTGCAATCCCACTGAACCCAGCCTACTGTTAGCAGCCATGTTGAAACAGTGTGCCCAAAATTATTATAATTTTGACGTGAGTAAGTGCGGCAGAGGGAAGATAAAACAATT
>NC_085008.1:17152619-17155119 GCF_963854185.1 Sardina pilchardus | reverse complement strand
CTGCTCTCCAGTGAAAGGAAGGTCTATCTGACAGCTTTCTGAAATGGTTACAAGCTTGATTCATTACACCAAAATCATCAATCAAGCCACGTAAATGGTTTCCCCTTTAGCCTCAACATCTGCTACTAGGCCCAGCAAACAGTCGACAAATAGCAGCAGTGATTGCCTCAGTTTTATCGGTCGTTCCGCAAAGAGGGAGAGAGTGAGAGAGAGAGAGAGAGTGAGAGAGAGAGAAAGACAGAGAATGTGGGGCTTAGAGGGAACAGCTTGGGATCTTTTTCAACTTGTGTCAAAGATGTCGCAGAGAAACCAGATGGCATGTGCTAACCTTGGGCCTACTACTGAGTGCCACACACACACACACACACACACACACACACACCCCTCCAACCACTCTGACATCTACACATTGAAAATCATCACTGGCTATGTCAAAATCCCTCCGTTAAACTGTGGTCTTAGTGCATTACACCATGGAATGTGTCACGTTGATCTTTGATTATGTCATAATCTTTGGAGACAAGACGTTGAGCTCTCTTGAAATGCAGTGGTTTATGAAAACAGCGCGGCGTCCAAATCTGGAAACACAAAACCAATGCCTTCAAACAGAATTTGATACATATCGAGTCCCCTCCCCAGAATGCATTTTTTCGCAGATGATTGACGCACGGAGACTCGGAGAAAAGAATGTTGAAAACTAAAGGGGAAAGCCAAGTGGAACTAGTGTGCGCTGAGTAATTGCATAAATAAACATTGTGTGTGTTTTTGTGCGTGTGTGTGTGTTTGTACTTGTGTGTGTGTGTGTGTGTGTGTGTGTGTGTGTGCGCGCCAGTATCTGTGGATAAGGAGAACGATAGGTAGGGGGAGAGAGACAGACCTCCATCCATTCAAAAGGGTCTCTTCCCTCTCTCCTTCTCCACCACTGGCTTGAGAACAAAGCCTTGTTCTGGGCTTGCGAGCAGGCCTGAATCATCCCAAATAACATCACACTCTCAGGCATGTTGGCCAGCTTGGCTCACCGCTTCTCGAGGAAACAAGAACATGCGGCCACAACAACCTACAAGCACCTCCGGGCTAAAACACATTTGCACACTGAAGCGGTGAGGAAGATCCCCTTTGAACAAAAAGGGAGAGCGAGCATTGGCCAAGAACTTTAAAATCAATTTCTCCCTTCCACGGATGATTAAAAACAACTTAAACTTTAACAGCGAGTGGTCAGTAAGTCTAGTGTGCCTATTGTGCTCGGAGAATGAACCTCTGATTTTTTTCCTCTCTCCCCAATAATCACAAACACTCACCATGAAATTTCTCTTTGGTCCAAGGCACACCAAGCGATTCAAACTTGAGATATGACTTGAAGTGATGCTGTTGCCATGTTTTAAATTATTAATAATCCCTATAAGATAAAGCTTGGCTGCTCACAGAGAGATATACCACTGATAAATGGCAATAATTCAATATAATGCAGCTTGCACGACAGTCGAGTTAGCATGCTGTTCTAGCGGACCGCTCCAGATGTCTGGATTAATACCATTACACATGTTCCTCATAATCATCACATTTCTTCTCCTCGGCCACGTCCATTACAGCGTATTGTTTTTGGAGCCTGTCAGAACCTTATGTAGAAGTCTTATGTGCTTTGAGGTGAACAGAGAGGGCTGCAGTGGAAACAAAGCACTTTCAATTAAGGAAGAGATCGGCAGCTCGTTAATTAGCCATGCTGTTGCTTTTTTTTTTTGTTATAACGAGCGGCTGTCCAACCGGGTGTTTTGGGCAGTGAAATATTAGCTGCTCTGAGGCTCTGGCGGTGCTAGCTGAAAACTTAAACAGTCCAGCGCCTCTGGTGCCAGGTTCCATGTCAAATGTGAAAGTTTAGCCGCAGTTAAATATAAATGAACTCTCTGTCGGGCTATCGTGGGCTAGCTGAGTGGATGTGAGTGTGAGTGAGAGTGAGAGTGCCGGAAAAGGGCAGTGAAGTGACCTGTGAAGATGTCCTGTCCCAGGCCTGGGGAGCGGCCATCTTTGCCGTTGAGAGAGGACTGCTGCTGGCCGGGAGTCGGGCAGAGGAGGTGTTGTGAGGGGGCGGAGCCATGATGCAGGTGCTGGACGGACAGGCAGTCGGTTAGGGCGTCCGTGTCCAGGTGCGGACATGGCCTCAGCTGTCAATCAAATCAAACATGAGCATGGTTAGAGCACACGTAGAGAGGAACTAAGTGGAAGAAAGGCACAAAAGGTACATTTCCATGGACGATTCAGACAAACACATCGTCCAGCCTTTCCCCTAGTTTTCTTTCCCTGCCAAAACATTGCAGCCCCAATGTATCCCAAACCATATGGAGTGCTGATCTTCAGTAAATCCACCAAGTGATCCTTGTCAGAATGATGAGGTGTCTCTCTTGTTGAGATTAGGGGCTGGATTGTTAACCACTCACATTTTACGGCCTGGCCATTCATAGGAGAAGTTTCCAAGTCAAGGAAACGATAAAAAAAAACCTCTCAA
>NC_085008.1:17142619-17147619 GCF_963854185.1 Sardina pilchardus | reverse complement strand
TGTGTGCGCTGATGCTTGGCGCGGTCGCTGGAGTTGCTGAAAGCTTTCTGGCAGCCGGGGTGCTGGCACAGGTAGGGCTTTTCCCCAGTGTGACTTCGCAAGTGGATCTTCAGATTCTCCAGGCGGGAGAAGGCCTTGTTGCAGCCTTCGAACTGACGCAGAAACCAGGCAGCCAGTAAGAGAGAGAGAGAGAGAGAGAGAGAGAGAGAGAGAGAGAGACAGAGAGAGAGAGAGAGAGACAGAGACAGAGAGAGAGAGAGAGGGGAATAGAGGAAGACATTTTCAGACACACAGAAGACATTATTGCATTAGCTCTCTTGAATGTGTTAGACCTCTACCACCATAATCAACTCAACATCTCAGCGAATAACAGGATAACAAGGATAGCCTCTGAGACCAATAATACATTACAGATAAATACATCATGATTGCAAAAGAGACTTTGATCACACTTTAAAACCACAGGCAATTGGATGGTGACCTATGGACAAACAATGTGTGTGTGTGTGTGCATATGTGTGTGTGTGTCTGTGTTTGTATGTGAGTGAGTGTATGTGTGCAATCTATACGGTGTGTACACAGTAACTCATTTTTTAATAATGCACAAGTGCTCAAGCGTGGATAAACAGCATTTACTGACGGTCCTCTTACTCGTACTGCTAAGCACTCTGTTAATGAGCCCCACAGATTCAATGGCTGCCTCATAATTCATGAGCAGTCAGCTTAAACTTTCACCCTCCTCCCTCATAAAAGAGAGAGCCCCTAAAGAGAGAGAGAGGATCGTTGTCCTCCACTGACTCCTCCATACCATGAACTCCAGAAAGGAGAAGGGGGCCCGGCGGGGCCATTACTGGCCCGGTGAGTTTGGTGTAGGAAGTGGCCTGACATATCCCTTACAGGTCAGCCTCAGCTCCATAAAGGGACTCGCCGCAGAGTCCCGGCCACGCCGGACTGACATTAATACGCGCACGTTAGCCAGGTTGCCATGGCGTTCCCCCGTGAAACAATGGGAGCCTTTGCGCCAGTGAAGAGCACATCGCGGAGCCTTTGCTGCATAATTACTTACCTGTTACCCTATCTCCTCGCTCCGCCTACCCCCCTTCACTCACACACACACACACACACACACATACACCCTCCCATTCCGATGCGGACGTCGGCAACCAATCAGGAGAGGTGGGCCTGTGAGAGGGGGTGGGGGATGCGCGGCTTGTCAGAGTGAAACCTGACATGGAGGCCCCTCCCTCAGCTTTTGTTCCGCTGACCGGTCCCTGAAGCTTGGGGCTTCGTCGTCGCCGCAGGCTCCTGTTACAGCGAAGGAGCGGGCGGGCATTCTTCTAATAGGCCCTTCATCCGCGCCGCCCGCGACTCAATGCTCCGCGCCGGGCCTCCTTCAGTTACTTGAAGGCCACTCTCTATTGACACCGATCCATACAATAGGGGTGAAGGAAACCTTAGCCTGGCACGTCGAAAGCGAGATTCAAGTGACCAGGATTATGTTTTGATGTGTTGGTGTGAGAGTGGTGTCTAAGTATGTGTATGTGTGTGTGTGTGTGTGTGTGTGTGTGTGTGTGTGTGTGTGTGTGTGTGTGTGTGTGGGTGTGTGTGTGTGCGTACATCAACACGTATCCAAATTTAAGATCCTGAAATGGGGCAACACAAACTATTTTCAACAACGTTTGTTGAAACAACTAGGCCTAAGTTTCCTCATAGTTGTTTTTCACTAAACCAATGAAAGTACAGTACAATACCTGCTTCTGTGTTCATATAAAAAGAGCCAACACACTCCGTACCCAATAATGGCATAAATATATGAACTATATGCTGTGTGTTTTAAAAATGGTCAACGGATAGACTTCAGCCATGATGATCAGCCCACCCTAGAGCAAGAACTCCATCCCAGCAATGTGCTGACCCAGACTAGCTTTAGAGGGCTTTGAAAACATCTAAAAGTGTCAGACCGCACAGTTAGAGCTCCAGCCATATTATTATTTCAGAGTCAGGAAAATCAAATGTACAGAACCAAGAAAATACAGGACTTTTTAATAAAATCTCACAAACGGAGGCTATCTGTACCGGTCTCGGCTCCCAAAAACGTGGCCTGCAAATCTGAGTTCTGAAAACAAACAGACACCTTATTGATGTACCAAAGCTGTGTATTTATGTATAGGAGGAAATAATCACTCTTTTATTGCTTTGTTAATCATGGTACAAATTTCAGACTAAATTAAATGTACAGGGCCCACTGAGAACCCAATGTACCAAAAGCTGTGGAACCAGCGGTTTAGAGAGTTCTCTTCAACCCCTCAGCCGTCCGTCATTCTAATGGTGTCTTGAACATACATCAGCATTCTGGGACGCAGTACAAACCCACCATTCACTCAGACACTAAACCATGCATCAGACATACGCTGAACAGTAAATCCATAAAGGGTAAAGTGCAAGTTCAACAGCACAAATTCTATAGGTTTAAATAAAGAATTAAAGACATTTCATACAAGCTTGTTACAGGGGCCCATTAAACAAACTCAGGTTAACAGCACTAAAATATTGGTAAAATGATTGAAAGATTGGACATATGTCTCAATAAGAAACATGCAATCTTGGATCCTTGTGATGCCCTTAGGGCTTAAAGGTAGGGTATCTATAGTTGATGCGAATGTTACTTAAGTTAACAGTTAGAAGTTAGATGTTATGCAGAACGGCTGTAGAAAAAATTGAAGAATGATGTGGAGAAAAAAAGACTCCTGGGTCTTCCTATCCTTTTCTGCCATAGTGCCGGTCAGCCCCTAGCCTGTGGTGTAGACGTGGTTGAGTGACGGCCAGGCCTGGAGCCCAGATGAAGTCCTCTAACCACACCGGACAGCTCTGCCTTCTGCCTGGCTGCTTTGATATTATTTATGAAAACAGTTTAGACGCTAATCACATTAATTACTTTAAACGTGTTTGCCTTTCCCTTCTGAGCGCTTTGGCCGAAGGTAAACGGACTGATAAACCGCAGGAAGGCGAGAGCGCTGGCGTAAAGGGGAGGCCTATTGACACCAGGTGATTTTGGAAGGGGGCCTCTGGCCTGTCAGCAAACACTGGGGTCCATCCTGACGGGGGCCATCAGAGTCGCAGAGAGGACCATAACAGACAGATTGTGGCGCGGGCCGGGCCATGGGCGTAGCCTTGCGCATAGCCTCACGCATAGCCGTGGGCCTGATGCTTGCATGGGAAATGAGTTGTGACTGGCGCGGAGAAGTGCTGGCAGTCGGGCGGCTAAATGGCCGCAGTGTGTCGCTCCGACGGGCGGCTCATTAGCGTCCTCGAGCCCGTGCGCTGCCCGCGGAGATCACCCCGAAAAAAAAAAAAACCCAAACCGCCCCATTATTGGCAGATGCTCGGAAAAAAGCGGCCTCGGACGGATCAGCTGCTGACATCTCCGACAGGCCTCTGATGGAACACCTTGCGAAGAAATGAAGGGGGAGAGAGAGAGAGAGAGAGAGAGAGCACCCGGGAGGAACAACAAGAGGCACTCAGGGGCCGAGGCCCCTTCCGAGATCGGCCTGGCTCCTCACCCAGTGGGCCGGGGTCGGGCCCCAGGAAGCCTCTGTTCAATGTGCGTTTTGTGAGAGTCACACAGAGGCCATTTAAACCGGGGGAGAGTCAAAGGTCCCCTCGGCCTCTCTGCGCTGACATGAGGGATGCCTTTGAAAATCACACATACACCATTATGCGTTAATATCCCCAACCTGCTCTCAGCAGCAGCGCCGCTCCCCAAGGCCCTAGGGCCTGCAAACAGGATTACAAATGTTTGGCTGGTAACAAGCATTAAGTACATTATTACTCATAATTAGTGGGCTTCGAGTAAACACAAAAGGTGTGCGAGACTTAACGAGCTCCATGATTTCATCAAGGCTTGATGACTTTCCTGTAATGCGTAAGGACACTTAAATTGCTTCAGCTCTCACAAGGTTGAGTACAGTGGGATTTTTTCTCTCTCTCTCTGTGTGTGTGTGTGTGTGTGTGTGTGTGTGTGTCTGTGTGTGTGTGCACGGAAAAGAGAGAAAAAAGGAAAAGGGAAATTCTTTATCAAAAGCAGATCAAACCAATTCCTGCTGCTTGTAATGTTCCTACAAGTAAGAGAGGTTTCTGAGGTTTAAGGCTGGGTATTTTATATAGGATGACCTGTAAAGGAAAACCACCGACACTTCAGCCTGCCTCTCAGACTAGGAGCTGAAACGGCACGTTCAAACTGCACGGCCGGGGAAACATATGCGTTTAATCTGCCTGCTTCCAAATGCCCCCTGGCAACCACAGCAAAGAGCAGAAAAACGTAAATGGATGAAATTATATCCATATGATTCAACGAGACAGCTAAGGAGAGGCAGGTTTCTCATGCGCCTCGTCAGGGTACAAAATTAAACACAGCCTCGCTAAAACATTCACATTACATAGTTTACACATATCATTTCCACATCCAAAACGGGACCTTTTTTAGCAGCCAGCTTCATCTGTTGCGAATAGGCCTTAATTTGAATCAAAGATCGGGGTGTGTGGGTGTGTATTTTTCTGCCGAAACTTTGTGTTTGGAGAGATTAATTCATATGAACAGGCAAGTGTTTTTCCCCCCAAATGCGTTGCGTTCTCTCGTGTTGCTTTTTCTCCGTTTCACAACATTTCCAATCATTTTCGCAAGTATCATGACGCGGGCACCAGTGAGACATGTGCGACTTGTGAGCACGCGCCAGATGGCACTCCAACGGCCGTGCGATAACTCGGCCGATAAATTGGCGCAGGAAGTAGTCATGTAAATAACCAGAGAAATTGCCCTGAAAAAGTCCGCTCTCTCTCTCATGCGAGCCTTGTTAGGGCAGATTACAGCCGTGGATGGCACGGAGAAAAAAAAGGAAGCGTCCTATGATGGCTAAATTGGCCATCTCATGTAATTGTTCAGCCATCTCCTGTTTCGTATGACAGAAGGACACTTATGGGCCGAGATGTCGGAAGGGAAATCA
>NC_085008.1:16840119-17137619 GCF_963854185.1 Sardina pilchardus | reverse complement strand
TTCTCCCCATTGCGTGGAGCAGGTCTGTGTTTTTCGGCAAAAAAGCGCGCCAGTGGATGTTTCTGCGGTAGACTCCCGAAATGCAACGGCCGAGTAAATGTGAGGACTTGACAATGTAAACAGACATGCGCCTTCGGGGACCGTGGACAGCCTTTTTGGCCCGCGAGGCATATTTTCGTGGGGAGCGATCTAATTGCCCTGTTGGATTCCAGCTGTGATTCAGCGTTACAGTGCAGGGTGTACTGCCAAGGCTCTGCAAGCGCAGCCTCCGGAAAAAAAATAAAAATGGGCCATAGCAGTTTCTCTCGAGAAAAACGCTGCACATTGCATTCCGATCAAATGACTTACTCTGCTTTACAATGTTCGTCACTATAATCACTAGTCCTCTGTCTCTCTCTCTCGCTCTCTCTCTCTTTCTCTCTCTCTCGTCACCTATGCCCTGAAACCACCTCGGACAGCGCGCCATCCGTCTTTCGACTCAAGCGAGACAACGTTCAGACTGTTCGGCACTGGTACACCTACTCTTTCCGGTTGGAGAAGTTTTTCCTGCGTGGCTTCGCTTAAGGGGACTCTGGCGTTCGGAGCCCCAGTCTGGACCGTGGTGGTGGAGACGCGGCTTTGGGCCCGACGACGAGGCGAGGATACGTGGCCTATGAAGGAGCCTCTTGTGCGAGTGTTTACCTGAGAAAATGGCGGTGGCAGAGGGAGGCAGATGTGGGCTGCTGGTGTGATCTCGCTCCACTTGACAGCGGAACAGCCTCGCGCTACATCAATACCTCAGCGAATCGTACCTGAGCTTACTGAGCGATTTACTCCTCTGCTCGCCGCAATCCCACGGCCTCTCGCTGTTTCCCTCTACTACACGTACACACACACACACACACACACACACACATGTTAGCCTCCAGGGCTCCTGTGTTTGTGGAAAAGTCAGGCGTGGTGCAAAGTTGTGGTGTTTTCGCTCTCAATTTATATGGTGCTACCTGATGCTGACCCGAGCTGTGGGCTTGACACCAACGACAAACCAACAGACCCGTCTGAGAAGAAAGTAGCTGTGAAGGCCGCCAACGACAGGCCTAATACACATCTTCCCTGACAGGTAACCGTGTAACACAGCCTCGCCAGTCGTGTTGCACTGAACTGCAACCTTCATGTCAACATACAAAGAAAAACAACCTCAGGGAAAATAAGTAGACTGTCTACACAAGACTGGCCGCTTGTTTTGACTGCTGAAGAGTCTTTTTTAGCTTCACATTTGATTAGGGATTTACCAGACACACCTTAATGAGACTTCCAAAGAGCACCACTAATAGCTTTAGCCATTTACAGGCTTATAACCATGTCCAGTTCATGCGGTGATGCCTCAGAATGACTTTAATTGGCAGGCCTTCCAGAGCTGCTCTTGTCCGTGGAGCTCAGGTTTCTTTTTACCCTTGACATAACAGCAGGAAAAGTCCAAGGGCTTATTAGCTGGCCATAGGGAGCACGGCTTCTTTGTCCATATCTTGTATGATCGGACTAAATTGGGTCCATTACCTCGCGCAGAAATCCCTTTGCACATGTAAGGCAGCGATCCCTAGCGAGTTCAAGAGGCCTTGATTCGCCCCATTCCACAGAAAGATCCCAGGGAACCAGAGCAAAAAAACCTTGAACATTAGCGAAATTTTGTCTTTCCTAGGTATTAGTAAGCCGATACAGCCCACTCACAAGGTTAAACTGATTAAGGTCTTGGATTTGGGACAATTATGACACAATCTCAGTGCAATGCCCTATCAGCCTCAGTTAGAGCTCTCCGGTTTCAAATGCAAGACCATGATTTAATGTTAAGGAAATTACGAACTCAAAATATTGCATTCCAAGTAAATATAATTAGTATAAATTGTGCATGAATCTACCATGCTTTGATACCTGGTTACGCACATTACAGCTTTTAAAGCTGTGTGGAAGCCTGACAGCACAACACATTTGTCCTTAATCCCACTCATGTTGACCGTGAGTGTACTTTTACACTACAAAGCCCCACAAAAGCATTAAGAATGCGTCGGTACTGAACCATGAAATAACAAGCAAAGATGCGATAATGCATAGGTACCGAGACGCTATAGAACTACAGCGATTACAAGTGATAGAAGCAGAGAAGGAGCAATAGAGGGGGGGAGAAAGAGAAGCAGAGAGAGGAGGGGAAAAAAGAGAGAGCAAGAAGAAGAGCAATGAAAGTAGAGAGAAAAGACAGAAGAGGGAAAGAGAAGAGTGCTAAGAAAGGACAGCAGAGAGGAGGGGAGTAGAGGAGAGGAGAGGAGGGAAGGGGAGAGGAGAGAGGAGAGAGGAGGGAAGGCCGGACTGGATTGCATTACTGCACTGATTGACTGGAAACCTTTTATGACTTGACAAGAACTTGGCTTTGCTTATTCAACAAGGAAAACAAGCAAGATCCATGCATTCCCAGGCCTTTCATTCCTCTGACGCATCCTGCCAGCAGTTTCATCACGCTAATTCATGGATCACATATGGTCTGTGTTGCTACGCTGTTAGCATGACCATGAAACGGCCGAGTGGCATGAAGGACCTGACAATGGCCACGGTATACACAGCCGCTTGTTACGCAGCAATAGGATGTTCCTTATTACACCACAGTTAGATCCACTTGAACAAGTTACTAACTTCTGACCATCGGCAAGAGGCATGCCATGAGATATCCTGGACTAACCATGGACGTATGACAGCTGTAAGGACGTTTTACTGACCCCACTCTCACTTGGGTCATACTACTTAAATGACTGGAATAATGGAATGAAATGTCAGTGGGAATAATGGAATAAAATGTCACTGGTATGCGGAAACACTGGAGTCCTCGACAAAATGGCAGGGGCTTTTTGAAAAGGTCTACAAAATAAGGTACCACTCCAAGAACAGCATTTCAAGCAAAAGTGTGAGAAGGGAGTTGACAACTATGGAAGATATCCCAGGACACAGAGTATCTCTGATCAGGTAAATACGTGCCAAATCCACTCCTTTCAGCTGGCATCTGAGCATCTGAGCTTAAAAATATACGACTCATTTTACAACTGCCAGGCTGTGGAATATCAGCAGTGTTTCTCTATCATTACAATTTGATGGTTTCTGGATAAGATGGACTTTGCTTTCAATATCCATGTCTGACACATACATTGTGCAGGAACCTCAATACCTCCTCCCATTGGTATGGCAGCACAGCTTCTCCTGACGGAGTCCATACTCTGCTGGAGTGGACCACAGTGTGTATGTGCGCCTACACAGCTTTATCTCAATGCACTCCGCTGATCGCAACTTGGGACTGGCAGTGCTGATCTGTCCTCTATCAAACTTCTCCAGTGCAGGTAGCTCTGCTGCTGCTGCCTGTGGCGCTGACTACCTGGTAGCCCGAGTTCCCCGCTCCCCTGAAGGACGGTTGAGGCTAAGTCGTCCAGACCAGGCAGGATGTCAGCAGCTCGTTCTGGTGCAAACACATTAATATCAACGTCACTCAGTGCCCCGTGCCCTGCGCCCCGGCACCCAGACGGCTCTGATTTCAGTCCCCGCTCCGTTCCGACGGTGAGGGAAAAGTCGACTCACGCTAACGCCAGCGCTAACGCTCGCTCACTATAGCGCGCGCACACAAGGCCATGGGTTTTAATTAGCTAATGGCCGCTCGGATGGTGTTTCATCTCCCGCATCTGTGTTGACGGCTAACAAAAGACTCCATTTACTGCGAAACACGGCATGTTGGCAAACACCGCAGCCGCATGTCTGAGCTCTTCAGGCCTCTAGAGCAGCCCGGAGCTCGCATCCAAAAAACAGTCAAATAAATCTTAATATATATATAGGTTTGCTGGTTTCACACTCATGGAAAAAAAAGGAAATTATGTGATTTATGTTTTTTCTTCTTCTTTTTTTCAGACAGCAGTCTCAAGGTCGAGAATGCCCAACTTTCCCTAAAAGAATGCTTTCAGTTTTTTGGGACTGTGAGAATTGAAAACGGGTGACTTCTGACGTCTGAGAGATGACAAGATTATGAGTTCATTTTTGCTTAATTGTTTTTCAACCAAATATAATTGTTTTTGTGGATTGTTTTCTTTGCCACAATGTCCCCAAACAACTTTAATTATCTACAATAATTGCTTTCATCATTTGTAATCAAAGGCAAAACCAGCATAAAACAGTCAAATAAGCATCAAAGGCAAAACCTTTATAAAATAATATAGGCCTGAGTTGAACGTAGAAAAGACAATCCACACCACAAAATGACTGTTGAGAGATGATTGCTTAAGGTTGTCTGATGACTGAAAGGCAACTAAAGTTTATTCGAGGAACAGACTATCTTTATACATTCTGAAAATCTCCATACCAAAGTGTAAGCAAAGAGAGGAGCTCTTCAAAAAACCTTCTCACTAATGACTGGAAAAGTTGTGTTGTATACTGTATGGGAAGCCCTTCAAAACCGGTGAAATGAGATCAACTCTTTCAACTTTGCCACTTTAAGCCAGCCGAGACAGACAAAAAAAAAACATGGTGGAATTTACTTCCATAAATACCAGTGTGTTTTCAATAAAGCCAAGAGTAGCAAGACTCCGGACATGACTCCCTCAGCCTCCTCACACTCGCTCACTGTGCCGCGGCCCCTCCTAGACCGGGGCTGTGCAGCTGATAGAGCGATCGCATCGTTTACACGAGTGTCCGAGGAAATTTCAAGGGTTGGGAGGTCAGCTGATCGGAGACATCAAATCCACGGGGTTCATTCAAATAAACCATGAGGATATCAAAGCCCTGGGACAGCGACTATGGCTACGGTC
Source organism: Sardina pilchardus (assembly GCF_963854185.1). Classification (NCBI taxonomy): domain Eukaryota; kingdom Metazoa; phylum Chordata; class Actinopteri; order Clupeiformes; family Clupeidae; genus Sardina; species Sardina pilchardus. The sequence goes on along the minus strand of NC_085008.1, from coordinate 17,132,811 downwards.
GTGGGATATATTTTTAATATTAATGCAGACGAGAGGGAAAAAATGCAATAAACTAAAACAACACTCGAATGAGGCATGAAACACAACAGGATATTGCAGTGAGATTATGTAGTTTCCTTTTAACTGCGTGGCCCTCCCCACTCCAACTACCACAAAACAGCCTCCGGTGCTTATTAATTGGCCGGGCGGCCTGAAAGTGCCTCGCAAAAAAAAGGCCCTCTTACCGGACGGTTCGTTTTAAGACGGGAGAGCTCAATGTTTACAGATGGAGCTGCGCCGTTTTATGTGCGGTCGGGCGGAATTGAACGCAGCCAGGTACAGATAGTGACAGGCTAGGAGTCGAGGTACTTCTTGTGTTGTGATAATGACTTTTTCCTGCCAAAGCACAGCATGAAGGCAAAATGCTGTGCAGCTGGAGCGTGGGGGTGTGGGAGGTGTAGTGTGTGTGTGTGTGTGTGTGTGTGTGTGTGTGTGTGTGTGTGTGTGTGTGGAGTCAGGGGTAGTAGAGTGTTATGTTTGGATGCGGGGGGGGGGGGGGGGGGGAGTCTCGTCTCAAGAGTGCTCACTGGAATCTGCTGTTGGAAAGCTAATAAAGGGATTAGCCTGGTTTTTCTGGAGCATTTGGTCCTAAATCAAAACGTCTCATCTGCTTCCTCTGCTCAAATAGCTGGAATACCAGCGTGCCTTTGTCTATTGCGCGGGTGCCATTGAGGCAGCGAGTGAGCGTCACTCACAAAGTCTCTTCCTGCCCAGGCCATAAAAAGACACCGACTCCACAGCTCGGATATGGAGGAGGAGGAGGAGGAGGAGAAGGAGAGGAAGAAGAAAACGAAGAAGAAGAAGAAGAAGACGAAGAAAAAGAAGAAGCATCTTCTCCCTATGTAGCCCTCTATATCCCTATACAATTTCAGGCACATTGTAACAATTCCGACGTAAGCTTAACTAATGGCTGTAGATGCTTCTACCTCACAGCTTTCCATAATTGTAACAAATTTGGCCGCTTTGATATAGGAACCAAGTGCACTAATCAGATTCATCACACAACACAGAAACAAGTAAATACTTCCATCGGTTCACTGGCACTGCAGTAGCCCGTCCCTGGCAACAATTTCACAATAATTCTCGTACAGGCATAATTGTGTGTGTGTGTGTGTGTGTGTGTGACCATGTGTGTGACCAAGTGTGTGTGTGTGTGTGTGTGTGTGTGTGTGTGTGTGTGTGTGTGTGTCGCATTAAGTCATTCTTGTAGTATAGCCATGGCAGTCCAGATCCATTTGGAGTTTGGAAACATTGTCCAGCGTCTCATTTCGCCTACAGTGGACTGATTTGTTCCTTTGTCAGCATCTGGTAAGCATCTCCCATTTAGAAAAAAAAATCATTTGTTTGTAGAATTGTGACACCAGGGTTGGATCTCGAAACACACCCAGAGAAAAGCAACAAGACCAGAGACAGATCTCTCTACACAACCCAAAGTGAGAAGAAGAAGAAGGAGAAAAAACACAAACAAATAGTGTGTTATATACACTGTGAACACTAAAATAACAAAGCCAACGACTGGAGCAGAAACGCAAGGCAATTATTTCCAGAACCTCACAGTGTGTGTCTCGAAGTGTAAAGCACCAAAAAGGCATTACAGTGAAAACACACACACAAACACATGCACACGCACACACACGCACATACACACACGCACAGACACACACACACACACACACACACACACACACACACACACACACACACACACACATACACACAAGCATAGCCAACTAGCATAGCATAGTGTGGTCTTGATAAAAACACCAAGAACGAAGCACTGGCCTAGTCAAACAAACTGAAACTTGAAGGCAAAGATAGTATACATTTTGCTCTGTGCCTGGTTTCGATCAGGATGAGTGGACTAAGGTCATCTGAGGTGGTTGAACATGAAGGGGATATTTCATAGCAGCACATTTCAAAGCAATATGTTCGAGAATAGCTGCAGAACCATTTTTCGTCCCCACAAAAAAAAAACATTTTGGAGTATCTCCTTGGAGATGAAACAGAATGTAGCTGACAAGAAATGAAACATTCTTTGCATTGGGCAAGAGGGGAGTTCTAGCCATCACCACGACGATTCACTCTCCACCAGACTACTATTTTTTATTTCTGGTCTTTGGACTTGGCCAAAAAAAGCCAATTCGCTTAATACTTGTGGGACAGCTAAACATTTAAACCTCCCATTTAAAGGGATCAAGTGCATGCATTGTTTGCTTATACTATCCAGATGTGTTGGGTTTTGGAGATCACTCCACCTTAAAAAAAAAGGAGAGAGAAAAAAAACGAGAGCTTGTGAAAATAAATATGGTTTCACCCTACACAAATTGTGGACTAATTGTGTATTTGGACTGACTGTTTCGCAGAGTTTGAGGGCTTTTTCCGTTGAGCAGGGACTGCGGAGCAGAGGCAGTTTGACATTGATTAGTGTGTTGACTTGTGGAATTTGAGAGTCCTACCTGGATGAATTGGGTTTCAGCACTATTTCATATTTACACAGCCAGAAGCTACAGGTCCAATTAAGTGCCCTAATTCTTCAATGAAAAGCATATTTATACCTGACACGGGCTAAAGGAAAATATCAGTGGAAAAAAATAAATTCTCTGCAACATTTTTCTTATTTCTTTTAGAGGGATAAAAAAACAACAATCTTGTGGTCCAAAGGAACCGATTCAGAAACAATGCTCTCTCTCTCATACACACACACACACACACACACAGCTTATTAAAGAAGGAACTCTCTAGGCTAAAGTGCTAGAGCCCCGGTCGATGTTTAACTGCATGCCTTTCACCCTGCCAAAACATCTTACTGCTGGACCTCACCATCAAGGCTGTTTACTTAAGACAAAAATCCAACAAAAGAAGGCACCAAACTACCACGGGCAGAACCTCAGGCTCGTTTGCAAATGATGCATATTGAAGATGACAATGTACATCTGGACCATCTAACTGAGTGACACCAATCAAAATAGGTGGTCTGGCTCTATTTTAGAAGGGCCTGCTTTCATAATAAGGCCAACCATTGAGTCAAACCGCAACCGAGTTGATGACTCTGCTATTACCATGAAATATGAATTTTCAAAAAGCCACGCCGTGAGAACTTGATCTCTATTATTTTATAGTGTGTGTTTATGAAATTAGAGGGGTGATTGGACTGTTTTTTGGTGGGGTGGGGTTTTGGGTACGGCGCTTTTTTTTTTTTTCTTCTTCCCCATACTCGCGGTGTGTGAGTGTGTCAGACGAGAACTCACCATGCACTTGTTGGGCTTCTCTCCCGAGTGGACCCTCATGTGGATGAGGAGCTTGTAGCGGGCGTTGAAGGGCTTGTAGCGGCGGATGCAGCCGGCCCAGAAGCAGGTGAAGTCCTCGCCCTTGCGCTGGTCGATGTGCACCTTCTCGATGTGCCTCACCAGCTCCTCCTGCTGCTCGTAGGCGGCGCTGCAGTCGATCCAGCGGCACAGCTGCTTGTCCCCGAACGCCGAGCCCGCCGAGCCGGCGTCCTCCCTCTCCCCCCCGCCGCCGGGGGCCGGGGTGGCGGAGTTGACCGAGCCTACTCCGCCGTGCTGGCCCACCAAGCCCAGGGCTTTGGGCGTGGGCCCCAGGGCTGAGCTCACCGCCGACTGGCCCTGGAGGTGCAGCAGCGCCCCTGGACTGGCTCCCACGTACTGGTGCAGGTGGTAGGGAGGGGGCATGGCCGGGCGCGCGGGGGCCGCGTGGGAGTGGTGGTGGTGGTGGTGGTGGTGGTGGGGGTGGGAGTGCCGGGGGGTCTGCTGGTGGTTGCGGGACGACAGCTGGTGCTGGTGGAGGCGGTGGTGGTGGTGGTGGAGGTAATGCTGGTGCTGGTGCTGAAAGAGCTCGTCATCGTTGCCGGGGGAGAAGTCGTCCAGGGGCTCCTGTTTCAGCGCTCCCCGCTGGCAGACCTCGAGCAGAGAGCCGGCCTCTCCACCCTGCTGCTGCTGCTGCTGCTGCTGGAGGCTTCCTCCACCCATCAGAGCCCCGGCACCCACCCCCATCAGCAGCCCCAGGGCCTCCACCCCACCGCCACCTCCACCACCGCCCTGCTGCATGGGCTCCGGCTCCACCGAGGACGACACGGACGAGGACGAGGAGGAGGAGGACACGGACGAGGAGGTGGAGGAGGAGGAGGAGGAGGAGGCGGCGGAGGAGGAGAGAGCCAGCAGGCAGGTGGCGGGCGAGGGCAGCTGGCAGGTCTCCTGCAGGGGCCGGGGGCTGGACGCCAGGGGCAGGGACTGGGGCAGGTGGGCCGAGCGGAAGCCCGTCACCGAGGAGGAGGAGGCGCAGGTGGAGGAGGAGGAGGAGGAGGAGGACGCGACGGAGGAGCAGGGGGGCGAGGGGTTGGCGGCGGTGGCGGTGCGCAGGCCGTTGACGCAGGCCACCACGGACATCTGCGACGAGGAGCAGATGATGGCGGTGATATCGATCCCCTCGGTGGCGGCGGCGCTAGCACTGGCGCTAGCGGCGGCGGCTGTGGCGGACTGGGAGGCCAGCGGCAGGCAGCGTCTCTTCAGGCTGCTGGCGTGGTGGAGTCGCGCTGACGGACGGAGGGACAAAGCCGGCGGGGCGGAGCCATCTTCATTATTAAACGGGTACGCCGCCGCCGTCGCCGTGGCTGCTGCTGAAGCTAATGCCGCGCTAGCCACCGACACGCTAACCGACGTGTGCGTCCCGTGCAGAGGCTCCATCTCCCCGCCGCCGCCGCCGGTCGAGTGAGGGGGCCCTCGTCCGCCGACGACCCCCACCCCTGCTCTCCCGCCGCTGCCAAACGGGGACTGCGGAGAGGGCGAGAGCCCCATGCCCGACGCGATCTTGTATCCCAGGGACGCCTCCTCTTTGACGGGGTAGGCGAGAGGGAGAGGCCCCCCCCTGGCCCCGTTCAAGCCCCCTCCACCGCCGGGGGAGTCCAGAGAGGAGGGCGAGGCGAGGCTCCGCTGAAAGCCGGCCGACCTGGACACAGAGGAGAGGAGAGCAGGGATACGGAGAGGAATATGAGGGAATATCAGCAGGAAAACGTGACAGAGGGTAGGGGGATCAGAGGGATGGGGAGGGAGAGGGAGGAGAATAGGAGTATTATAAGCTGTCAGCTGCTGATAGATAAAGGTCCAGGCCATCAAGTGGGTGTGTGTGTGTGTGTGGTGGGGGGGGGGGGGGTGTCTGGCAAGTGGCTCTTCCCACAACCGGCTGGTCCAGACTCAGCCCAAACAGGAGGCACTCTGTCCTCTGTGCTCCCAGGGTACTGGCAGTCACCGGCGCTCTTTCCTGACGCCTCCCTTCACTCACCTACACACTCAGACACTCTCACACACACCTCGTCTCACAGAGTCGCACTGAGACTGAGAGCAGTGCACACTAACACATATAGCACATCCTGCATACAGTTATTTTCACAAAGTATATCTTGCGTGCAGCATATATTTTCACCCTTTCTGTGTGTGTGTGTGTGTGTGTCTGTGTGTGTGTGTGTGTGTGTGTATGTGTGTGTGTGTGTCTGTGTGTGTGTGTGTGTGTGTGTGTGTGTGTGTGTGTGTGTGGGGATGTCTTCTGTACGTGTGTGTCTTTATGTATGCCAGTCTGTATGTCCAGACAATAAGGTCCTTCCAGAGGGAATCCCTAGGGAAGTATGCTCTCTTTCCCGTCCGTTCTCATCGTTTGGCTTTAATTGCTCCCTCACAGACGCTACCCACACTCACTGTCACAGGGACATCATGAATTAATAATACAGGCGGCCATTTGGCCGCGGACAGTTATGAATGGCCATTTATGGGCAGGGCAGGCGCAGCGCGGATACGGACACTCCGTCAGCTTGGTCGCCTGACAGCCTTTGATGGCACCTATAAAAGGGGGGGGGGGTCAAAACCAACCCGGGCACCTAGGCCCGAGCAGAGCGAGAGTCACCTGGTACGCCGGCCCGAGAGGTGGTCGTTCCGGGGGGAGAGGGGGGGATGGGGGGGATCGGGATGCGTACAATACTCGTCATTCTTGTGGGAATCTCTCTCAGGCTGAATGGAGGCCAGGTCATGTTTCCCTGCGCGCCGCTGTGATCTCCGCCATAATAATTCCTGTCAGTTCGCTCATTATGGATTTTGTTGCGAGGGTCCTGAGTGACGTGGGAAGGGCCCCCCTCTGTCTGCCATGTCTGTGAAGGGCTCATCTTTGTGCCCCCCCCCCCCCCCAACCCCAACCCCAACCCCCCCCCCCCCATCTCCCATTCCGTACAACCCTCCATACACTGAGCAGCCAAAAGAGCCAACATCAGCACACCGCTTCCACTCAAACTCTTTGCTTCACTTTCATCAAAGAAAAGCTCACAAAGACCTGAGTGTTTCAGCGTTGCCGCCGTTTCCTGTTTGGCTCTCGCCGTGACACTGAGAGACAATGCAGGAGATCTGAATGCTGTGCTGAAAAAGATCAGCCATGTTTTTTCCCCTCTCGAGTTCGACTCAGCCGCATGACTCGAACGGCTGGTGTAACTTCAGCGAGGCTATGGCAGGAACAGTCTCGTCACGGCACATTTTTTTCCCCCGGTGACTACCGAACATTAGCTAATGGAATCCCTGCGCCGATGAATGCCATGATTCATTTGATTGACTTTTTCACAGAAGAATTAAACTCAGACATGCAGCCGAAAGGCGAACTGCCAACCGTTCCACCAGACCACAAATGCTGAAGTCATATTCTGCCAAATAGAGGCTCGAGTGTTAGTCATGTTTTATATCGCACCTTGAGCACATATAAGCATTTATTAGGCTGTGACAAGAATGCATTATCTAACATTTTGTGTGGGCGCACGCTTTTACTTGGACCTTACTCCTATTAGCTTTACAGAGCCATAACATTTAATGTGTTGACTTATGATGAGCCTGTAAGTGCTTTGAGAAATAAACACCTGTATTAAAGGTTTTTATGAGGAATTAAACTTATCCGTGACGGTATTCTTCCATGTAAATGGTCAGTTTTAAAAATATCAGGAGTGTGTGAATCCTTTTCATCGCACCCAGAATTTTCTGCGCATAATAGAGAAACATTTTTACTCCTGTCCAAGATATAGATGGCGCTCATTCGTGTGTGTGTGTGTGTGTGTGTGTGTGTGTGTGTGTGTGTGTGTGTGTGTGTGTGTGTGTTTGTGTGTGTGTGTGTGCCTGTCCTTGATCTAGCGTGCAGTGCTACTCAGTCTGTACCACCCCTGCTCTACCTGTGACACATGCTGTGTGGTCTCGACTAGTCTGGGACACGTTACCTGGCGTCCGCTGGGTGCTGACCCTCCTGGGCGAGGAGGTTCTGTGTCGGCGGGTTGCAGTGGGCGCTGTGCTGGTACTGCCCAGTCTGCTGCCCACACCGCACCAGGCTGCCCCCATCACCCGGCAGCTCGAGGCCATTCCCCTTCTCTGGACAGAACGTGCCGCATCCTCCATTCACTAAAAGACAGAAGAATACCATTACACACACACACACACACACACACACATCATATCACCATAACACACACATCATATCACTATTACACACAGTTGACTGCCACAGTAGGCTCCCTCAAGACTTCTGCCACTTATCACACAATACAAACAGTCATACTCAGAATAAAATAAATATCTTGTGAATGACAAAAGATTATTGAACTTGATTGCTATGTTGTCTTGGTTTCATCTTCTGTGTTTGCTCTCTCTGTTTTGCTTCAAACCATTATTTTTTTTGTTTTATTTTAGCTTCATGCAGTTCACGAAGGCCATGTTTTGTGTGAAAACAGTCCCCGAGACGGGGATCCAAGAAAAGGCAGGCTGCTTTAACACCAAGTTATTTAACCTCTGCCACAGGGGCAGCTCACCCAAGCCAAACAAACGGAGACAAATGTAACGAAGCCCGCTAATGCCTCAGACAGATACACACGAGGAGCAGCTGCACTCGCAGTGGCGGAAAAGTCCTTCCTGCTGTTCTGGACCTCAGCAAAGAGACCCGTCATTAGAAGACAATTACGCCATTAAAAATAAATATCTCAAAACGATGGAGCACCACATGAAATGCATCCAGGACATTTGCCATTAGGATCATTGCACGGGTCTATCGCTCGGATAACATTATTGGGGATGGGGGGGATTTTTGCTGTCCTGGTGTTTATCAAGTATGATGAGATGGACTTGGCCATGGGAGAGCATTTTTTGGAAGGTAATCCAGCTCTACCCAGAGGGACCCGTTTGGATGGAGATGTTTATCCATGGAATATTTAAACCCAATGCATATTGGAACCTTGAAAGGAAACTATTCTTCCTTTTTTTGTGTTTCAATTATTACATGATTTCTCTGCCAGTGGGTAATTTCTATAAATTAGTTTTTTGGTGGAGGAAAAAAAACACTGTTTCAGAGATGACCTAAGTATATCCTAAGTATGTAAGACCCTGTTGTAATTATTGCTTGGTACCAGATATGTGTGTTCAATGTTCATACTCAGAAAGCTCTGGAATATGCGGTAATACGTTTCATAATGGCAGTGATGCAGAGTGGTGGGTCGAGCAGTATGTGGAAACACTTCCTTCAGGAAAGTCGACACTCACTGGTCACAGTGTGGGCGAGCAGTTGTGTTATTTCCAGTCCTCTTAACTCGATTTCTGAAATCTAATTTGCTCGCCCTGATGTTATTAATGATATTACAACACCCAACGAGCTTTTATCAAAACCGGCACCCAAACATTTGGCATCCAATAACATGAGGAGGGAACCTAAAGCAATACAAAGGCAGAGGGAAAGAAGGGGGGGAAAGCCCCTTGAACACACTTGAGCACTCTGAAAACAGACAAGGAGAGTACACACTCAAAAAATGTCCTTCTCCAGGTGGGATGACAACGTACAACTTCTAGAGGCTACACACAGGACACAAAAACACACACACACACAAAAAAAAAACTCAGCACGCTTTAAAAAAAAAGAAAAAAAAAAAAGTTTTTCCAGACACTGGGTAGGATCATTTCGAGAATAATCCTACATACTATAAAAAATATATTTATACTTCAGTCCAGCAAGGCCAGTCAGCATTTCACTTACACGTCGCATCCCATATCCCAGCATCCCCTAGAGACACGGGATGCAGCGGGGAAGAATGTGTGATGAGAAGGCGGACAGAAGGAGGGCTGGGCTGGATAAACACATGAGCAAAGGCTGAGGCAAGGGGGGTCAGATATCACACTCACATGACTCACAGGGGTCAAATGGGCAAAATACTCGCATGGAAAACGTATCTATTGGAGAAAAGAAATGTGTCTGTGTTTGCATTCAGAAGCGCTGAAAGGATCTCTGAAATGGTCTTCACAGAAAGCTGTCTACTCCACTCACTCCACTTTCTGTGGAATAATACGTTTAATTAATAAATTGCCATTAATCATTTGTTGTTTTTTTCTCTCTTTCTTTCTTTCCCCCGTTTTCTTCCTTATGTCATTCTATTTCAATTTCAATCGTTCTTTTTCATTTCTTTTTCTTCTCTCTTTGCTTTCTTTCTTTTGGCTGAAGTTCATCACATTTGGAATGTCAAACTGTGTTTGTGTACTGCATTGAGCTTTCTTGACTCCAGGCCAAGGGTTTGTTGCTTCATCTGGAAAAGGCATGGACGTTGAGCGCGATACTGACATGCTACGGGAGATGGCCTTGCACTGAACACATCAACACTGATGGCGCTGTCAATCCACAGTCTTCTGGGTTGTGTTATCTACGGGCCCAAATGTCAAATATCACCTGAAAAGACCCTGTGTACCTGGGTTATGAACCAAATTTACAAAGTACCCTTATTGTCCGAAAACTGGCGCTCACTGAGTTTCGCAATTTTTTTGTAGTGGTCCTACAATGTGCTGTCTCAGAAATAAATGTAAACATATGACTCATCAGACCACTAATCAAATGCAAATTCCCGATCAGAAAGAGAGATTGTTTGAGTCTACCACAATTGTGTAGCACAAACATCGCAAAAAGCTGAGTCTCTGAGCCCTGAAGCTGAATAATCAGCTCACAAGCAAACTCGTACAGCATACTGTACATGTAGAAACAGAACATTTCCCAAACACAAAGCTAGAATCCAGATAGACCAGAAATGAGAGTAAAGCATGAAGTGAACTCTGCTCCCTCAACAACCTTACTGCATTAACAAGAGTGATTGACTGAAATGGCATGAAATGTTTAAAAAAAAAAAAAAAAAAAAAAAATAGGCCTATCCCTAGAGAGTAAAAGAAAGCCTTCATGCGTTGCAACCTGTCTCCCAAGAATGAGTGGTCCAGTTAAGACAGGCAGCATTGCCAAGACGCATCAAACCACATACACGTCTCGTCCACGGGCCTTACGCTGTGCTATGTGGACCGTGAGTCTATGATTTAAAGCCCTGCTACATTAACAGAATTAGTCATGGCTGGGCAGAAGGAGGTGCTTGCTCGGACATATGGTGGCTTGGCCAGGGCCCAGCAGTAAATTTGGTTTATATTGAATGTGCCGTGGTAATGCAGCGTTGAATATTTCATTGTGAGCCCGTCGTGAGCGTCGCGGGCTTGTTTTGGTTCGGGAAGGTGGGAGCCTGCGAAAGCTCCGATGACTGACGGGCAGAACAAAAAAGGTTCCGAGCGTGAGTGGAACCAGCCACGGGCAGTGGGTAGAGAGGTCGACGGTTCTGCTCCAACGCTAGGCTGACACACTGATGAGAACCCGACCCGGGTGAGTGGGGGGGGGGTCCATTCTCTGTGCTAGCGCGGTGCGCCACTAGCCCCCGGAGGGGTCCGCAAATGCTGGGACTAGAATGGGTGGTCCCGATCCCCTCAGCCAGGCCACTGTGTACTGCTTTATCAAAAACACCTTCACCTGAGGCACCTTGGACCGGCTACTCTTAACGCTTCCCAGTCCCGCCCGTCGATAACAATCCCGGCTGTGGTGCTGCCAGGTTCTCATGCGTTGATCTCTCCCCCTCTGAACCCCCCCCCCCCCCCTCCCCCAAACAAGCGCCGTGACGCAGCACGTAATCATAAGCAGTCGACCAAGGTCAGGCGCGATTTTTCCAACGCTGACCCCTGCGGCAAACTCTCTCCGTATCGCCCACGAGATAAAAAAAAAAATAAAAATGAGGCACCAGAGCTTCTCGGTCCGTCGACCGGCACTCGCTCCGTTCGCAGGCCATTAGGACCCTGACAGAGCTGGGCGTGAGATCAGGGGGAGAGAGTGGCGGGGAGCGCGTGCCAGAATCACCTGGAGCAAACCGCGGCAGCGACGGCAGTGGAGGAGGAGGAGGAGGAGGAGGAGGGCGCAGATGTGCTGGCTCTCTGCACATAAACAGCACTGATGTCAGCATATAAGATAAAAGACAGAGCCGAGAAGAAGGCCTCCATTGTTGTCCACTGCAAACAGAAAAAAAAAATACTGACACAGGCTCGGGGAGGGAGCAAGGGGGTGTTTGGGGGAGGGGGGGGGTGGACCACAGGGAAAACCACTGAGAAGTCCTCTGCTCTACTCCCTATCTGCTCTATCCACGCCTGTCCTCACCTCTGAACAATTAGGCCCCATGTGTGAGAGGTGGAACTGATCATGGATGGATGGCGATAAGGCCAAACTACTGGAACGCCACAGGAAGATGGAGTGGGTCGAGGATAAATGGCGCAGAGAGATACGGAGACAAGATGATTGTGCTTTTCACAGATTCATTTTGGAAAACCGTCCTTGAGTTTATACGGTTTCCCATATAATTGTACAGTGTATAATATTGCAGTATATTTCACCGGAGTGTAAGGCTAGACATTTTTGGAACAAATATGATGGCTTTGTGATTTAAAGCACACAATAGACACACACGCACATACTCTCTCTCTCTCCCACACAAATACACTTTCTTTAACAGTGTGTCTTCCAGACACAAATACCAGATGTCCAGACAAATGTTTTGTATTTCCTTTTTGTTGGGACCATTTTCCACATTAGAATTAAAATATAGCACTTGATGTTTTATTACACAAATGGGATAAAATGGCCATTATTTTCCAAATTCTATCAACTTTGCTGTGTTCGCACTGTAAACTGTAAGAGGCCGATCTCGTGAGAGTGCAGGTGTGGGAAACAGTTACAAACAGCCATTTGAGATGAGACTCTTTCTTTGGAGTCAGAACCCGTTCCATTACACAGCAGAGTTTTCGCTCGTCAGCTCTTTCCTCCTCCATGTTAATCCTCTCTTCTTCACACTCTATCCTTCTTCTTCTCTCCTTTTCACTCTATCCCCTCTTTCCCTGTCTCAAACACACCTCCTCATCATTTCCCCTCCTCTATTTCTCTCTCCCCCTATTTCTTCCTCCCTCATCTCTCACTGCCTTAGTTTGGACCATCCACTCATTCACTACATAGTACACTATATAGTGAATAACCACTTTAGTAATTAATAATAATTATACTTAATGAATAATGACTACATTCACTACTAATAACTAATTAATAACTACAGCTATTAACTAATAGTGCACTATGTAGTGGTAGACTGGATGTTCCAGACACAGGCTCTTTCTCCCCTCTTCCTATCTCCACTCGCATCTTTCTCTTATTTTCCTCTCTGTCTGTCTTTCTCTCTCTCTCTCACCATGTTAACCACACTATCTTTCTTCTCCTCGCACACCATATCTGTTCACCACAGACTCTTTCGCTCTCTGTCTTTCTCTCTCATCCCTTTCTTTCTTTCTCTCCTCCTTCTCCTCCTTCCCCACTCCCTGCTCGTCTGTAGGACGTGAGTGCCCCTGCATCTGATGAGCAGATGGCGGGGGCGTTATTAGGTGTAATTGGTGGTAATCTCGGGCGATTTTTTATTTCGGTGACACTTCATTTTCTATAATTCTCGCCTCTGCCTTTTAAGTCACCTAAGCGCTGCGTTAAGTGGCGGACGGAGAGCGCCGCTTGTGCCAGTGTTTAATGTTTTCAAGTCTTCCGAGATGCCGGCAATGAGAAGCAGATGTGACCCGACCGGCCGGCCAGCCGTACGCTCAGGCAGCCGGTAACCACCCCACCACCACCACCACCACCACCACAACCCACCGCCATGCTCCTCACCACCCCCTCCTCGCTGCAGGCGTACAGTAGAGAGAGTGTTGCTCTCCGACGAGGGATATCGGGGGCCCCGACCGACGCACGTCAAACAACTGAACTCGAGGTATGACGAGCTGCCAAAGCCACAAGACAGACGCAGCTGGAAATCTGCAGTGACACCAGCGAGCTCCGAGTGCTTCGGCTGCGCGAGTCGTGCCATTAACGCCTCAGACAGTTCATAATGATCAGCTATAATTTACTCGCGTCTTCACTCGCCCTGCTGGCCTGACTCAACAAACATGGTCAGACATCAGGCCACAAATATGGGGGATGGGAGACCTCTGGGGATATACTGTCTCTCTTTATTTTTCTTTTTTATCTATCGCTCTCTCTCTCCCTCTCTCTCTCTCTCTCTCTCTTCATTCTTGCTTGACACGACTTTTCGTCCGGTGTGCAGATGTTGTGTATTACAGTCGAAAGCCTTTTCCGTGTTTAAATCTCATAACTCATGTCTATATTTGTGTCTGCGCACAGGCCCGGAACTTATTTGTTTGCTTAGTAATGGATGTATGATTGAAAACCTGCGGGCACGAGTAAATGAAAAATAACAAAGTCCCAGGAAAGGCTCCTTTAAACAGGTGCCTCACGGAAAGAGAAGGGAGTGGGGGGAAGGGAGGAGAAATTCGAATTAAATTAGGAGCACAGAGATGTCTCTGTTTTTGTCACAGGATTACTCTGGTACCACCAGACATGGGGGATTACAGAGGGGATGAAATCGGTTGGTTATGGCAGATTTTGGCCACGGTCAAACAGCAACCACAAGTTTGATTTTCACCGAGCTGCATGTCTCAGAAAACAAGGTGATGGTAACCTGATAAATATTTGCAATAGAGTAGTAAATGACATACATATTCCTCCATTTCCCTTCCAGCTCAGTCTGATCTCTAAGCCAGCACTTAACAAAAGACAATATTACTTCAGGAGAACACAAAACAAGAGAGGAATTTAATTCTATCTCAAAAAGAAAAAAAAAAAGAAGCTATATATAAATTGAAAGATTTACTATATCAAATACCAAACCGGTTTGCTCCTAAATCTGCTAAAATCAGATCGTATTACTGTCTACATGGCTGGAAAACGGGACAGATGTTTGAAGGCAGCAAACTCTCGTAGGGTTTCAGTGGCTGAAAACCCAGAGCACTGACCGCAGTCTCCCGAACACAAACAAACAGCGACCAGCAACTGCACCACTCCCACAGTCCAATGGCTTAACCGCATGGCTGGACAGAGGGAACCTTGTAAATCAAAGCCCACACTGGATAAAGCATTACATGGCGATTTGAAGCCCAAGTAACGTCTCTACACACACACACACAATATCTCACTGACACACACACACACACACACACACCATCTCTCTCTCTTTCTCTCATACACACACACACACACACACACACACACACACACACACACACACAAATGCCAGATGCATTAGTGGGCCTCAAACAAGCCGTCTCGTCCCTGATTGAAGCCGCAGCCAATGAGAGGCTCGACTAAACGACTGCAGACGCGTAGGCGGTGGGGATGGGGTTGGGGATGGTGGTGGGGGGTAGCCAACCTCACCGTGTCTACCTTGGCTGGTAATTACTACCTTACACTTGTGCATGCCACCACCTGGTGGTCAGTGGATGTCACTGGTGGTGCCCGGCAGTCTCCCTGCGGCGGACGCGCGTGGGCGACCGGTGGCAGTCGTGGCAGCCGCCACCTCGACAGCGGACCACCCTTGGTTGCTAGAGCATTTCCAGTAAAGCGGGGGCTGACACATACATACAGTACACACACACACACACACACACACACACACACACACACACTAAATTGCACACACGTCCATTACGGCTCATGAGAGGACTGCTTTTCATCAGCACAGAGACTTCCCCCGAGAGACCTGTCCCGCTGTCACACTGACTCAGCCCATCAATCTCTCTCTCTCCCTCTCTCTCTCTCTCTGTCTTTCTCTCCCTCCCTACTCTCTCTCACTCACTCTCTGAAGGGCCATTAAAATCTCCAGTCTAAAGACCTGGACCCTACTGCTCATTACGGGGCAACAAGTCTATTTGTTCACAGCACAATTAAAGTCAGGCACTGTTGCTAATCCTCTTCCTCGTTAATCACGACGGCCTGTTCGCCCTCCAGCTCACCATCATCGGCCCTTTTCACGGAGGCTTTTCACGCACGCAGCACCCCGACTGCTGTTGCATCACTCTTCCAGTCAGCGTTTGTGTGTGTGTGTGTGTGTGTGAGTGTGTGTGTGCGTGTGTGTGACTGTGCGCGTGTGTTTGTGTGTGTGTGTGTGTCAGCGTTGGACGCGGAGCGCGTATAGTGAGCCAGATCCGAAGGCAAAAAGGAGGAGTGAGGGAAGGAGGGAGAGGAAGAGAGAAAGAGTGGGAGAGAGAGGGAGTCAGCGTGAGTGAGTGTGTGAAATGAAGAGCATGAAGGACAGATGGAGTGTCTGTGTGTGTGTGTGTGTGTGTGTGTGTGTGTGTGTGTGTGTGTGTAGTAGTAGGGAGTGTGAGAATGAGTTTAGATGTAAGAGTTGACAGTAGGCAGAGCGTTAGAAAGAGAAAGTGTGTGTGTGTGTGTGTGTGTGTGTGTGTGCGTGTGTGAGTGAGTGAAAGAGAACGAGCAAGTGAGTGAGACTATGTGTGAGAGAGTAGTGTGTATGGGTATGTGTATGTGTGTATGTGTGTGGGGTGGGGTGGGTTGCTGTCTGAGAGATGGCTCGGAGTAGGAGCCGGTTCCAGACATGACAGCAGTCCCCTGGCCGCGTGTCAGACAGCTTTACGAGGCAGGTGAGCGCAGCTGAGCCGAGCGGAGCGGAGCCGCGCGGTGTGGCGAGCTGAAAGCGCCCATAGAGCCGGCAGGCAGCCGGCAGGCAGGACGCAGTTCAAACGCCCGGGCCGCGGAAAATACAGCCCACATGGGAGCGCCGAGAGCGCCGGCAGCATCGCGCAGACCAGACCAGACCAGACCAGCGCGGCGCGGCGCAGCTCGGCTCCCAGCGCTGAGAACGTCCCACTGCCCAGGCAGAGCCGAGGCTCGGCTGCCGAGGATGACGATGATGTGTGTGCACACAGTCTCGCTGGCTTCCCGCACCACTCGTAAAAACAGAGGATGAAGAAGGAGGCTCTTTTTTTTCTTTTTTTTTTTCTTTACAGATTTTATAGATAAGAAATCCCCTCTTTCAGACATCCTGTGGTTAATTGCTAGGAAATGACAAATCACACATGAAATCCAGAGTACTCCACTGGATGACATAACAGGCCCCTCATACTTTGAATGCCCTCGCCAAACTACAGTACTTCCCCATTTGATTTATTTCCTATCATCCAATAACATACCATCCCTGCTTCATCCCACAGACTACACACACACACACACACACACACACACACACACACACACACTAGCAGTGTTCATCGTAGCTGCTCTGGGTGTTGCTCAAGTTGGCATAGAGTGCAGAGCGGCTTCATATTGGGGGCACCTAGAGCCCCCAGTCCCACTCTGCCTGTTCTGTGGGCCTTTTTATTGCATCCTCACTGCTCTGCTGGGCTCTGTAAAAACAAAGAGACCAGAGTCCCGCTGATACGGAGAGAGCCTTGTAGAACTCAAGAGCTGCAGCGGCAAAGTGTGTCTTTGTGATTGTGTGTGTGTGTGTGTGTGTGTGTGTGTGTGTGTGTCCCAATGTAATATCTGCAAGTTAGAGTGTGTAAAATTGCACAGGATAAGCATGTGCATGTGTGGCTCGTGTGCAACCCAAAGTGTGATGTGCAGCATCTGCATGTGTGAGTTTGTGTGTGTGTTATGTGTTTTTAAACAAGAGTGTGACCCGTGGGGCACTAACAGAAGTGTGAACTGTGTGTGTGAATGTGTGTGTGTGTAAGTGTGTGTAAGCGTGCGTGCGTGTGTGTGTGTGTGTGCATGTGTGTGTGTCTGCTCCTTTGTATAATCAGTCTTGAGAATAACCGTGGCGTATAAATCTGCTGTGACAAAATAAACAGACGAGCGTTTGCGCAGAAATTGAGCCTTCCTCTGGAACAAAAGGCCTCAGTTTCTCCCTGGGCCTGCATAAGCCATATTAAAATACTTTCGTATTCCCTGTGAAACCCAGGTGAAATTACTGCCATTTGTACAACATCATTTCACGCTAAACTTGCTTTGTCAGAATTACAGTAATAACTTTATAAAGCTGTCTTATCCAAAACGCCCCCATCGCAGAAATTGATTTTGTATAGTCCTTGTATCTGATCCAATAATCTGTATATCACATCGAAGCTAGGCCATGAGCTGGAAGCCTTAACTTCTCTCTTCATTTCGACGGGCTTCTGCAGAATTAAACCAAAGAATAAAGTGAGTACAACTTCAAGTAAAAACATAATGTGATTGACTTTTGCTTTATTTAAGAGACAGAATACTCTCACTCATTTCAGTCTTTAATTTATTTTATAAATGCATTTATTTTTTTATTACAACTTTCTTTTCAGGAAAGTGTAAAGGTCCAGCAATGGGTGCCCAGATTCAGGCCTGAGGCTGGAGGCAGTGATGGTCACTAATGGAGCTGTGTAAGCACTGCCCTGGGTCCCACGCGAGGCCAGGACTCACAGCCTGACTGGGCAGAAAAGAGAGAGAGAAAGAGTCAGGGAGAAAGAGAGAGAGAAAGAGAGAGAGAGAGAGGGAGAAAGAGAGAGAGCTGCAGCACAGGGAAGCACGCAAGAGAGAGAGAGAGAGAGAGAGAGAGAGAGAGAGAGAGAGAGAGAGAGAGAGAGAGAGAGAGAGAGCACAACGAGAGCGAGAGCCGCTTGTAGCCAGTTCTCCAATATTTACAAGCAGGCCCGAAATCTGTGAGAGAATACGATTGAACGCAGATGGCAGGAAATTCCTCCGAAATGACAGTGGCCAAGCCTGACCGCAAAACATGAGAATAACCTCACGAGGCAGATGCAAAGAGGCACATCGTATGGAATCCTTCCCTATGCAATTTGCCCGTCTGTCATTGATTACCGCTCTGACAAGGGTGAAGATTTACAGGACTTCTGTAAAACAAGTAATCAATTTGCAACAATTATTGTATATATTTAATGGTTTTTGCAAAGGGGGTTTCCTGTGTCCTCTCAAAAAAAAAAAAAAGAGCCAAGGAGATGGGATGCCTGGGGAATTCCCATGACAGCTGCACCGTCTAATACAGAGGTTGGATTTAAGTGGTCGTAATTATGTCGCAATTAAACGGAACAACATTCGAAAATGATTATATTGTTACCTACGCAGTGTATGTTAATCTGTAATCCTTCAACGGGATGCTAGTTATTTGTTTTTATTTTTTTCAAAAGGTGGTGAGGTGGTGCTGTGAGGGGGGGGGGGGGGGTGTAGTGAAACAGATGTTTACGTGTGGAATGCAAAAAAAAGAGAGAGAATCATATTTCGCTTCCTACTTTTGTTATGATTGTCTGTGCAGAGAAAAATAATGGAACCTTTCTTTCTGAATAAGATACGTTCAAAGCGCTAGCAGTAATTGGTTTGGCTTTGATGTTGGCTGGCTGAGGTCGGGATGGAATGTTTCTGTCCAGTCTACACACTGGGTATTGGGTAGTCAGAGTGATTAAGAAATGACTTGGCCCATAATGTTTCTCTTTGAGGGGAGACTTGGGTTTGCTCTTTTTTTTCTTCCTAGAGAAATGATACGATTTGCTTTGACAACAGAGGCAAGGAAGCAGTGGGCTTTTATTTTTATTTGATTATTCATCTTGTTTCATGTTCCTGTTTTCCGTGCCCTTCCATACGGCACACAAGGATGGCTCGTCCAAGCCGAAACAAGAACTTAATCCCTCTGAATATCCTAAAACAAATGTTATCTTTAAAACTGGAGACAGATGACTGGGTTAACCATCCCATCCCGCCCCCAACCCCCCCCCCCCCCCCCCATTCACAATCCACTGCAACTGACTCAGTATCAGTCACTGACTCAAGTCTGAGAGATGAAACATTGCACCTTTGAAGGAAAAGAGAGAGGGGAAGGTTTGCTGATTCGGTTATTAGGAGTAGAATGAAGTATGACGTGTTTCAAAGTCAGAGGTGGAATGCAAGTACACAGAGAGCTGCCGATTCCCTAGTGGATCTTTTAATAGGCCCAAAAGACTGCAACTCTCTAACTTCAAAAGAACCTTAATGAGATGAGGCATTCCACTTTATAAAGTGCATTAATGTGAAGCACTGTTTGAAATGATGCCTACCTACACCTATTCATGGGCACTGACTGCTACCATTTAAGGTATTCTCTCTCACCAAGACCAGAACACACACCACGTCCCATTTCTTCTCTTGACACCGTTTGCTCTCCTCTCAACTCCCAGCCCCCCCAAACTTCAGACTTTTGCCCCCTTTGCAACCTGATAGGGAACAATTCACCGGACAATATCCACCATCATCCATCAAACCTCATCCTACATCAATCTCACAGCGCAGCCTTCCCCAGAGAGGCAGTGTGAAAGTGGGGTCCGTCCGTAAAGATGGAGGGGGAACCCTTGGTGGTGGGGCTGCACTTGAGAAATGATGACTGGGGTCTCACAGCGCCGTTTGGAGACCCCGGAGGGGACATGGCTCCACGACGCAGAAGTGTGGAAACAACGCTGAATCTTTTAGTCGCGCAGAGGCGAGGGCCGAAAGGCCAGCCTCGTAAATATCTGTAAAGCTATTTACACAGAGAGAGAGAGGGAAAGTGACAGAGAGAGAGAGAGAGAGAGGGGAGCAGGGTTGATAGAGATATACAGACAGAGACAGACAGAGAGAGAGAGAGTGTGTGAGAGAAAGAGAGAGCGAGAGTGAGAGAAAGAAAGCGAGAGAAAGAAAGAGAGCGAGAGAGTGACGATGGGAGTCGGGTCAGACAGGCCCACCCTGGCAGGGTTTTATGAGCGAATCCATTCTCACTGGGCAGACGGCTGGACGTGCGAGTGCTCGTGGGCACCCCCCTCCATCACCCCCCTAATCCCCCCCTCCACCCCGTCCCATTGCTCCCCCCCCCCCCCCCCCCACCACCCCACCCCTCGCCCCCTGTGTTTAATGGCTGTTAAAAGTCATAACATGCCTCGTATTATTACATTTCCTCTCTGGGGGCACGCTCCCAACTGTCTGCCCCGCAAATCAGCGTTGAGCCGGGCAGCCCTGCTCAAACAGGCGCCAGTGCCCCGGCCCATGGGCTTCAGGGTCAGGGGACCACAGGCCACGGAGGGGATCCGCACCACAGAGGGGGGGCCCTGGAGAGGCCCCTGAGCCAACCCGGCGAGGAAGACACAGGACAGGAGTGAAGCGTGCTGCTGAAAGACTGAAGAAGGTAATGCAGAGGTGGAAGGATCACAGTGTAGTCTGTGTGTGTCTCTCTTTCTGTGTGTGTGTGTGTGTGTGTGTGTGTGTGTGTGTGTGTGTGTGTGTCTATGTAAGTGTAGGTGTGTGCACGTGCATGCTGGAATACTGAGGAAGGTGATGTAGAGATTGAAGTGTTACATTGTGGAATGACTGTGCATAAGTGTGTGCATAAGCGTGTGTGTGTGGGCACGCGCATGTGTGTGTGTGTCTGGTTGTCTATGTGTGTGTGTGTCTGTGTGTGTGTGTGTGTGTGTGTGTGTGTGTGTGTGTGTGTGTGTGTGTGTATGTGTGTGTGTGCCTCTCTGTGTGTCCGTGCATCTGTGCGTCTGTGCATGCTGAAATACTGGGTAAGATATTGCAGAGGTTGGAGTGCCACGTTGCTACATTGTGACATGCTGGTCTAGTGTAGCTGTTTGCCATGTTTTGCAACTCTTCTGTGCTTGTCTCCGCCATGTGTTGTCTGTCATGTGCTGTTGTGTTGTTGTCCTGTTGTGTTTTCCTCACTACGCCTGGTTTGTTTGGAATTACCACTTGGGGATAAATAAATGTTTTTTTTTATTGATTTATAGTTTGTGAGTGAGTGAGTGTGTGTGTGTGTGTGTGTGCGTGTGTGTATGTTTGTGTGTGTATGTTTTATGCAAACATACCTATGCCCTGGTGCGTCTGGTTTGGAGATTAATGCGCATAACAGTTAAACATGTACTTCAGCGTAACATAATATCAGAATAAGTAAATATGAGCGTTAGTGGGACCACTCAGAAGTTTTATGTGTCCTTGGTACTCGTGCTGTAACAATCCACTAAAACTGCTTTGGGAAACAAAAACAATATGGGCCGACAATGCTGGAGTTGTGCTGGGAGCCAGCGCCGAAAACAGCTGGCCGTGTTTGGAATTGATTTGTCATCAGCTCGGCACAGAGACAAATAGCGCATAATTATCCAATTGTTTTAATATTAATTGAGAGCGCCTCGTCTGTTTAATTTATGTGCCAGATATGTTCTGCTGGCCAGATTGGGGGGATAAAATGCGATGGGATTCTCTCAAGGTTGTAAGCAGTACCATGTGTCAGGTTTTTCACATACCCTGGCATTCATGCCTCTTTCATGAACTATAAAACATATTTATTTCGACCCTGAGCTTTTCCAGCGCAGACTCCAAACTCCATAAAAAGGTTTGTTTTTCATTTATTTTTACAAGCAGAACTTTGAAATGCAAATGTTTGTTTCCTCGGGAGTGGGAGACTGAAAAGCAGGTTTTTTAAAAAGTTAAATTCGAAGTGAAATATGAATTCTCCCCATTTTACATCACCCTTAACACAAACATACAAAGAAGGGAGTGGAAAAAAAAAAAGCTCTTGATGGCAAGCCCCCGCTGCCACTCGCTGCGCGCTCTTAAATGAGTGTACTTTGGCAGGTGGTCCCCCACAAACAGATCGGCCCCTGATCCGAGCCAGATCCGAGCCGGATCCGCTTCTGAACCATCTGCAGTTGGCTTACAGACGCCTGATTTGTGGCTCTCTGGTTCGACCCAGTTCATGCTTCTGTGCGCCTGAGACTTGCACAGGACTGCCATTGCCACTGAGGGTTGATTTATGAGTATGCAGGCAGCACT
This sequence comes from Sardina pilchardus, assembly GCF_963854185.1. NCBI lineage: Eukaryota > Metazoa > Chordata > Actinopteri > Clupeiformes > Clupeidae > Sardina > Sardina pilchardus. The sequence continues at coordinate 17,110,713 of NC_085008.1, read as the reverse complement.
CTGTATTACTGTAAAGTGACGTTCTTCAGCTACGTGCTCCAGCAGATTCACACTAAAGTCACACAACAGATGCACACAGAAGTCACACTGTTCACAAAAATGCTAAGCTTTAGTTCTTCTCCCTTAATTGTGACTCCTGGAACTACCAGTGCTAATTTTTTTGTGATCATGTCTGACCACGGCCAACACATGTCAGATAAATATTCCTGGCTGACGTAAAATAGTTTCAGGCAACGGGGCCTACCGCTCGAGTTCTTAGCCCAATGTATTCTCACTCAGGTACTTGGAACAAATACATTTAAAATGTTCCAAGAAAAGGAATTACTAGAGTTACTAACTTACAGCCAAAATCACCAGAACTGTCAGAGTGAAATTCAGCCTCTGCTAACCTAGCAACCAAACAGTCCAAACAGTCTTCATTACGACCTAATAAATGCCATTTTGATTAGATTTCCTGCGAATACTATAAAAACATGACACAATGTAAAGTCATCTCGTTAGGATGGAAGGATTTTTACATTTCACTGCCCTTGGGCAAGTCCAGAAAAGACAATCCCTCCATTTGTCACTGCAGCACAGCCAAAGCTATATGGAGCCAATTAGCACACAAAGTGGTCTGAAGATGCGGCTAACCCCATGTAAACAAAGAGAGCGTATGAAACTACAATGCACACAGTCCTCCCCAAGATGTGTGGCTGGCTGCCTTCTGGTTTTGTGGAATGGAAACCATGTTTCCAAAAGCCCTGTGCTCATCTGAAGACCTAGAAGGATTTCTGAGAGAGATAGAGGGTGGGGAAGAGGGGAGGGTGGGGGGACCGTTTAGTGGAAGGCCACAAAAATGAAACCGTATGCTTTCTTGCGCTTTAAAACCATGTCCTGTGATAAGATGTTTGTCTCAATCACGTCCTAAATTGTGTAAAGAGAAAACCTCTGCGCAGCTGGTAAACTTAGGTGATTCAATTGTTTTCATATTAAAGGAAGTGTGTGTGTGTGTGTGTGTGTGTGTGTGTGTGTGTGTATTAGTGTATGTGTGTGTGTGTGTGTGTGTGTGTATGTGTGTGTTTGTGTTCCTGTGTGTGTGTTTGTGTCTAGAACCACATGTGTATATGTGGGTTTTGTGTGTAGTCAGCATGAAACCAAAAGAGATCAGCATTCTGCTGGTTCTCGTTACCCTGGGAGCCAATAGTAAACACAATTGAACAGATAGCCATCTGAAGCTGTAGATGTTTCAAAGGCATATGCTTTGGATTCAAGATGGCTCCTCTATTTCTTTCTAGCTCTCTCTCTCACTCTCTCTCTCTTTCTTTCTTTCTCCTTCTCTTTTTTTGAATAATGAAAGCCTTCCTGGCTGTAGCTGTGGACCACGCTAAACAACAGCCACCCTTCAACAACTCTGTGCGGCCCTATGCCGGCAGCCCCCGTTCCTGACACACTGTCTGCCCTGACAGCACAGCCACGTGTGTATGTGTGTGTGTGAGTGTGTGAGAGTGTGTGTGTGTGTGTGTGCCTAGGCCCCGCCGCTCCTCCGGGCCACGCAGCAGGTACTTGTTAGTGGCTGTTTGATTCGCGTCTTGTCTCTCACTGAGGCCCGTTCCCGAAACAGAGGCTGTTTTGACTCGGCCATCTTCTGAGAGGGCCCCGGCGTGGAGACGCGCAGCATTTGCTAAAGATTAGCGGCCTAGGCCCCGGTCTACTGTGCTCGTTCCTGGGGGTCAGGCAGAGTGCAGGGCCCAGGACATCGGGGGGGTGGGGGTGGTGGGGGGGAAACCCGTCCACGTCTCTTCCCTATCGCCACATCTGCAGCAGGACAGGACCGGTGGAGCGGCAAGCGGATCGTGTGGGGCGGTAATGTGATTACGCTCTGCGCGGCGCGGTGGACATGACCTTGTGGCACAGGTCAGGCTTTTAGTCGTGCTCTTGCAAAACCTCCATGTAACAGGACAGGACAAGCAAGGGGGTTTTCGACTGTTTTTCTTTTTTGGGGGGGGGGGGGGGGGGGTTGTTGCTGGTTTGTGTTCCTGCTGTTTGGTGTTTGTCACTGTTGTTGCACAGTGCTGAGCTATCGAACTGTCACTTTGTCTTTTAGCCTGAATAGCGAATGTGCTTTGCCACATTGGATAAGCCCCAAATGGGGGATGGGAGGGAAATAATGTCGAATAACGCAAAAGGAAAAAAAAAACGAAAGGGAGCACATGGTCTTAACCGATCATTAGCCAAGAGAATAAATGCAAACCAACTGTCCGGGAACAATAAAATAATTTGTCAAGGGAAAAGGGTTCAGATAAATTCTGCAAAGCATTTTCCAACGGGCCTGAGCCAATGGGGACTGGAGCCAGCTTCTCTGCACCTGGCTGTCAGAATCGTCCTGCTGCCTCGCTTTTGTTTCACTTTAATACAGAGATGATTACATCACTTCCAAAACGCAACGCTGCTGATTGCAGTTGTTATCAGGACGAGTCAACATGTGTTCCGCGCAAAAGACTTTTTAAGGGCAGGAGTTAAACAAACAAGAACCAAAACGCTACAAAAGAGGAAAAACTTCAGAAAGTGGGTGGGGGTGGGGGTGGGGGGAGGGGGCAAAACAAAACAACTTATGACTCAGCCCTCCGAACACTGACTGGGGATGGAGCCAGACTCAACCTCTGCTCTGCAATGCTCTTGTCAGAAAGTCGGAGTGATATATAAGAAACCGTTTCCTGTTGCGTGTACTCCTAAATGGGAGCCCTGTGATTCCAGGCGTCCTTTACATGTAGATCCAGGAATGCCAGCAAATCAGTTATATGGCGTGGCTTCCCTTCATGGGCCGTGCCTCTGTCGTAAAGGGCGAGCGCCGAGCCAAGCCGAGGGCCGTAAACGTCAGGCTCGGTCCAGAGTACAGGAGGACAGCGCAGTGACCTGGTTCTGATTAGAGCCGGATTGTTTTCTTTTCCACTTTCACTGCAGCCAGATCGAGAAAAAAGGAACCCCCCCCCCCCACTCTCACTCACACACACACACACACACACACACACAATAGTCCCTCAACTGCCCAGCTTTCTTTCTACTACACCAATCCAACCCCCCCCACCCCATCCACCCCCCCGAACAAATACTTCCATGCTCACGATCGCCTTACAAAGGATCATGTCTTCTTTTTTTTCCCAGCGAGAGGCAGACATGCCTTGGCCCAATCAGGAGCGTGGACGCAGGACCCAGGGATCGCGCGTGACAGAAAGCTCAACACAAAAGCCGACCGACGCGCGGCAGCTCCCTGACAGCTCCGGCCCGCGCTCCCGCGCTTCAGAGCCAGCGCCGCTTGTTGTGCTTGCTCCTGTCTGTCTGTCTGTCTGTCTGTCTGTCTGTCTGTCTGTCTGTCTGTCTGCCTCCCCCTGCGCCTCCAGCTAAGAGCCGGGAGCACACGTTACCACTAATTCCCCCCATAACACACCACGCACACGCACACTGCTAAGAACCCCCCCCTCACACACACACACACACACACACACACACACACACACAGACACACACTCGCACAGACACTTGAGAAGTTCAAGGAGATCCTTAAGTGTCCAAATAGACTGATTGCTTTTCAGCCACCTCTCCATAGGCTCACTGCTCCTGGCTGCTGGAGGAGGTGTGTGTGTGTGTGGGGGGGGGGGGGGGGGAATTGGCAGCTGGCTGAATGGAAGGACTCGAGTGCTCAAAGCGGGTCGGTAGGTGAGGAAAACACAAAAGCAAACACACTTTTACGACTGAAGTAAACTGAAAATAAACGGCGCCCTGGAGCTCGCTGAGTGGCCAGATGAAACGAAGATGAGTGCATTCGCACACATGCCGCGCGGCGCGAGTGGGCTTTTCTCCCCTCCCCTCCGCGCTGGAAAACTCTGGGGCTCACGAGGGATCCTGGAAATCTCATCTGCGAGAAGCGGTCGGCCGAAAGCCTTGAGGGTACGACCATAGAGGGGGGGAATATTTGTGGGAAGGTGATAAGTCAGCGAAAAATCCAAAAGTTGAAGTCACCATTGATTCCTCAAATTCCACTGCCTCGGTTCAAGACTTTGGGCTCTTCATTTTGCTCTCTTCACTTAAGTTGGACTCCTAAAATAGCCATTTCTCATCAGGCGTCTGTCACATTCGTGTCTAAAGGTTAATGGAATAAAAAGTCCAACAAACCAGACTCTTAGCCTCAGATGGAGAACGAGAGCTGGGACTGTGGGAGCAGGCCTACTCGCACTAGATCAAGGGTTCTTTGGGGAGGGGGGAAAAAAAGGTCCTCTACAGTGTAAGTAGAGAACAGAGGACTGTATCTACGAAATTAAGAGCAAGCGTCTGTGTCGTGGGAAACTGCGTCTGTCTTATCATGACTTGCAATCTCCCCTTCCAGATTATTAACCCGAACGCGCAGCGTCTCTCATTTCAAATATCGTTTAAGTCTGCAAAAATAACCCCAAGCAGTCCAGAGGAGATCACAGTACTGGCTGCATGCCCCCATCTTTTTATTAACATCCAGAGTTGTTCAGGCCCATGGCTCTCTCTTCCCCTTTGGATCCCTGCTGCACTGACTAACCTGGCCATAGTGTTTGCCCCAACATTCACACCACACACACACACACACACACACACACAGACACACAGACACAGACACACACACACACACACACACACAAACAAAAAAACCCCGACAACTCCCACACAGCGCACAGTGGCCAGAGATTTCACGGCGTCAGATTCAGTCCAACCGAACTTGGATTTTTTTTTACGACCCTGGCTACTGAAAACAGTGGAGGCGCGATAAAATGAAGCACACGCTGTTACACCAGTCGTTAAAGTTGTGAGCGAGTTTATCATGATCAGAGATTATCACTGACCTCATCCCCCCCGAAACTGGTGGAAGGGGCACCACTCAGGCCGGCGTCCCATGAAAAGACCCACTTGTCAGAAAGAGAGAGAGAGAGAGAGTGCGCGAGAGAGGAGAGAGAGAGAGAGAGAGAGAGAGAGAGAGAGAGAGAGAGAGAGAGAGAGAGAGAGAGAGACCTGACTTCACTAGCACTGCTATTCCAAGGGGCTCTTAATACAGTGTGGAGTTGTGCCCAAGCAAAGCATTCAAAACAGCAGGATGTGGATGCTTTTCAGCTCCTATTAGCCACTCTGAAATCACACTCTTTCCATTCCCCCTTCAACCCTACATGACATCATCATCGGCGACGGCCATATATTACGCAGCTGACATCAATCTCCAGCTTTTTGAGAGGAAACGGTCATCGCTGCGCCTTTACATATTTTTGCAAACATACTGTATACATTTCCAAGCGCAAGCTAGCCCTGAGGCCTAGCGTTTGTAAATGCCCCCGCGTGCGGCTTCAGCTGCCGAGACGTTTTGACAGCCGATAGCTCTCTCGTCACATAACTCACCACTGTTTCCACGGGCAAAGTGTTTTCATTTGAAACAAGCTGAATTCTCCCCACTCATGCGCAGTTATTAGACCAAGAAATGGTCCTGAGTGTAATTTAATATCACACCGCTATGGCTGCACTGGACCGAACCACTGAGGGACCAGAGAATAGCTAATTCTTCCAAAAAACGTGGGGCTCTCTCTCTTTTTTTTTTTTTTATTAACGACTAGTAATAAAATATATAAACTGCACTATTAGACTTTATAATGTCTTTCATAGTCCACTGGGGCAGCGCCAGCCAATCAGCTCGTGGGCTGAGTGGGCACTGCCCCATGGCAGCTTCCTGGCAGAGCGGCGCGGGCGAAACAACGCGCTGGATAAAACCAGAGCCGTTTGGCTGATTCCCGGCCTGCTCTAATGAAGGCATAAAGCAGGACTCAGAGCATCGTGTTTGCCCATTTGTTTTTGACCATTCAGATGAAGCCAGGCCGTGACTTGGGCCGCTGCTGGGTCTCTGACATGCCCAGACTTGTAAAATGCAAGAGAGAGAAAGCATGCAAGTGTGTGTGTGTGTGTGTGTGTGTGTGAGAGAGAGAGAGAAAGAGAGAAAGAAATAGAGTAAATGTCTGTGTGTGTGTGTGTGTGTGTGTGTGTGTGTGTGTGTGTGTGTGTGAGAGAGAGAGAGAGAGAGAGAAAGAGAGAGAGAAATAGAGTAAATGTGTGTGTGTGTGTGTGTGTGAGAGAGAGAGAGAAATATTGAGAGTAATTATATGTGTGTGTGTGTGTGTGTGTGTGTGTGTGTGTGTGTGTGTGTGTGTGTGAGAGAGACAGAAAGTGTGTGTAAGAGCGAAACTGAGATAGAGAGAGTGAGAAAGAATTAGAGATGGCAAAAGAGGCAGAATGGCAAAAAACACTATTAGGCACCACCTCTAAAGCACTCAATGAGTCAGTAGAATACCATCCCCTCTCCTCTCACTAAAGTCCTGAGAGTCCATTTCAGTGGGACTGAATCATTCTGGCTGGATGAACATTCACTGTGGGGTTTTTTTTCTCTCCTTTTTGTTCAACATTCAGTGAGAAATTTCACCATCTCCAGGTCTGTTAATGCTGTACAGTCTGAATGTATGCAGTGCAGCGCACACCTTAGTAACAGATGAACCGAGCAGATGAAGACACTCAAGCTGACAGATGTCGGTCTGCGGTGTGCTGTGACCATGGGGCGCTGATCCCGATCGGTCGCCTCCTCCCCCCCCCCAACACTCCAGCTACGGAAAAAAGCACCCCGAGACCACAGCCCCATGGGGTGTCCCACATAACCAGCTTCTCTGAAGTGGGGGGGGGGGACCTGAGGGTGGGGGCCCAAAGGGGTCATAGCCATCCCAGAATGCCTCAGTGTAGGAAGCCGAGCTCTCATGTCCACAACCCCCCCATGCCCCCCCTCCCCCCCCAATCCCCTCTCTCCTGGGCCGGGTGGCAGACGGCGATCGAGAGGGCCCGCTGTGGAGCGGATTTTTCTTTGATGAAACAAGCTTCGCCGAGAAGCGCCAAGAACAGCAAGTGCCACTGCTGCAATGTAAATCAAAAAGCCACCCGCGCGCTAAGTCATACACGCCGAGGTCTGGAGACACAGTTGCTGCCGTCTAAAAATGCATGAGCAATACAGGACCGCGCAGTTGTGTGGTTAGCTGTGGCATGTTCCCCTGGCACGAGAAGAGAATGAGTAGCCCCTTCATCTCAGTACGAAGTCAGCACATGAGAGAGAGAGAGAGAGAAAGAGAGAGAGAGAGAAAGAGAGAGAGAGTTCAGGCAAAACAATCAGATCCATTTCACATAAGGGAGGAATTCAACCCCTATATCAAAAAAGAGAAGAGGAGGAGGAGGAAGGGGGAAAAAACTTTGAGTGTGTGGGTGAAGCTTTATGAGTGATTCTCAAGACAAGGTTCAAGCTAAAAATACACTTTCATGGTGACATATCTGAGCCAACTGGGCTTTTTTTTCCCCCTCTTGCACAAACTGAAGTCCAAAGCACATTTCCTCTGGTATTCCAGAGATATTTCAACACTTATTCAGGCCACATAATATTTTCACAGAATTATTGAGTTGGGGTTGCGCTGGCAGAGTTTTCATACCATTGAAATCAAGGAGCGCTCCAGTTATTTATTTGTGACATACCATTGGTATGCCTCAAAAATAAAACATCACACACACCAGAATGTGTTTGAAAGCGTACAACTAGTTTTATTTGAGAACGTATTTAACTTATTCAAGTCACATTTCTTTTATATTAAAACTGCTCGCGAATGTTTCCGCACTTCAGATTAGATTTGATGAAAGATGAATAAACAATATTTGGAAATCCAAATGCCATCGCAAAAAGACTGTGTGTTTTATTTCAGTAAAGGACAAAATGTGTCACTCAAAATGAGGCTAAATGGGACTAATCTAATCAGCCATTAATCTGTGAGTGATCTAATGGCATTCTCCCTGTCTTGCATCAGAGGCTTTCCCTTTTAACTCCCCTCTGGTTGCCATGGCGGCGTAGGCTTTGTGAATAATAACTCGCTTAATCATAACGTTTCATCAAATACTTCTTTCAGTGACTGAGGAGGAGAGAGCTGATGCAACACAGTTATCTACAATGGAGACATGTGTTTCATTTAAGACTCCTTCCCTCACTTTAGACGTTCCCATCAGAGGGTGATTCAACCAGGAGTCTGTTCCATAGGAAACCTACATGAAAAAGGAGGAGGGCTCTGTCATAAAATCAGAGACAAACAATCCCTCCACCCGTCTACCCCCCCACCCCACATCCCCACCCCCCATCTCAGTCACAGCTCTTGTTCAGCACTCTCCCAAAGAACTCCGTTTAGGGTTTTCGACAAAAAATACCACAAGAAAATGATCACCGGAGCTTTTATGAATCAGTGGAACAAGCTGCAAGCATTACACTATCCCAGGCACAATCAAATTATCCGTGCCTCACGGCTGAAGTCATCGGCGGCGAGTCACCCAAAGTCTCTTGGACTCGGGGGACTGCCCGCCTCCGCATCCTCCGCTTTCATGCGACTGCTCTCTGAGGCACCACTGTTTGGAGCTGTAAGCAAACACTATGGGCCGACAAATCCTGCCCGACAGCCCATGGCAAAAGGTTAAGTCATTAGATAAATACAAGTGACTGACCGGCCATGTCCATCTGTATAGGGCCTTATAGTATCAGTCAGTTAATGCGCTGTTTCTCCCTCCACCCCCTAAATCTGTGACTTTTTTTTTTTCTTCAAACAACTAGCTAAATGTGGGGTGTATAGGAGCAGCCAAGAGTGAGACAAGCTTCTCACAGTAGCACTTAAAACTGCAAAGACCAGTTAGGAGCAGAAACAGTCTTTATTGCCTGTGACACTCCGAAACAGAGAACGACATGGCGGTAGAATCCCCTGGAATATTTCTACAACATTTAACACTTCACCTCAAATCCTGCGAGGCTAAAAAGATCAACCAAGCAGGGCAGGAAGCTCAGTCAGTCCAAGGGAATTCAGAAGGCATGCCAATGCCACTTCTTATGGACTGACTAAAAAAAAAAGTGTTGATCTCACTCGGTGTGAGTATATGCGTGGGAGTGAACATGTTGCCATGGAGATCCGAATAATCGACCCAAGGAGCCCCTCCAAAGCACATTACTCATTTATCCATGAGCTGAATCAACACTATGATTAGTGTGTTTGTCTGAAAAAGGAGGTCATTAGCTAGAAAAAGGTATGTTTTTTTCCTCACACAACCAGGGAGTCGAGGCCCGTTGTCTTCCAAAAATAATTTCTCCGGAAGGTTTCGAATGAGCAAAGATACAAACTGAGAGATTCTGTTTCAACAGGATGCATTTCTCGAAGAGGATAAGTATTTTTCTATGGTCACTGCGTGTTTTCTTTGGGTAGTGGGCACTGATAGGCAGTGTGGGATATGACACACACACACACACACACACACACACACACACACACACACACACACACACATCAGTGCAGCTGTATAGATTAATATCTCCAGTTCTCCCCTCTGACCAAAGAAGCCCAGAGTCCCAGAGACGACCTAGCAGCAGTCTGAACTGACATGTGACAGCAGAGTAACAGAGCCGTCCCATTCAAATGGAATAAACTACTTGATAATCTAGACATGACTGCATAACACATGCAACACAATAAAAAAAAGTTATTTTCCTACTGAACAACCCCATTTATGATCATTGAATCATTTTAGGCACTTTGGAAGGTAAATGACAACAATGACTCCAAGCACTGGCCCTGTGAGAGAAAGGCTTCCTTTTTGCCAAGCGGGGGGATTAAGGCGTTATATGCAGCATAAGCTCTGGCTTTGCTCTAATGAGGGGCACACTGTGTTTCCCTCCCGAGAGCAGACACCAGCCTCCAGATGTGTGATAACGCGCGGCCAGGCTCTCCTGAGCGGAGCGGAGCAGAGCAGAGCAGCAGACCGACTGACCAGTCGCTTGCTCGGTCGCCACAGCGGAGGAAATCTGCCGCAAAAGCAAGAGGGTCTCTGTTGCTCAGATTTCAATCTACAGCTATGGCTATGGCAATTCCATGTGGCTGGAGACTTCACAGGAAAGAAGAGGGAATCTCACTGGTGCCATCTTAACGAGCGGTCACTTCAATCTTTATGCTGCCAAAGCTGATATGAAATAACGTTTCAGTGACTTGGAATATTATAGAAATCAGGACGGTTAAAATGTCTAATGTGTAAAGACATAGTCAGGTAGAGATTATTTCATTTCATACAAAGGCCATTTCACCATGAAGAGATGACTTTGTCTCTCTGAAGCACTCCACACAAAACCACAGATAAAGGAATGTATACTGACTTGTAAGCTAAGATTTAACTTTTTGTGAAAAATGACCACGTCATTACTTTGACCAGACTCTACATCAGCTTCAACCAAACTACAGCATGCATATGTATTCCTTATAATTTTCTAACTTCAAAAATCATATTGCGAACAATAATACTGCATTAGAAAAAAAAAAGAAAAAATCTAATGCTCACATGCCTAACGCCCCATTTGTCAGTGACTTGGTCACAGTAACAAATGCGTATACATGCAGCTATCAGCACACTCAGCAAAACACAACAATTAAAAGGTCCCAACATTCAACTGATGTAAAAAAATATATAAAACGTTTTTAATGGCAAATGAGTTGTAATATTATAGTGAAAGGATTCTCTGTAAAGTTCTAATGTAGGCTACTGTGCGAGGCAAATACTCCAATGAGTAAATGTGTCCAAATGTCCAAATGTCCAAATATACCCGAATCCCCAAAACAAGTTTCTGGGCCGCTATCTGCGGGCTCTTGGCTGGTTAAAATCCTTGTTAACTATATCTGTCTATTTCTATTTCACAGACATCTTCATCACCTCCCTGTACGTCATGGCATCACAGAGGGAGCACAAGTACTCTGTCGCGATCCTGTATACCAGCATATGTTGGGAGAGTGGTTGCAGTGTTTAGGTTTTGAGCTTGGGGGCACAGAACCTAGCCACGGTACCGCAAATGTGTGGTGCAAATCCTTGTTTATGAGCCATTTATGTGCAATGTAAACACAACATTTACACAGGCCACAGCCCAGCAGAAACAACAAAGGCAAATACAATATGTTGGTTTACCAGAGATTATGACCAAAAAATGGTTCAAATGAACTGGATACATTTTTAGGACACGGCCAATGAATGTTTGCGTATACTCGAGTACACCAATTTCATCAGTAAGACACTGCACTGACTGTCTGATTACAACATATTGCCCCCAGGGATTACCTTGGTTAATTACTTGACTGATACAATGTTACAACACAAAACCATCATTCAGCACAAAGATACGCATTAAGCTGCTCCATGACCTGCAACTAAATCCAGAAATTGTGAAACATCTTGAAATGTGAAGTTCAAAGACACACACACACACACACACACACACACACACACACACACACACACACACACACACACACACACACACACACACACACGAGAAAGAGCATAACTTTGTTTGGCCTCATGTCCGGATCTGAGAGACAATGAAATTGTTCATGTGAAACTGGGACGATGGTGAGGGTACAATTGTGGAATAGAAGCTCATAAATGCTGAGACACATTCAGCAACATGTGGTTTGGATTTGGCAAGAAAAAGTAACAATCAACCCCTCCGAGTCTCGTTGTGCCGAGGGATGATTGCTAATATAAAAGTCAGATTTGTATAATCATAACGTAGAATGGGTGGATAATTACCTCCACCCACCACCCCAGTGACCCCCTCCTCACCAGCGCCACACCATCATCTAAACAGGATGTCGGGCATTAGGAGACATTGGGGTAAATGCCACTTGTGCATGGCCTTGGCATCTGAGCATTATTGATGTGGACTGCTGACTGTCACATACGCACACACACACACACACACACACACACACACACGCGCGCGCGCATGCACGCCCGCATACACATATATACACACACACACACACACACACACACACACACACACACAGGATACCCATGAGACAGGCGAGCCACATACACACCAGAAACAAGTCTGAATCGGGTCAATAACACTGTGGCGAAGCGTAAAATGAAGACGTAAAAGACAAAACTTGCACTTGGGTTGGTGATAAAATCAAATTGCTGTGTCAATACGAGGACTTACAGCTGTTTCTGCAATGTTAAATGTGTGTAGTCACATTTCACAGTAACGCATGTTTGGAGAAGTTGAGAGCCCTATGGTGACAAAAAAATGTAGTCCCAACAGAGCCCTTTCAATAGAGCACTATGGAACTTATACAAAACAACAACAAAAAAACCCCACTAAAATGACGTCAAATGTATCTAAAACAAGAGAGCAATTTTAGATTTCCACTGAGTGCATTTTAATACAAACAAGTAAGTCCTATTATTGTTGTGTGATTTACTGAACTGCTTCATCATTTATTATTATGCTCGGCGCGACTCCACATAACAAACCGATGATAAAATTGGTATGTCTTGCATTTATCTGCCAAAATATTACACTCTGTTTCAATAATCCAAACAAATAAAATGCTCTGCTCAAAACCACTACCCATTAAAGCCTAAACGGAAAATGCTTGTTTCTTTTAAAAAGGTATTACTACATTTATTGGAGGTTGGGATTTATTTTCAATTATAAAAACAATGAGGTCATACAAATGCATTATTCATTAGATCTGTAATGCCAAATTAATTTATTAAGATGGTCTAAACACATCTAGCAGGTGAATCTTTCACTAAAATTCATCATCACGAATAATGATGGGGAAAAAAGGATATTCATGCAGTCCTTATAATTTCCTTTGTCATGTGTTATCTGGTTACTTTCTAGAGTTGCTTCCAGTGGTTTAAAAATGGTCAAAAACTCAGGCAAACTTTTCCAGTCTGTTCCCAGTAACTAACGTATATGTTAAACACTTCCAATGAAATGATTCCAAGCTGACATCTGTTGGCATTCTTTCTAACAGAACGGCCTCTGTTATCTGGCAATTCTTCATGCAACACTTCATGATGTGATAGTTTTGGCTCTGTGTTAGATGCTGGCGGGACTTCATGCTCAGTTAATGAACAATCAGTTTAGTTGTGCTCTGGGTTGGCAAATGGGATATCCACACCATATTGTGTAATTGAGTGTGTGATGAGTTGGGGTCATTAGCTTACCCATTACTTTAATGGCTGTTAGTGTAAGCTAATCTAAATCGATGGGGGGGGGGGGGATCTCAGCTGTTTTTCTAAACATTTTCAGTGATTTTATTTAACATGTCCAGTGCATTACTAGTTTTCGCCTACTTGCATTGTTCTTTGTAAAACCTTACCTTGTGCAGTGGTCAGGGGAAAGTATGCCGTTTGTCCTTTAGCCGACTGATGCGCCCGCGGTTTCTCCTGAGCTCCAAAGCGCTCTGCCGGGACAGCTACCCGCATGGGGCTGGGACCGTGTACATGATCTGGGTTGTGATCAGGGCTTCGGCATGGCTGGCCACCACAGTCGTCGTTCCCGAGGCGCTTGGACGCAATGTCTGATTTACTGTTGAACATGGAGATGGTCAGCCCCGCGAAGTCCGTGAACGCTGGGGCTTGATGGTGACTGACCATCCCAAAAAGCGCAGAGGTCCTCTGCATCTGGAGCTCTGACTTTCCTGTGTGCATGTCCACTCTTGGCTGCGAAAGACCCAGTCTGTTCTCCTACCTGCGTAGAGATCAGTGACATCAATGTAACGCATGTGGTATTGGTAAGAGAATACAATCACAGTGGCTTAACAACCCAGCTGCTTCAGTGATCGTTTCAGTCCCTCTGGTGAACTTAACTTAACGATATATACGTACGATAAATACGATCAGCATGTAGATACGTGCAACTTCATTACATTCCTGACATAAGGAACTTTCCCCTGATAACCCAACAAAGTGTATTGTTAACTCTTACCTTGATAAACTTTGGAAGGGAAGAGAGAACAGATTAGATTTGGAATGAGCGATGAGCATCCACGTCTGCGTCAGGAAGGTTGGAACGTGCGCATTTACCGACCGCATCCTTTCTTGTTTCGGCCGCAAATTTTTATGAGTTTTCAGAGCTTGAGTTCTGAAACACCAAAATACTCGTCCTTTTTTTCTGATTGACTTCTTTAACAACCATTCGGCAGCCCAAAAGAGGTAGGCACAAGTGACGATCACGCAGTGGGCAGGAAATTAGTAAATTGAGCGCTAAGACCGCTTGAACAAGCAGTTTGGAGAGACCGCGTTAAACAATGTGTCCCAGAGGATCACGACTGACAACCGGAGTGGACAGGTGCCAGTATCAATAGAAACAAATCATAGTGGGATGAACACTACGTCTCTGTTTCAGTGGACTTGAGTGAGATCCCTCTACCCACAGGGCAATAGACGCGCATATAAGCTACATCATCATCAGAGGATGCTGTGCGAGCGACTTCCACGGCACAGAATGTAACGGTTAATTAATACACCAAAGTTCTTGCTGAAAGGTTTATTCAATATTTCAACGCACCGCCCCTGACAGAAGATCATTAGTCGTACGCCGTGTTGTTTCTCTTTGCTCGTAATTAACCAGTTTGAGAAACCTTTTTGGGCATTTCAGAATAGATAATTATGCCATATTTCAGTTACGTGGGACCTCATCCATGGAGTTTTTGATTGTTACAGTAGGCTATCAATCAATCTAATACCATTCCCTATCCAGTATTGATGGCACTTGGTTGCATATGTTAACTGTACAAAGATAACAATAGGAATACTTCAAGCAATCTGCTGACGTAGTGATACACCTTGGCACACTACAGTTAAGGCATGTTCCAGATGTTTATTTTAGTTTGCTAGAGTATGTCCACAAACAATACGCATCAGCGAGCTGTATGTTATTAATCCATGTGAAAATAACTGTCCCTATAGTTTATGGTGATCTTTTTTGAAAGATGTAAGCCAAATGTTTTTGTTGCAATATTGCTGTCCGGCGTCTAGCATAACAGTTAGCCCACGCATATTGCGGCTAATTAACAAAACATTCTTGTCTAATTGATGACAGAAGCAACATCAGTCGATCCCTAAATTCAACTGCAAGAATCCATTGCTATATAGCTAAATTGCGACCTCATGTGGTCAATAGTTTACATTGGCTATTTTGTTGCTCTCATAAAACACTTTTCTTTTGCATTGTATTCACAGTTCAACAGTCCGTTCGTGCACAGATCCTCACTGTAATACTACATTATATAAACAACTATTTTAAACCCCCTGTACATTGTCTGTGGGACCCATTTCCAATGTGGTTGGTTCTGGTTCTGATATTTGGCAGACACTTTTGTCCAAAGAAAGCGACAAACAAATAAAAACAATACAATAATTGATTTAACAGTGAACAATTTCAGAAGTTGATCTGACTACATTAGGGAGAATAGCAATTATAAGCTATAGGCTATCAATTCAAGCAATAACCTAATGGGGGTAAAAACCTTGGGAAAAGGACAATATGAAATAAACATGTTAAGGCTCGATTGCTAAAATGCCTGCTGTATGTGTGTGTGTGTGTGTGTGTGTCTTCTTGTGTGTGTCTGTGTGTCTGTAAGTGTGCGTGTCTGAGTGTAGGTCTGTGTGCGGGAATGGTGTCTTTCTGCACCTGTTGCTCCCATTCAAAGTTACATGACTGTTACATGTTAAGCACTTCTACCTGTTCTGATTAAGTTCCAAGAAATAAGCACGAATAATGGTCAAAAATGTTGTTTCTTTCTCTTTTTTTTTTTTTTTTACAGTTTTCTTGATGGAATTTCCTAATTTTAAAAGGAAATCTATATCAGTGCTAGCTAAAGTAAAATGTTTTTAAAAGTATTTTTACATAAAGTGTCTGTATTGTTTCAAAAGCCTAATAATGTGGTGGGTCCCAAAAACATTGGCTTTGTAACAAATATATGAACACCTTGCAAGGGTCAAGATTTATAAACCACGACAAAGAGCACTCAGGTAGCCTATACCTATACGTTGCAAAAATGGCTTATCTGTGTTATTAATCTCACATTAAGATAAAAAAAATAATCTAGTTGGTGTTGTTTTTAGTAGCCTATACAAAAAATACTTCACTGGCACTTTCTCAAAAGATCCTTTTGACTAAGCTTAATAAGAGTTTGACTTATTTTACAACATCTTATCAAGGCAGACTTGCTTAAGGCACTGGCAGCCAAGTTTGCTTGTTTTAAAGAAAAAATGCTTAATGCACTGGCAGCCAAGTTTGCTTGATAAGTAAGGGATAACGGCCGACGAGGTGACCGGTTCGATGGAAATAATGGCTAGGTGGAGGTCTAGAACTCCGGCGACGTGCGAAGCATATGTATACGAAGTTAATGGCCACCCCATCAGCCAATCAGAGAAGAGAATTCCATTGTTGAGGGAGATAACGTGTCTTAAAATAAGCCAAACTCTTATTAAATTAAGTGAAATTATTTCATGTGAAAGACCTAGCTTCGTGTCTTTATACTGACAACAATACCAACAATTAGATTATTCTATCTTAATATGAGATTAAGAACACACGGTTAGACAAACACATTTTAGAGTGAAATGTTTTGGCAACTTGAGGTCTAACAAGACTACCGGTGCTATTTTTTGACTCAGAATAACTGAACGATGGCAACAATAGCATACGATAAAAGATAGATGCCCCTTGATTCTGAAGAACTGTATTGTCCATGTGAGGCATTTAAGGCCTTAATTAAGGGCACTCACAGAAAGGGGGCATAATAATAAAGGGTATAATAATAATAATGATAATATTAAGCATACTGTATATACTGTATGTAATTTTTATTCATTTTATATTATTTTATTTATTTTAAAGCCCTATTAAATTGTGATGGAATTAGGTCTATAATAATAATAAAACATATTTCAGACAAATTCATGTTTGTCAACTGACCTATCTTCAGAAACCTCAGGGTCCTGAGGTTTGCTGCCATGCTTTTTGCTCTGATGTGACTGTCAGTTATACTATAGGAGTGGCCTTGTAAACAGGGACAAGTTTGAGAGATAACCTGAATGGTACACTATATAGCTATGATTTTCAGGAACACAGAATCAAGTAGGCCACGGATGTTGGAAAACAACCCTCGTTCAATGTGTTGGGGACAGGGGCTGCTGCCAAACGACCATAATATAACTTCTTCATTTTACTGTGGACCATTACCATATGTTGTATAGTCTTACTTGCTACTGTTGTGTCCATCTTAATGTCTAAATATTGCACCATGCCTCTGTTTAAATGTGTATGATATAGATAAGATGACCAGGCATTATCATCTTATCCTGTAAGTGGCATGAAGACATACACCAAAGTATTTGAGGAATTTTGTCCAGTCATGCTTCTCTATACCTTTTGCATGCAAATACACCCTGTGCTTCACAGCCAATCTAGGTGAAAGTGCTTCAGCTAAAAGATGCTACAGGCATATCCGTATACAAAAGGTGCTCTCTCTGTGAGGTATTTCACCTAAGTGTATGAAAGGAAGTATAGACTAACCGTTAGAAAACATGGACCATCTCTTGCATGCAAACCCACACTGTCCTGGTACTGTATACAATCACAGCAATAACAGGTGTGGGTAAAACTGAAACCAAATAGTAAACTGCATCTATGACTGAATATGTGATTCATGAAGTTAGGTTGTTTTCAATGTAGCCAAACTATTAATGCTTATTTTTGTTTATTTGTGTTGTTGGTTTTTTTTGTCTTTGTTGGATTTGAAACAAATCAAACATCATAAATACAATCTGCCATATGCTTGGCAAGACAATGACATGAAAAGTACATGATACGGTACCTTTTGAAGAAGCCATAACTGAAGCCAATAGATCAGTTTTTCACCAGCAGCTGTTGTCTTCACTGTTGTACTCTCTCTTTCGGGGGGATATGGGCTGCTGGGGTTGTGCAGAAAATGAGTTAGTTAGGGGATTGAACCAATCTTTGTTCATGAATTAATGGAGAAGTGGCAGGGTGAGATTGTTGGCTTGTTCTTCTTTTGTTGTACCGATAATACAACTACAGGCAACTACTTACACTTTAGAAGGTGTGGAATGTTCACTAATACATCATAGCAATTCAACAAGCATTTTGGTAGATTGTCATAAATCATGTTTTAAAGATATTTTATGTGTCTCTCCCCTATATTTATTCTTTATGACAAAACACGATGGCTCTCTTCTGCTTACCTTGGTTATCTCATGCTTTTCCAATATTTTCTCGTTAGTAAGTATGTGGAAGTAAATATTTCATGGCTTTTAAAATAGGTTGATTTGATTTGATAGTTGTGCTTCCCATTAGCTCTGAACATGAAATTGATGTGTAGGTCTAAGTGCTTGGTAGCCCTTGAAGTGTTCCATCCTCAGTCCCCAGATTTTACGCACGGTCATTGCTCGTACAGTAACCTAGCTTAAGAACTCAGAATTTAAGATAACAGTCTCACAGTTTACTGTTTGCAATTTAAGGCAAGCGAGAGGATGAGAATTTCCCGTGTCCTTCACTGGCTGTAATTTAAAAGCTACTCAGTAGGCAGCAGCCCGCGTCATGCGGAAGTTGAGAAATAGCTGAGTGAGGGAAAGGCGACGCTCGTGGTTAAAGTTGTTTAGTGTAACTGTAGAGCAGTTCACTGGAGAAGGGAACAGCGATAAAACCAGACGGACATCGGCAACAATGCCTAACGCCTTTGCTTTACTGAAGGCCATCGGCCTTGTTTGTTTTGCAACGATACAGACATCTATCTACTTTGTTCTTTCGTTAATTTCTCCGAATTTAACAAGAAAACTCATTCTAAAGGTTAGCGAGAGGACAACAATGCCCCAGAATCCTAAATTTAAGTACGAAGACTGGGGGCCAACATTCTTCAGCTTGACATTCATCAAAACTGTCGCAAAGCATGCCTGGATTAATCTTGGAGAAGAGGCATATGTTGGACATACGGCTCCTGATTCAACAGTAATCACGATGGATAAACAGAGAACAACAATCCTGAAGTTTCTTAGAGGTGAGTGGTTATTTGGATAAACAGAGAACAACAATCCTGACGTTTCTTAGAGCTGAGTGGTTACTTGGCTTGTTAGTGTGTGCGCAATGTTTTGTCGCTGCTTCTAACAGCCTATTTCCAATTCTAGACAACAGACCGCTGGTGATTAGTTTTGGAAGTTGCACATGACCCCCGTTTCTGTTCAAACTTGGTGAGTTCAAACAGCTCGTCAAGGACTTCAGCGACGTAGCCGATTTTCTCGTAATCTACATTGCAGAAGCACACTCAACAGGTACGCACGAAAGTTCACATTAGAATGAATATTCCCTTTCGACTTTATGCTGCATTTGCATTGCAAATCACTGTCGCTCCAGTGCATTCATGCTCTGATATGTTGTTGTGTTTTGACAGATGGGTGGTCATTCAATAACAATGTTGACCTAAAGCAGCACAAGGATCTGGAAGATCGGCTGGCTGCAGCACAGGTCTTGGCTAAGGAGGATCCGCTTTGTCCTATTGTGGTTGATGATATGACTAACCAAGCCACAGCAATTTACGCTGCATTACCTGAGAGGCTGTATGTAATTCAGGGTGGCAATGTAATCTATAAGGTAAGCAATTCAGAAAACAACTACAATGTTATCTGCACAAAGTCACTCTAGCCTAGCGTGAGAATGTGCGTGAGAAGGCATTTGAAGCAGTGGAATCTTATCACGCTGCTTCACCTTTCTCACGCGACTCCGTCCATGGTGGCTCACTGCCCATTGTTATGAGAGTGCATGCTTACAAAAGGTGCTGTCAGTGAACCCTTGAACCTTCGTAACGTCGAGTTGTCACGATATTCCAGGCCTCAAACGTAAACATCGTCCATGGTGGCTGACAGCCAGTTTTTTTTCATATAACAGGGGCGTAGCTAACTTGCCGGATGGGATGGGTCTTTCCCCCCCAAGTTATGGAGCGTTTGCGCTGAACCACCGTCATAACCATGACATAACAACACATTTGTTAGTCTGAAAATGGTGGACTGCTTCTGCAAGATGAAATAGAATCTGCATATGCATGCATGTATGACACCATTGTTTGTCAGTATAGTTAAACTGTTTTGTCAGTATTGACACCATTGTTTAGGCTATGCCAACATAGTCAAACTGTTTTTGTCAATATGACAGTTTACTCTGCATTTTCTAATGAACACTATGCAAGGCAACACAATATTATGTAAAAACTACGAAGTTACACAAGACAAGACAGTGCAAAACAGTGGATATGTTTTTACTGACGACAGCCATTGTTACAGTATAAAGAAAGCCAATGTTTTAACAGCATTTGTGCAAATGACTGACGACAGCCATTGTTACAGTATAAAGAAAACCAATGTTTTATCAGCATTGTGCAAATGAAAAATTACCAATAAAACAGCAAAAGACCCTTTGGTCAGAGTTGCATCACTGTAGGCTACATCTTTCTATACATCCTGATGATCCTGTCTGTCACATGTATATCGTTACAGTGCATTTTGATCAACTCAACATTAGCAATTGAAAATGTAAAAAACAGCAGGCATTTGTACATAATCAATTGCATGGATGTACTAAAGTCATTGCTATTTGTTCAAGATGAGGAGAATCTGCTTTCATGATGTGCACAAGATGAGTTTTGAGACATCATTCTCAGTTTTGAGAATTTCAATTCTGATCTGAGAAATGTGCCAAAGCAGCTGAGAAAATCTGTAAATTATTATGCTGACATGATCGTAACATTTTAGTTTGCTTAAGCATTCCATGCACTTGATTTCACAATTTTGGTACTTTTATAGGCCTATTTCTTGTGATCTTGGTGAACTGCATGACTTAATCATTCATCTTTGATCATTTTTGTTTCTAGGGAGGGATGGGTCCATTTTTTTATGACCCCCAGGAGGTACGTGAGGTATTGCAGAAGATGAAGTAGGGGATTGAGGGCGCTCTTCTGTGTAGTTTGTAAGGTGAGTGGTGTTACGGAATAGCAGTGATAAGGGATAGCATGCATAAACCTGCTTTTCTTGTGTTGCATGTGTACTAGCTGAAGGCAATCAACTCAACTTAGAATTCATGGAACGCTTTGCAGACGCACCTTGTGTGCATTGCCCATGCTCTTGAAGAGTGTCCACAGACACATACTAGGCTATAGTCCATAGTGTGCTATCGCTGTGACCTTTTTTCATTAGAAGCCTTATTTTGTCTGCTGACGTAGCAGATTATGTTCTCTAAACAAAGCTTATAAGGTGCCCATGCGATGATTGACAGTCATCACTCTCCCCACTTCCATTTATAAGAGATTTAAGCCCTCCTTATTCGTGTCTACCACACACTCTGATATTGCAAAGCCTCCCACCACCTCCCCATTTCACTTGTAGTTCTGAACCTACATAAACCCTTATCCAAAGAGGGTGGTCCAGCAGACAACGCAATCTCTGCTGTTGGTGTCAGAGGACCGTGGCCAGTTACCATGCCAAATATGCTTATTTTCGGCACTCAATATCAAGCATTTCGAAGGGTGAACTAGTGCAAGAATAAATGCAGTCAGACAATACCCCTGATCCCAAAGTTATTTTAACTGCCCATTTTAACTGGCACTATCTTGTCTCGTGCTCTCTGTTTTTTTACTGTCAAGTTAGTGACTGTTCTTCTTTTCCAGGGAGGCAGTACAGTATTATTCCTACAGCAAGTCCTCAGAAGATGAGAAGACTTCTGCAGATTTTTTTTATTTCATCAGGTAAATCCCAGAATAATCCCAATAATTTCCAGAAACAGGATTTAAAAAGTGCTTTGTTCTTATTTCTTCACATTCAAGATAGTTGTTTAGAAGATCACTAACATGACAGAGTGATGTTGTAGTGCTCAGCTAAAGATTTAAATCCCAGTAGCTCATTTTTTTGTTTATGATGACTACAGATCAAACCCCTGGCCTCTGTAATCAGATGTTTAAAAACATGAGCAGGTGATTTATGTGTTAAGAAGACACTTTCAACATTCTATAGGAGTTTATGAACATAATGTTTGATACATCAAGTTTGCAAGTTTGTAAGAGCAAAAGCAAAACATGCTGAAATCTGGATAAATGTGCTTTTTGTTCCTGGAGATATTTCCGTCATCTCAAGCAGCCTATTCTTTTTGAAGTGCCACATTAATTACCCTTTGGAGGTGATCTTTTTTGTTGCATTCATCTACATAATATATGTACAACTCCTCATCTAGTTTAACTGAATGGTGAGAAATGTAAGATTTGGCTGACTCAAGAAATGAATGGCAACTTTCCAATAAATCTCTGATTAGAGATAGTTTGCATTGACACTGCTTTAGAAATTAATCAAAGACATAAAAGGTTGCTTTTTCAAATGAAAGATGAATGTTTTAAATATTAATTGACAGTTTCCGAAATATGCAGCATGAGTGGGTGTCTTGCACCCTCCTCCCTCCCTTATGTGTTTCTTTGTGAACAGCCATGTTTTGGGTGTTGTATCTATCCAAGTTGTGTTCATGATATCACCAAAATACATTATTTCCAAGTTGTATTTGCATTATATGTTAACATCTATAACATTCACTATATCTTGAAGAACAAATGTTTGTAATGTTATAAGTGAACTGCAATGCTGAAGTTAACATTGACTCTCCAACTTCAACTAGTGTTTCATCATACACATTGTGTGTTAATGTTCTCCCATGATTTTGTATCGCTGGTATGATATGTGATGATGACAGTGTAAACCTGTAGGTCGCTGTAATCTGATGGCTTCATAGTAGATTGTATACAAAGTTCTGACAGCGTTGATATCACAATTGTTCAGCTCTGTGTTAACTTAGGTATTTTTTTATTGCATTGCATTGTTTAATAAACAAATGTACCATATTGATTGATTGATTTCTGGATTAAGACAAAAAAGACAAATCCAAAGGATAACATGCAAAAGTACAATAAAAATAGCATGGTCCTTGGTGTTAAGACACAACAAAGCAGACAAATAGACAAGACATATAGACAAGAAGAAAGCGCACTCTAAAAGGCTAAAAAGACATAGGCCTACAGTACAGTTCGCCTATTAGGGTACAAGGGAGAAAAGACATCCCATAAAACAAAACAAGATAAAAGAAAAACAACTATGCTATAAAAACAAAAACTATGCAAAATATCGTCAAATATTTACCTTATTACATAAAAGCAGTTTGACCTGTCTTTTAAAAATCCTTCGTGAAGATAGGAGCTTTGTAGCAGTAGGCAACTTCTTCCATGCTATGACACCAGTGTAAAAAAATGTTTTTTTAGTTGCATTATTAGCTCTAGGAACTGTGCAGGAGCGTATGTTGACTCTAGTGTTATGATAATGTTGTGTGCGGACCATGTTTATATTAGAGCATAAGTATCGGGGCATGACCATTAACAATGTTAAACATATGAATTAAGTAAGGGATAATGAACGCTGGTCATTATCGGAAAATAATTCCCGACAGGATGAACAGAACCCCGCGCTATACATAAGATGTAAAATGCATTTTGGAGTACTTCATTAGAATAAAAAATACAAAATAAGAAAGAGTTTCTAAGGATTTGGATTTAATGTTAAGTTTTATTGTTGTATGCCTTTAGAAAACACATCCATATTATCTCCTCAGCTACACTTCCTCTTTGTGGATGAATATAGGAAAGTCAAAGCGTTTACAGGATTTCCCATAAAAAAAATGAAGGTGCCTGTAATGTTGGCCTAGACATGTTCTCTGGAGTCACATACTATAAAAAAAATTTTTTACCAGCGTCCTGTTCTAGTTTGTATATTTACATTGTGTTTGGATTCAGTGGATGATAATAATGTACTGGCAAATGCACATTTACCTTTAAAATAGACAGCAAGAGTGTATATCAGGGCACAACTCTTAAAATGTTTTATAGCAGATAATACAGCCTTGTCATGGCACAGAATACTGACAGACATGAAAAAAAGGCCAAATCAGTAACTCCTTTCCTGTGTGCACCAGCTCAGGGTTGCTATGAAGTTAACCTCAAACACTCTCAGCTAACCTGTAAAGATTTATTAGACTTCTCCTCTACCATGCTAAATCTTGCAATCACCAACAATAGGTCTAACTCCACCAGACCATGAGAATTCATGGCTTTGATTGTTAAGCAGGAAAAAAATGGTTGGAAAAAAAATTGGTCTAATGATTCTCAGGCATTTTAACGGTGACTTTGACGTAAGTCCTCATTTCAACTTCGATGTAACCTACTGGTCAAGCCTTGCCCAGCACAACTGCAACTGGGGAGATAGGCAAGGGGAAACTGCCAGGTCTTGTTATGTTGACAAAGCGTGACAGATATGCAGGGAACTGTTGAGGGAGGTCCAAGCCAACTCAACCAAACCCCTCAGTTCACAAACACACACTGAACTCAAGGCACAGGTAAGAGATTTTCCCTGTTGCTCAAATATCTTTGTCAATGTGAGATAATTTCACACTCATCTTTAAAACATTCATGGGTGAATTAGTGGTCTGAATATAAATGATCTAAATTAATGACATTCCAAGATACTGACATGCTTTTTGGGAGATACTGTCATGAACTATGCCATCAAAAAAAAATGAGCACGTTTCTAATATTTCACTACTTATTGTAATATAGTTTCACATCTGCTTTGTCATTCTGTGCTCATCTTTTGATTCATACTCACTGGTAGCTGAGAAATGGATAGGTGCGTGGAGACACGCAGGATGAGCAGAGTCCCACTGAAAGAAACAGGACAAGGAAACAGTAAGGAAAGGGACACCCTTACATTCAAAGAGGTAATGCACAGCCAAATAATTTCCTGTTGAGAGTTTATGAATGGTTCCTGAATATTATTTACCACCTCTCTGTCTTTGTGATGTGAATATGAACAGCAATGATGCTTGATCGCAGAGATTACAGTTCTCTACATAGCTTGGGGTTGAAGTTTATTTGGTGTCTGTTCACAACAATTATTTATTTAACCACAGATGCTAAAATGTAACTTATCAACGTATAATGAGTGGAGATCTCAGTGTCTTACTGTGTTTGACCCCAGGCCTCCACTCAGCGATTGTCCAGACAAGTCCAGGTCCCGTCTCTGGACCGTCGCCTCATCAGTCTGAAGGGCCTGCTCACTGCTCAGAAGTTCTCAAAGGGGTTAAAGGTCTCTGCATATCTCTATGGCCTCTTCTCATTCGTCTTTTTATCTATCTATTTTTAAAAACCTGTGCCATCTTGCAATTGGTTTTGTGTTTTAGTTATTCCGCCAAGTGAATAAACAGCATCTCTGCCAAAGATTCATTTGACTGATTTGTGAATACATGACAAAAGGTGAACTATCTATCTCTCTCTGTGGCTCTATTCACAGGAGAGAACAGCACAGAAACTAGCAGCAAAGAAAGGTGTCAGAGGCCCTGCAAGAAAGTTGATCCCAATCATAAATGACCAGGTCTGAATATGAGTATTGCACAACCTCTTCCTTCCTTTAAGTAACCACAGCACCTTAGCCTTTAGTTGTCATGTCAGACTACAGGTCTGATGCAACGACATCGTCTCCTGTCTTATGATTGGCAAGTATCTATGAATGACAATGTCCTGATGAGATACAAGTTCTGGCTTCCTTTTGACAGTTGGAGCACATTAACTCAGAACTTCACCTCTTCTCTGTCTCTCTCTCTCTCTCATTCTCACATCCTTGACATTGTGATCTGCAGGTGCCAACCGGCTGTGCCCAGCCCAAGGAACGCTTCCCAGTGGCCCACGTCTCACAGCTGCTGCATGACTTCCTGGCCTCCCGCCTGGACGGTGTGGCCTACGCAGCTGGCTCCTGTGGGCCCTTGTCGGCCGGACCCCTTGCGCTGGCGTTGAGCGAGGACCTGCGGGCACTGGTGCGGGCCATCTGCCCGCCACGCTACCGGCTGGTGTGCACCGTGAGCCTGGGGCCAGCGGGGCAGGAAGGGCTGATGATGGCCAGCCGATGTCTGTGGGACGCACACGCAGACACCTGCATCTCACACACCACCCAGACAGCACAGATCTTCTGTGTGGCGTCAGTGTTCGCAGTATATCGTGAATGACAATAAGAGAGATTTGATTTTTATGGTATTTGGCAGAAGCTTTTGTCCAAAGGTGACAAGAAATTGAATAAGAGATTTGAAAGGGAAACATGCCGTCAATACCCATTACGTAAATATTCTTCAAAAGTGTTTTTAGTTTTGCCTTAGATTATATATGCCATTAGCCTGACCAGTCAGACCTGCCCCTAGGGGTGTCTAGATTTCTAGGCTAATATGCCATGGTTTATCTGTGTGTTGTAGACATTTTCTTCCCAGAGGTAAAATGACTTTGGTACCTAAACAAGTTGTAAACTCTAAGGACTAGTTCCCCATACATGGCCAAATACTAACCTAAAAGAAAACTACAAGGGCCGGGTTTCCCGAATTCGTTAAGAAGCTCTTAAGTGCTTAGAACTTCTTAGGAGCGCTCTAGCACTTAAGAGCTTCTTAACGAATCTGGGGAACCCGGCCAATGAATGTATGAGAAACTGGACTTCATAGTACAAGTGCTGTGAGCATTTAGCATCCCATAAATGAGAATGAAAAATCAGTTTGGACTTAATCAGCTTGTTTTCACTTCATGGTCTGACTTAACAGGCTGCAACTAAAACGATGTTTCAGTGTTTACAATTATAGACAGGATGTCACACTGTTTTATAGGATGATGTCTCTGAAATGTTTTTTATTACACACAATGATGGGTTTATAACCAGTGCTGTAGAAATGGGTTTAATAATGGTTTAGATACTTTTACGTTCAATAAACATTAGAATCAGGAACAGTGCACAGTATTGCAAAGAGAGGACACAGTTCAAAAGCAAAAAAAATAATAAAAAATAAAAGAAAAATAATAAAAATAAAATAAAATACACTGTTTGTTTTCATTACCACTTAAAATCCAGGTCCCATTTCAAATAGCATTATAACCCGTTCTGCTGTGCCCTGGTTCTATCCAATGTCCTGTTTCCCTAGACCACAGCTAAGCCTAGCGCAAGCCAGGCCACGACGCAGCGTGGATACGGTTCCAAAGCCAGCTGCTTTCTGGGTCGTCCTACAGAACCTTCACAATCATAAGAGTTATTGTAGGATCTCACGTTTGATGTTTGGTGACAAAGAATCTATACAACAACTCATAATGCAAACTGGAAAATACAGAATTCCCCTTTTTAAGTCTACATCTAAAGGACATCTGTACGGTCTGCCCTGGCTCAGGAATAGTTTTTTTTTCTTCTACTACTATTGTACGCATCTCATTGCTAAAGCATGCAGTGACCGTCCAGCAGAAAAAAAGGGCAAAAAAAGAAGGAAGGAAAGAAAAAAATATATATACCCATGTGAAAGGAGACATATAATTTAGTCATAAAATTATATACACACAGGCCTTTCCCCTAAACCAGGTTTAACAGGGACAATCCAACAACAAGTAAAACAAAAAGGAGTCATCTGCATTATCAATTGTTCACATAAATATAATAAATTAAAAAATATCCTATACTAGATTTGTGGATGTTGGATGAAGTGTTCCAAGTGGAAATAAGAAAAGTATGGCAGAAGGATTTCAATTAATGTCTCAAAGTCTTCACTTAACTGACAGAGATTACAGAGCTACTGTTAACTTCAAAAAGGTGTTCAAAGGTGATGATTGGGGCATAAACTGTCTAAATAATCAGCTTCCAACTGCACTAACAATACAAGAAATGGAGTGGCTACAACGTGCAAGGAACCCGGTGCGGGCAGAGAGAGAGAGAGAGAGAGAGAGAGAGAGAGAGAGAGAGAGAGAGAGAGAGAGAGAGAGAGAGAGAGAGAGAGAGAGAGAGAGGGAGAGAGATAGAGAGACACACACACATGCACGCACACACACACACACACACACACACACACACACACACCACACGCGCCTATGCAGAGGATGATGATTCGCAGACCTGAGGAGTGAATTGGAGTGGGCTCAGAGAGCAGCCGACTACACAAGCAGCTGACTGGACCACGTTTGGGCCGGATCAGGCGTGGGTCCGATTCAGAGTCAGCCACCATCTACTGGGGGGGTGGGGGAGGGTTGATTTCTAGGTAGTACACTTGCAGACCGGGCAGGGAGGGCAATACTCTGTAGTTTCCAAAGAGTTTGGGATCTCCTTACGACAGCAGTCATATACCTCATAAAAAGTCGTAAAACGTTAGGCTAAAATCAGTGCAGAGGATAAGACATGGGAACTTCTCAGATGGTGTGTGATACTTATCAGCATGGAAGATTTCTTGAAGATAAAAATATCTATATAGAATAAAAACCATTTACAACGGTAATTGCTTCTATTGAAACGTGTTATTCTGTCACTCTGACATTTTGTTCTCTGTATTGGAGAGTTAAAACATAAAATAATTAAAAGCGAATGAACTATATCACACAGTTGAAGGCCACATATTAGCAATTCCGGATTTTGAAGTAAGTCCACTTTACCCCATGCTGTAGTCCGACAATGACAAGTAGGCAATATCAGGGAAGTGGGGATTCTGGGCTGAATTAAAAATAAAATTAAAATAAAACAGTGATGGGAAAAAAAAAAAAAACTTTAACATGCATCCAACTGTAGATGTCGCAGTGGAGAATATTTGCCGACGCTCCCGTAAATATACTTGGTAGGTGGAACGTCAGACAAAAAAAAAAAAAAGGTCAAGAAACTGGTCGTCACATTAGGAAAGTTCGTAGATTTATGGCAAAGTCCTTTTCAGAAAAAAAAAAAAAAAAAAAGATAACTCCCCAAAAAACGCTGCACGTAACAAAAAAACTTGGGGCCTACGGCAGTTGTATTTGGTCATGTCCAGTATTTACGTATGGCGGTCAAATTATGCATTTCCCAAGGCAGGATGGACAGGTCATCACACACTCATCGTCATGGAGGGGGAGTACTGCTGAAAAGGGCAGAGAATACTCCATTTAAAACAAATCTTTCAGAAAAAAATAACTTAAGTGTCAAGAAATACTTCAAACACATTTCATGTAGTGCAACGATGAAAGTTGGCTTCCCCGCTAGTTTTACGGGCCAAACATAGTATTTTGCTTCTTCGTTATGACACTACTTCTACTACCAATGCTACTACTCCTTCCACTTATGCAGTGGATGAGGATGACCTCATTTGTAACAGGACCAAGTAGACCGGCTTCCAAAAATTCTCAGTAGCACCAATGCACGTGTATGTATGAACCACTGCTGCCTGTTTTCTGAGCTACAACGTCAGAGGTAATTAGACGCGTCTAAAAAACACACACCGAATTCCCATGAAGTTGCCTACCTCCATACATATTTGTAAAGAACATGTGTACTCTAAGTACTCTCTACTCATAGTGTAAATAATAAAAAATGATTATCCTAAAGTAATACAGTATAAATGTGGTTCCCTAACACTACATCAAAACTTTCCCCGAGGCTGTTGTGGCCCCAGATCTGGCTTCAGACCAGGTTATTTAGTGTAGCAGAGTGCTTGACGGTGAACACTCACGCTCTCGCTCTGGAAGGAATGAAGATAGCTGCCTCCTACGTCATCATCTCGCGGAGTTCCGGATGGATTGCTCATGCCACTTAAATTGTTTGGTGAATTCTGCAGAGGTCATAATCATTCATTCATGAGAAAAACGCAATTTCTACATCGAAAGGCAAGGGGGGGAAAATGATACTCCCACAGTATACACTACTCACAAAAAGTTAGGGATATCTGGCTTTCAGGTGAAATACATGTTTTCTGTACAGAAAACACTGAAACATTAAACTGTTGTACATGCTCATTCAAAAGTGTAGAGACGTTCACTTAAAGTTCACCTGTAGGGGTTATAGTGGATTTTAGGTTCTTCCTAATATGTAAGGACTTGACGATGACTTTTTGTGAGTAGTGCATATGCATACACTACGTTATAATTGTATACTAACAATGCAGTAAATTACCAGTACATGAACGTAATAGCATAAGAAAATCATTTTACCTTGGGTAGACCATCCAAATCTCCGGATCCTGAAAAGCAAACACAACACCATTTCAATGAATAAAACACACTGCTTGCTCTGTGAGCTTTTGGGCTGTACTATCAGAGAAACAAACAGCCGTACCTCCGTTCAGGTGAAGGGGATCCATTCCTGCCATGGCTCCTAGTGGACCATCAGAGCCTGGGCCTATTGGAAACTACACAGGAAGACATGGATTTAGACAGGATGGACTGATTAGAGAGGTGAAATATAGAATGCAGAAGACAACCAGACTGAGGGACTAAACTAAAGATCAAACTCACACTACACTGGACAACAAGAAAGACTGATATTTTAAGACATAATAGAAACAGTTTTTGTTAAAGTGTTAAACATTTATGTTCAATGAAGTAAATACAAACAGTACCCGGTATTGTGCATAACTCGAACTTACGTTCGATCTGTTTCCCGGTCCAGAGTTCACCATAGTATACAAGTTTTCACTGGAATTATTGGAATCTGTAAGGTGAAAAGTAACATTCTGTGACCAACAAGAACAATCTGAATTCAAATGAAATATGAAGGAGAGTGAATTCCATAACGTCCGACTGTGTGTGTGTGTGTGTGTGTGTGTGTCTCCGTCACCTACCTGCGGGGCTGGGCACTATGGGGGTTCCAGGAGGGCCTCCTCCACCAGGGGGTCCCTGTTTCAAACACAACAGACAAGCAGGTTGGTCAACATAAGACTTGGCTAGAAGGGAGATCAGATTAAAATGCATGCCAAACTGTACTGGCAGGTGTAACGTATGTGTGTGTGTGCTCTACGTGCTGCATATGGAAATCAGTAGTCTTAGCATTAGAATGTGCGTTTAGCATTTGGTGCGGTCTTACCCCATAGTTGCCAGGAGAGGGCGATGAGTAAGGCATCTGAAATCAAACATACAACCGGTTTTAAAACTGAAACTACAAACACTACAACTGAACAACAAGGTGCAATCCGTGCTGGGTGAACTCACATTGTTGTTATTGTTTGGGTTTGGCCATGGTGGTCGTCCACCTCCGGGTCCCCTGGAAAACAGAAATGCATTGGACACCCATCACAAACTGCACGACAAACCACATGCACAGTACCAGAATTAAAGGATACTAGTGCAGTGCCCATTCAAACATGGCATTTCCTGTTAGAAAACCCATCGTCCAATTACATTATATTAATTATAATTATTGTATTATATTAATTATATTAGCCTATAAGTGATGTGCAGTAAGCAGAATTTAGGCATGGTTGCCGAGCTGTGTTATGGCTGTATGTATGGCTATATGTCTATTGTTAAACGTATTGAATAACTTCCTGATGAAGACAAACCATTTCGTAGAATGATGCATCATCGTGTGAAATTTGCAGAAATGTGAGTCAACCATCTTTAGCCTATAAGTGACTTCCCGCTCTGAAGTCACTTATAGGCCAGCCACTCCACTTGTCTATAGCTGACCGAAATGACATAGGCCTAAAACTTTCACGTAAGGCCATTATGTTTAGCCTATTGAATAACTTAACGATATAGAAGATTTTTGTAGAACCATTTTGTATGAGATTTGCAATGGTGTGACTCAAAAGTCTTTGGTAGGATAAGTGACATGATGCTCTGTCTGCCACTCGTTGTCTAGCCGTGTGGCAATCTGGAACCTTGTTAAATTAGCCTAGCCATAGCCATTAGTCTCAAATTCAAAGTAGCCCGGGCTATTCAAAGTGTCAGTTCATTGCATATCCTTTTAGCATCATTTTGAATAGCCAGCCACTGCATACCAGTGTTTACTTGCATAAAATGATTCCACATTTTGCAACAACACGCCAACAAACCGCATACAGGGAATCTTTATTGTTGACGTCAGATTTGACAGTCATCCAAACATCTTGCATCTTGACCCGTGCGGTGCCCTGATTCAGTGCTGCCAAAACTCTGTTACCCTCCGTGTCTATGGTCCCCCTCTCTGTTTCCGGTCCTGTGCTGTACTGTGTAAGAGGGGGAGCGGCTACAGTAGAGCGGAGAAACCCAACGTGTGCTTCTTTTACCAATGTATTTAACGATATATTTTGCATTGCTTATCCAAACAACGTCAAACTTGGCACTACACTTATTAGTGCCCGTAGCAAGACACCTGTCAAGTTGGAAATCAATTAAGGATTCGATAGATATGCGAGCCTACAGTGCTGTTTGAGAGAGGAAGTGGATACAGTAGAGCGAAGAAAGCCAATGAATGCTTCTTTTACAGACATATATAGGACTGATACACAGGAAATTATTTGTGCCTGAAATTATCAAATACATTCAAAGGCAATAAAGAGAATAGCCTTTCTTGACATAGCACATGGCCAAGCTCAAGCCTGAATTCAGGCACCACACCTGAACTCTATCAGGCCTGCCTATAACGATATCTTTTGCAATCCTTCCTACATCAAACTTGGCACTGCACTTACTCGTGCCCGTAACAAGACACCTGCCACGTTTGAAATCAATCGGAGGAACTATGCAAGAGATATGTGAATAACAGACAAACAGACATTCCTGTAATTTATAGATAGAAAAATGAAGTAGAAAATTGCGGTCTTACATGTTCATTCCTGGCATGCCAGGGCCCATAGCGTTGTGTGGAGGTCTCATGCCACCGCCAAAGTTCTATAAAAACACACAGACGTCAGAACACCAAGAAGGGACTCTTAATTTGCAATCACATCATTTATCTTTTACATCCCTGAGCTCCAGAAACAAAACCAACTCTGGAACACACCATGTAGCTTTTCAATAAGGACAAGTAACACACTTTGTAGATAGGTGGAAAGATTAATGTAGTGAGGGACTATAATATTGAGTGGGAAAGCTATGGCTACTGTGATCACCAATTGTCATTGTATTTTGTTCTCATGCACTTCCTAGTCCTGATTTACCTATGCAACACATGGGTGCCTCTCATTTGGTCTTTTATACACCCTCCCTTCCTTCCTCGATCCTCGTCCTCACTGATCTAGATAAAGAATGATGGGGTGGCAACAATGGGATAGTCTATCCAGTGTTAGTTATAGATCAGTGGGAACGAGCCTCGAGGACCGAGCATCGAGGATTAAGGAGAGAGTTTGAGAGCCACCCATTGACTGCGCTTACATGCACTAGTATTCCGGTTATGAGGCTTATCCCGATTTTGATCATACTCAGGATATGGTGTTTACATGAACACAGAGAAACCCGGTCATTAATATCCCTGTTTACATGATGAATAATAGTATTCTGGTTACCAACGCTAAAGTTCTATTAGCACTCCGTATCCCGGTTACTAATGTAATACGTGTTTTGCCTGAGAAACCGGCATAAGGTGTATACATGGAACAGTATCCCGGTTTCTCTGGGAGTACACCACCTAGCATAACCGGAATACTCGTTACCTGGATAAGGGCTTATCCGGGGTTCCGAAATCGGCGTATGATGTTTACATGTGCAAATACAAAACCGGGATACTTCAAAACCCCGATCGTAACCGGGATACTAAAGTGCATGTAAACGCAGTCATGGAGAGAAACCATTTGTTCCACTAAGCCTGCGATGGCATGGCCCAGTACAAATACCTTTGGTAAACCAGCTTTAGGCCACTGGTGGACATGTGACTGTGGTGATGTTACCTGGGGTCCTGGTCCCATTGGGCCCATCCCTCTGGGATTGTTCATCCTCTGCATTGGTACTCCTGCTTCAACACACACACACACACACACACACACACACACACACACACACACACACACACACACACACACACACACACACACACACACACACACACACACACACACACACACACACACACACACACACACACACACACACACACACACACACACACACACACACACACACACACACACACACACACACACACACACACAGAGAGAGAGAGAGAGAGAGGGAGAGAGAGAGAGCTCAGAGAAAGCATGCGGCTCCAGAGAGGAGACCTCAGTAGCAATTTTAATAAACTCTAATTCACTTGCTCAGCAACTCCAACTCACCTTGCATTCGCATGGGGTCCATGTTTGGGAGCATGGGCTGGGCAGTGGGAACACCTCCGGGAGGCTGTCAGAAACACAGACATGGGACACAGATTAAGGACAGTTACAGCAACTGTTTGGGATCTGGAGTTGAAACCACCATAATCCTTTTCAAAGAGTGCTCATCTCATTAAGCAACATCAATGAGGCTGGCGACTCATTTGGCTCTAACTTTAACAAGATCTAAAAGGAATACAAACATCTTGTTAACACCACCCACTGCACAGCTGGCTGTGGTAAATTCTGGCTGGTATGCTAACGGGTGTATTTTGTTTTGGTTAAATATTATAATTGTGAAAGCTTTCCTTAAAATGTTCACAGGTGGTCTCTCCCATAACAGAAGTCAACAGATTGCTGCATGGCAATAGCGCAGTATGTGATCATGCTAATAATTTGAATGGGAAGTACCAAACACAGAAGGTGCAACGTTAGTGTACATCTCCATACCTGGTTGCCCATGCGGATGGGTGGGCCTCTAGGGCCTCCAGGAAAGCGTGGCGACATGAATGACTGCGGAGGCAAACAAAAAACATGTAAATCTCAAACACTTTCTGTAGTCAGCGATAGATACAACAATAATGTCAATTTTCTTTTTTACGCTTGCACATTACAGGCAGACAGGGTTGGACAATCATTAAAGCACACACACAGTCAAGCTTTTATCTGCGTGAGAGCAAAAAGGGGTGTGTGTGACACTTAAAGCGAGGGAGTGAGGCGTGAGCGGGACAAGTCGCGGTACCTGGCCGTGGGGTCCCATCATACCGCTAGGAGGGGGAGGCTGAGCGTGAGGAGACGCCTGGGAGCCAGGGGGTCCCTGTGGCAGAACGGCACAGAGGAAGGCAAAGGAGGCAGACAGCGAGAGACAGAGAGAGAGGGAGAGACAGAGAGAGAGATAGAGAAAGAAAGAAAGAGAGAGAGAGAGAGAAAGAGAGAGTCAGCAAGCAGGTATAATAATAAAAAAGCCGAGTGGAGAAGGGAAGCACTTGACGCGCGAGTGGTTAATGAAAGCAGGCGTGGCAGCAGTGGAGCGCTGTGTGAAACTGGGCTGAGCGAGAGCAACTGAAACAGAACAAACAGAGCAGGCCTAACCAGACACAGGAAGTGCTCACCAGTCCTACAGAACTGGTTCACTTCTATTGAAGACGCTACCCTACTGCACTGACTATGAATACACAAACAGTGGCTTCTCAGATTTGTTATGTATAATAATTGACTCCGTATAAAAATGTCCTATGTCTAAAATTACCTTCGCCATTTCTCATTACATTAACTACAGCGTATAAGCTCTCTCGCCCATGTTTTATTGCAAACCAGCTGATGCACCGAGAGTGTGTGTGCAGAGTACAATGTGGTGCGGTTGGACACATTACAGCCATAGAGCCTATTAACCTATTAGCAGTTTGCCAACTCAGCTAAACTGCTATCGGCGGACTTGCTTAGTTCAGCTAACATTACTGTTGACCTCATGGGCACTTCAGCGACAGAGAGACTGACAAAGTGATGATGGTGAGGTCAACCAGCCGTCCTCGTTGACCTCACTCTACCCTGGTCAATGCAAGTCCCGTACTTTACGACACCAGGTCAAGAATATACAAAAAGCACAAGCTAAATCAGTTTTGCTTTCCAATTCCTCTAGTGGACATGTCATGAAAATCCTTGCGTCTTGTGAGTGTTAATGTAAACTATTGTGATTATCTGACATGATTTGTGCTTTGTGAAGTTTAAATTATACATCAGCTGTCACCTTGGATGACAGTCACACTGAACATAGAGACACAGAACGCACTTAAGCTATCGTGTACCTGAAGTTGTATGGCAACCTAGGTATTCATAATTAAAAGTTTAAATGAGGCAGCATTTTCACACTTCAATATTTTTTTAAGGACACCAGCGCCCTTTTAACGTCATCATTCACAACATGACTGATTTTATTCTCAAATGCTCTGCCATTTTCCTCGATCAAAACATGACAACGAAGCTATACATGCACAAGTAACCTGAGAAACATTCCTACAACCTTTAAACAATACTGAGCAAGTCCAACAAGAAAAATCGCCAGGTTACAAAGCTAATTCTTAAAATAGCACAGGAAGACGCTGCTGTGCCATAGGTTAATGGAACTGGTGCTGTCTGCACATACATTTAACAGAACACATACATTAAATCAGCATATACCTTATACATCCAAGAAAGAACAACAATTCCACTGTTCTGAGACAGCAAATTATATCACATCCCTCTAATGATTAGCAGACGGCTTCTAAACAGAGGTGCCAGGAGGTCTGAAGGCTTAATTCAAAACGTGGAACTGATTTAAAGCAATTATCACTAATAAAGACTAGACACCAATCATCTATTCAATTCAGTGAGCCCACCCAGTGGTCTCAACAACCTACCTAATCTCATCAATGCCCCCTGGAGAAACTGCAGACTGGTGGATTGTTTCTGTGTAAGCTAGTAACATCACACCACCAAACCCATGCTAGCTCACACACGTATACACACACACACACACACACACACACACACCATAATAGCTCACACAGTCAATTGAGGAAGACAGATAGACTTGAACCTGACCTGAAAGAATCCCGGTGGCATCGGTCCCCCTGGCATGCCCTCTCCTGGAGGCATGTTGCCCAAGACTGGGCTGGGGGCCGCTGCTGCACTCTGTGGAGATTAAAAAAGGTCAAACATGCAGTCAAAAGGTCAAAGGTTAAAAGCCCAACAACAACAAAACAGAAAAAATCCACAGCACAGTGTTTATAGTGCACAGTAGTGCACAGCACACCCAAACAAAGTGTGGGAAAAGTGCTGAACGCGGTAAGACATGTTTCCAGGCCAGCACAAAGACGGAGGATCAGCAACAGTGATCGTCTCTGCGCTACATGCGGTTTATTTAGACAGGCTTGGCTCGCGCAGTCCCCGAAGAGCAGAAGCACTTAGAGGCATAATATCACCGAGGACTATTTCCCTGGTATATCCTCAGATTTAATTTACAACCATCATTAGTTTCTGATCGTTTATTTGGGCCGTAATTGGCCATTTTCCTGTTGAATTGAGAGCACTTTAGAGTCGTGCTCTAATGCCAGCCGTGAAATCCCAGAAAAACAGATGCACCGGACGGGGAAATAAGAAGGCATATTAAAATGAGAGTAAACACTTGAAAAACAACGCCACACTGCCGCTGAAAGGGGTGAGTCTTGCTCACACTATCTCTCCATATATCCTGTGGAGGCTGCTCGCAGCCCATGTGAAATACCACAACAGGGAGCCAAGGGAGGTCTACGGTAGGAGAGCTTCTTCTCGTCCACTCCCCCAATCCGGACAGTATTTCAGACAAAACAAAGCTCTCACGAACCACTATAAAAGTGACAAACCTCTTACGCTTTTATATCATAACACTTTTTAGTTTTACTAAAACATACTCCACGCTTAACGGACTACATGCTCTTCAGTGTTTTCTCCATCTCTCTTTTTGGATAGGGAGTCCTCTATCCTTATTTGAGAGGTCCCATCACCAGCACACTGAAGTTCCTCTTTGTTCTGGCTCCTTCTTCTCCTCCACCACCTCCACTGAGCATCTGTCACTCTCCTCCCCTTGCAATCTGTCCCTCAGCTCCTTGACAGCCATCAATCACCCTGCTAACGCCACGGGGGCCAGAGGGGGGAGTATCCCTCCGACGCAACATGAATGCAACATGGCCTCCGCTTTACAAGGCTGGAGACGGCCACCTCCCCCACCCTCTCAAGGGAACAGCAGAGCTCAAAACCCCGACTGAGCCGTCTACCCGCTGGGAACAAAGACGGGGCCCTAGTCAAACGCCGGTAGCAGCAGGCTAGCAGACTCATGGCCGGGTCACTGCTTACTGTGTGGCTACTACGGGACGCACCGTTCAGTAGAAAGGTTGCGGCTATGGTCAGTTTAGTAGTGGTGCGTTTCTGATAGAACTTTTTTTTTTTTTTTTTTTAAATAGAAATAAAAAATGTGGCCATAGTAAACAAAGGGATTTGTATCCATGTCATTACAAAAGAGCAGTCACCAGGAATCAGTGTGGATTGTAAATGTAAACAACATAGTCGTGAAATGCTCTTAAATTCACCATGCTGACATTATTTTGCTTGTAAATTGCTTGTGTAGCAGTGTTTATTAGAGTAAACACTGCTACACAATTTCTTTGAACAAAACAGACAAATTACTGGCATACTAACTGACGTTACACAGGTGGATCCAATCTGTTCATTTGCGATGAATTTAATGCCGATACTTGATGTGATTAAATGGAGTAAGCACTTTAATGTGTTTAATGGGCCAAATGTATAAATGAAGGTTGAAAACTCCCAGATCTTTTGTCTCTCTGATCATTTAATTCAACATGGACTGTAAAGATTCCCCTCAGAAGCTACTTGCGCTTCGCACATAGAGGTTGGATGACGTTTTTTTTTGGAGGACAGCCTAAAGGCTATGTGCGTAGATTCCCTTCAACACTGAGTCAATGAGTCAAAGGTAGGTAGAGAGAGAGCGAGCAAGCGAGCGAGCGAGCGAGAGAGAGAGTGTGTTTGCGTGTGTCAGAGAGAGATCCTTGCGCTAATGCAACCTAATGCTAAGGCAGGGGATGAAGTAATGTTGATGGCTAGTGAGTTTGCTCTACACAACTGCTTTTTTAAAACAGTGCATCATTTTATCATCTTTATAAAAACCATTAACCTGTGCTTGGAGTCTACAATGTAGGCAAAAAGATATGCAAAGACAAGAGTGCCGCTTTCTAACCATCATTTGCAGGTCCATTCCAGAAGAGGCTATTTTCAGTTATGATAGTAGTATCTGGAGTTGAACTACCACCTCTCCCCACAGAAGGGAAAGCTGACAGCTTCTGACAAAGTCCTAGGCACCAAACTTGCCAAGGACACGGAGCTTTGTGTCCGCCAGCGACCCTGAGATTGACAGAGTGTTTAACCTAAAAGTTCTTGACGTCAGCAGCTCTTTCCAAGATGCTCGTGAACTTCTCTCGCTCCTCTCAAAAAGGAAACGGGCAGCGAAGGTGTCATATGGATGCAGTGTAAAACCCAGGAGAGGAGGATTCTCAAGCACAAACATATACCAAACCAAGCTACATGCCAAGGAGACACACATACAGTATGATGCTTTTTTTCTTGCTACATCCTAATCTAAATACACATAAATGGCCATATAGCTGATACCCAATATGTAATTCACTGAAACTGTAACTACCAGGCCACTTCACCTGGATTTGTTTCTATGGCTATCAAAATCCCATAACAACACTGTAGCTCTACATAAATGCACTACTACTGAGATTCTATAGGCTCTAATGATAATATAGCTAATCTCCTGCTGTTCAGGTGCAACATTTACTGAACTGGACGAAAGAGAAAATCCAACACACAAAATAGGGCTTTGTAAAGAAAAAAATGGACAATAATAAACACTGTAACCAGGGAGTTAATAGTTCCAAACATGGCACATAACCACCAAACAAAGTTCTCTCTGCCTCTATAAGCAACAAAATGATTGAAATTGATCAATCATTGTAGTTCATCTACCACAAATAGA
This sequence comes from Sardina pilchardus, assembly GCF_963854185.1. Taxonomy (NCBI): domain Eukaryota; kingdom Metazoa; phylum Chordata; class Actinopteri; order Clupeiformes; family Clupeidae; genus Sardina; species Sardina pilchardus. The sequence goes on along the minus strand of NC_085008.1, from coordinate 17,071,084 downwards.
ATTATGATGGCTCATTTAAAACTCATTGTGTTCGAGCACTGCCACTGTCCAAATAATATGCTCTCCCTTGCAATCATTTCATGCACATTTTGGAAAATGAGAACAGGCGTGAGGTGATGAGACAATGTGGTTCATAGTTAAGTCTGAATTCTGAAAGAAATTTGAATCAGAGTTGTTGGATTCAATTCAGGCTGATTACAGTCATGGTATTCCCCAATCACTCAACCTACTTAACTCTCATCTTCACCTCCAGTTTGGGGGAAACTGAGCAGTACTCACATAGTCATGAAAGGCCTTTGCTTCACTCGAGTGTTCACAGTTTTCTCTTCTTTCAGGAGCAGCACAGTACAAGTCCCAGAAAACACTGCAGGAAAAACCCATGTTGTTCAAGTTACAGAGGGAATCAGTTGATATTCATGGAGATATAGGTTAACATAATACACCACTGCCACACAATTAGAAAAACTGGAAATAATCTGAGACGTACCACCACCATGAGTGAAGAAATCCGGGAGGTTCCCCAAGTGTGATATTCTTCTCCCATCTGATCTGAAACAAACATTCATGGCATATTGAAACTTTTCAACACATTTGGGATTCCAGCATCACATAACACCATGGTAGAAGACTTTTAACACTCCATTTAAAAATGGAAGTCAGAAAGAACGTCAAAGGTGTAGAGAAGACTTCAGAGCATGCCTTACCTCTGACAGAAATGTCTGTGCCGACTTCTGTGCTCCTATGTGTAACAAGTACTCGTAGACGTACAAGGCTAACCTGGGTCATACGTGAAGGAGAGAAACGGTAAGGATGAGTTTACAGAGACAGATACCTGGGAGGGGGGTCGCAGATGACATGTGTGGTGCTATTCTAAAAGTGTCCTGCACCTTCTAAAATTGCAATCATCTCTTGTTCCCGAGGGAAGCTGCCAAATAAACAACAACTAGCCTACTGCATACAACTTTGAGTGAATGTATCAATATGGTTGCAACGATTGCTCACTTGTGTCCACAAACAATGAATTTCGACTGTGATACAGACGGGGTTCGAATAGCCTACATGGGTTTACTTGTAACGAAAATAAACTGTGTTGCCTACTAGTCCACTACTGTGGTGAAAGCTAGTGTGTTTACTTATCTAAGTACATGCCCATTCTGATAAAAAAAAAACTGTTTCCATTCCCGCTCAGATAGGGGCTATGATGTTTTAGAAAACGTTAAACTGCGCAGCCCAAATAAAAACATTTCATGCGTAGAACTCAAATGCGTTAAATTGTGCCACAACACGTTCGCCTAGCCATACACATATTTTAATGGTTTCGTGCGTTTGCCGATATTGATGGCGATTAACACTAAAACCAGGAACCTCATAGAATGGCGAATGGAAAGGGCGGTACATTCAATTCCTCACTGCTGGTAGTCGCCCCGCAGGCAACAACCAGTCCTGAAAATCACACAAGCAACGCCACAATAGATAGGGAAACAAAGGAAAGTCTTACTTTTCGCGTGCCTGGTTATCCGATGGCACAACGGAGCTTTTGCCTTTGGAAAACATAATTAATTGAAAAAGCTCGCCCGCGTTCTTTTTTTCGCTATACCCTAAAATCCATCTATGAAGACGTTTGTCTCGGCTTCGGCCGCCGCAGGCTCAACAAGGAAAGTGGTTGAGTCTCAACCGAGCCTGGTAAGGGATGGGTACACGCTGACTGGCAAATTTAATTACCAATGAGAGCACAATAATTCCCTGAAGTCCTGCCTTAGTTGAATGACGTCATTCACCATGTCCAACCCCACAATGGTAGCTTGAAAATTGCAGAACACCCTCTGTGGTAGCCACCAACGTGGATACGAAGCCTATCTGATTATTTATTCTGGTTTGTAGCTTAGAATATTGTATTACGATAAAAAAAATTATTGCACGCACAGCTATTTTCCTTCGATGAACCTCGATCCGACCGTATCCCTTATTTTACTATTAAGAACATATATTTAAAAAATCATGGAAATGACACAAATCTCGATTGCACAGAACATTTAGAAAGCATGGCCACGTTACAGTGTGTTATGTTTGAGACGATAACGTGGAACGTTTTAATTTTGTAACATGTATCCGACTGGCCATGTAGCCTACACAGAAAAGGCTGCGCGTTCGAAAACTTGACACCATGTTAACAGCAGCAAGCCTTCTGAATGTAACACAGCTAACAGACATAGCTGCAAAGCGTTTCACGATTTGCTCTGATTTTTATTGAGCTGGTGGTTTAAACGGCTTTGAAAAACACATGCATCAGAATATGCGCAAGCAATATTATCTCTCTCCAGTCCAAAAACGGCAGATGTATTTTCTTTGGGAGCAGTAGCCTACTCCAGAGTGTGAAACCTCTCGTCGGTTTGGGTTTTGGACTGGGTTAGGGGTTCCTTAAAACCGACATATGTAGCCGAGCATACATGTAATGTCACCAAGCACAGTTGCGCCTGGTTCAGCTAGCTACTTTTTCAGTTTGATAAAGTGAAATTACCACGCTTGCATTAGCCTATTGCTTTCCATTGGATTGTGCCTGTCCTAAACTAAAGAAGAGAGCAGGCTTATACACGGTGGCCTAAATGTCAAAATATGCTAAATAATTATTTTAGTGCCACCTATAAATTATTGTAATTCTGTCCACATTCTAATTACCTAATGGCATAATTAAATTAACATTTGACACTAAAATGTATCTATCCCTAAATGGCTACTGTTAGGTCCCCTTTCATAACCACTGACCCAGTTAATACAAGCAAACACAACAACTGGTCCCAGATAAATAAATGTTAGGTTGAACATGTTAAAGCGAGATTTAAAAGCTTGAACTATCTTGAAATATTCGTAATCTAGAGTAAACCTCCTCAAAAGCAGACTGTAAAATATAATTCTATTTTCAACCACTAGGTGGCAGGCTAAGTAAACAACAGAACAGAATTCTTTACAGGCTTGCGACGTGGTGGCATGCAAGTTTCCTACTAAGGTATGTTTGATGGGGATCTCTCTACTGTAGGCTACTGAAAATAAACATAGGTTAAGGTTGGTGTCAGATTTATACATCTATCTACATCTACAGTGTATTTTCAGAGCCTTTTCAAGTTTTACACATTGTGTTGTCATGTTGGTTTTTGCTCAACATGGAGTTTCAAGACTGAACTACTCAATCTAGGACCAAGTATTCCGTCCCTTTTACTCTTATAATTGTTCTGGGGTTGTACATTTGTCAAATCAATGGTCCATGAGATGCTTCTGCAATTTCATTGGAGATTTCACAAGTGAAGGTGTATTTCAGAACAGACTTGTTTGTACCAGATTGTGTTAACTCACAGATCAGGGGAAAGAAAATGCCACCTGCATTGGAAGTAAGAGTAGACCTACAGTTTCCACCACCACTACATTCTCACATGGCGATTTGGAACCACCAACATTCTTAAATCTGACAGTCCAGCCAGACCAAGCAATCAGAAAAAGGGTCTTGGTCAGACAGGAATCTAACAGTCACTATGAATTTGATACAGAGGTCCTTTCTGGGAGTAGAAGAACCGAAGGATTAACATCAGTACCCCGCGGATCAGGCCTTTATGGTACAGTGGCCAGAAAGACGCAGTTCCACCCTAAAAGGCACATGACATCTCACTTGTAGTTTGCCAAAAACCATCTGAGCAGCTCTCTAACCATGAGAACAAGCATTCTCTGGTGTGATGAAATGAAGATTGAGCTGTTTCGCCAAAAGTCACAACAAGAAAGCAGGTACTGACTGAGCATCACCTCATTACTACTATTGATGCAGGGAAAATGATGAGCAATCCTTAGTGAAGTCCTTTTCCGTAGGGCTCAGGATCTCTGGGGTGAAGGTTTACATTTCAGCAAGAGGACAACACGAAAATGCATCGATGAAACAAAATGGTGGCTTTGGGAAAACATTTTTAGAGAGATCTATCCAACCTACGATTGAACGATTCTGCCATGAAAAATGGGAAAAGATATGTGCAACACTGCTAGATTATATGAAGGTCTGACTAATTTAACCCAAAAAAAGTCCATCAATAAATTGGTTGCACTGTGGAGCAAGCAGTGTTCTACTTTTCTGTTCTCCTACGTTTTTTTTTCCTACAGTAATTTCCTGCATATAAGCCACGTTGTGTATAAGCCGCAGGACAGTGTTTTATGCAAGTTAAAAGAAACAAAACCATATTAACACCATATTAACTGCCCCCTGTATTAACCTCATTGCGTAATTTATTTGGCAAAATCAATGAAACGCGGCCTATAGTTGGGAAATTACGGTAAATTGCTCCACCTGCAATATAATCTGTCAAGGTGTGCAGGCTCCTCTTCTGTGCCATGAGGTATAGGAAATTAATCTAACATAAAGGTGCGCCAAGGTTGTAGGATAATTCCCAAGAATAGTTGAGGCTGTCATTGCTGCTAAAAGTGCTTTACCAAGAGAAGGTTCTGTATATTTTTGAAAATATTGTGAATCAAAACACTCTAAAAACATGTTTTTGCTTCATCATTGTGGGGTCTGAAACACTGTCTGCGACATCTTTCTGAGTAGGAAGAATATTTACATAGTCATGTACTCATTCTGAAATGACCTGCAACTATAATAACTACATACATCAGTCAGCCACAACATTATGACCACTGATAGGTGAAGTGAATAGAAGGGTTTCCTGCAACCAATATTACAAGATGTGAGCGCACGCCAAAGGGCAAAATAAATGCTCAGTGGCTGGCCACAATGTTATAAACGTAATCTAATAGTCAACTGCTGTAACCTAGAACTGCATGGTTAATAATAACATGCCATTTCAGTGCTCATTTCATTATTAATACTGTAAGAGAATCCCGCACACTGTCCATTACGCATGCATACATTTATTTAGAATTCACAACGTTTCGGTCATAGACCTTCCTCAGGTGAATTTCCTATTCCGACGCACCTGTCCCTACAAAAGAGGTGTGCAAAAGCGTTTTGTAAATGATTAATACTGTATAAAATAATCACCACCATTTTTTGGTGAAGGCATGCATTCCTTTGGTGTACATTCTGTCAGAACACACAGTGCAGCAGTTTGTTGCATATGGGGCTGTGTAGCCACCGATCATAAGTGCACCTTGTCCACTGCCGAAAGCGCCAACAATGGGCACATGAGCATCAGAACTCAGAAGAGACATGGATGGCTGCGTGCTTTGCATTGTTTACCTGGGCAACACATGGTTCCAGGATGCACTGTGGGAAGATGGCAAGCCGGTGGAGGCAGTGTGATGCTTTGGGCAATATTCTTGGATCCTGCCATTCATGTAGATGCAGAATTGACAGTAACTACCTAAGCATTGCTGCAGACCAGTGCACCCTCTGATGGCAGTATTTCCTGATGGCAATGGTCTCTTTCAGCAGTATAACCTCCTAGGACCAAGAAGAAAAGCAGTTTTAATATCAAGATATATTTTTTAGCATGATTTAAGTATATGGTGACTCATTTAAATATGTATTGGATCATCAAATAATGGACTTGATCCCTTAGTTCCAGTGAAAGGAACTCTGAATGCTTCAGCATTAGCCAAGCGATTTTAGACAATTCCATGCTCCCAACTTTGTGGGAAGTTTGGGGATGGCCACTTCCTGTTCCAACATGACTGTGCACCAGTGCACAAAGCAAGGTCCATAAAGGCAAGGATGACAGAGTTTTGGTGTGGATGAACTTGACTGGCTGCCCTGCACAGAACTCAAAGAGATGGGAAAAATGGTGATTTACAGAGGTCTTAGACTCACACTCCCTTAAGAGGACGAAAATGAATCACTGGGACTGCACAAAACAAAAATGGTTCAGGAATGAGTTTGAGGAACACAACAAGTTCAAGGTGTTGACTTCGCCTCCAGACAGGTCTTCTTACCAGATACCACAGCACACATAATGTTATGACTGATCAGTGTATTTAAAGATGTAGACAATTATATTCAACCTTTCTGTCAGTCACCAGCAACCAGGTGAGGAGGCAGCTGGGTAAACTCCACCTCAACAAGGCCGCGGGTCCAGATAACATCAGCCCCAGGGTCCTGAGGTCCTGCGCGGACCAGCTGTGTGGGATTCTACAACACCTGTTCAACATCAGCCTAGAGCAGGGGAAGGTGCCGGCGCTGTGGAAGACTTCTTGCCTTGTTCCAGACCCAAAGAAGCCCTCTCCATCCACCCTCAATGACTACAGACCGGTTGCCCTGACATCACACATCATGAAGGTGCTGGAGAGGCTGGTCCTGGTCCACCTACGACCGCAGGTGACTTCCTCCCTGGACGGACCCCTTGCAGTTTGCCTACTGCCACAAGGTGAGGGTGGAGGATGCTATTATCTACTTGCTCCAGAGGGCCCACTACCACCTGAACGAAGCAGGCAGCACAGTGAGAATCATGTTCTTTGATTTCTCCAGTGCTTTTAATACAATCTAGCCTGTGCTGTTGAGTGGAAATCTGCAGAGGATGCAGGTGGACATAGCCATCACCTCCTGGATTATGGACTACCTCACAGACGGGCCACAGTTTGTGCGGCTGGGAGGCTGTGTGTCTGAGCAGGTGGTCAGTAGTACAGGAGCACCACAGGGGACGGTGCTATCCTCCTTCCTCTTCACACTCTACACCTCTGACTTGAGTCTTGCCATCTGCAGAAGTTCTCTGATGACTCTGCATTGGTGGGATGTGTCAGGGGGGGGTGAGGAGGCGAAGTATCGGAAACTGGTGGACAGCATTGTGGAATGGTGTGGTAACAACCACATGCTCTTAAATATTGCCAAGACCAAGGAGATGGTGCTGGACTTCAGGAGGACCAGGGCTAAGCTTAACACAATTTCCATACTGGGGGTGGAGGTGGTGGAGGCTACAAGTATCTGGGGGTTCACATAGACTGGAAGCATAACACTGAGGCTTCCTTCAAGAGGGGCCAGAGCAGACTCTATTTCTTGAGGAGGCTTAGGTCTTTTAATGTGTGTACCAAGATGCTGGAGATGTTTTATCAGTCTGTGGTGGCTAGTGCAATTTTCTTTGCCATCATCTGCTGGGGTAGCAGCATCAGGGCCAGTAAGGACAGATAAAGAAGGACTTTCCTACCCACTGCAATAGCACTTTATAATGACTCCCCCATGAGCAGAGAGAGAAGATTAATCTTTTAAGGACATTGGTTTTTAGTCTTGATGCAATTACACTTTAACTTTAACTTTACCTTGTTGGGAAGGTCTTGTTTCTGTTTTCTCTAGGCCATTCTTTTATCTTTTATGCCTTTGACAACTGCTTTTGGCTATGTCTTGTGCTATGTCTTGTTTGCAGGCGATAATAGACATGCTACTGTATATGGGTGTGCTACTTAAACATAAATATGTAAACTGTATATCGCACATAATCAAGCTCTGAGATCAAGACCACACAGCACTTCAAGTAGAGAGGGTGGAGATGTGTCTTCAACTTAGAAGAGACTGCTTGGCTTTTGTATATTGTGAATTTGAGGGGTCAAGTCAAGTCAAGTAAATTTTTATTTATATAGTGCATTTGCAGATGGCTGAGCCGCATCAGAGTGCTTCACAATAAAGTGCTTAAGCACAATAAACAAAGCAATGACTTAAGGCAAAAAGAAATCATACCCAGATTTCTGACAGAGGGCCTGATGTTAGAGGTGAGAGGGCCCAGGGCATCGGTGGAGAAGGCCGGGGAAAGTTTGCACTCATCCATGCCATGATGTCTGACAGTCAAGCAATGGAAGGAGTGCAGCCTGCCCATGAACCTTTAGGGGGAGATAAAGCTAGACATCGTCGGCAAAGCAGTGGAAAGATATGTTGTGTTTGACCAGGATTTCCCCTCGGAGTAAAATTTGCAACAGAAATAGGATGGGACCTAGTATAGAGCCTTGAGGGACCCCGCAGGTAAGAAGGGCAACAGAGGAGATGGTATCTCGAAACTGGACAAAGAAGCTCCTGTCGGTCAGGTAGGACTGAAAGAATTTCAGGGCTGTGCCTTTGATGCCTATGCAATGCTCAGCAGGATCCTGTGATCCACCGTGTCACATGCTGCCATAAGATCTAAAAGCACCAGGATCACAGGGCTACCTGAGTCAGCGACTGGAGGTTGTTAAGCATTCACCGAGGGAGAGAGAGAGAGAGAGAGGTCAAATTAGGACTAGGAGTTATGGCTGGATAAAAAAGCGAGAGGTAGGCTAAGTGAAATGGATAAGGTTATCGAGTTTACTGGAAGAAAAGGAAGAAAATTACATGTAAGAGGTTTTTGACAGAACTTCAAATTTGGTTTTCGGACCAGCCCAGATGTATAGTCACACATTAACATATAAACAATAATGATGCTATATTGTTGTGCTTATCTAGCATCTACCACTGGGTGAAAAGGGTCTGAATCAGGGGATATTCATTGTGATATATTTCCTGATATGTGGAATATCAGGGAATATATTGGTTGATATGCTCCTGATATTTTTGTCCCATTTCGCATATCCGGAGCATATCAAAACTCCTGAATGGCACTGCGACGGCATGCCAGATATCCTGACTTCATATACTCACCAGATATGATCCATGTTTCAAGTATTAGCTACTTATATGACCCAAGATATCTCTGGTATTTGTTGCCATATATCCCCTGATATGTCAAACATGACACTACGCATATACTGCCCAGATACTGCCAGGCAGAGCTAATTTCACAGGCATTTATGTGCATGCCTTTATTAGTTATATATTTAATAGTTTTAATTATTTAAATGAGTTATGCCCTATATGAAATAGTTTTAAATGTGGGATAGGCCTACATCACCAACACTGAGCTTATTGTTACACCCACAGCCATTCAACATTTCAATATTTCATTGATTGCATAAATTATTATTACATTATTATATTAATTTTACATAAACTTAATTACATTATTTACTTTGCACCTGCATTATTACACCTACTAAATCCCAGTGACTTAATCTAAACATTTAAATTCATATATGACAGGCAATAAAATTTGTTACATGGTCTTTATTGTATTTATCAAGAAATACTCAAATCAATATGGCTTTCTCGTCTGCAGTGGGGGTACTTGGGTAGTGACACTCGCCGCCTGTCAATGACCTGTCTCGAGTGAGAACAAGACTTCTGCTTGACCTCAGTGGTCTCAACAGTCCATGGTCTGGGCGTGAAATGTCCTTTAAAACATGTTGAGTCCATGCCCGTACTCTTCTGGTATAGTTGTCCTGCAGGGAAGGCAGAGGTGCTCTGATGGGGATCCCTTTGGCAGTAAAGGTCAGGTGTCTGCAAAAAGAGAAACAAAGCATATATTGTACATGAATATAATTAATGTAAACTACTCAGTTTGTGTGACAAATAAAAGCAAATCCACAAGAGCCTAGAAGTCAGGTGCAATAGTTAGGAATAAAGTTGGGGTACACTTAGAAATGTCCGGTGCATTTATTTTGATCAAGGGGACATTTCGAAGTGACCCTACACTTCCGAACAGTAGTATATCTGTGTGCATACCTAATTGCAACACTGTCTGCAGAAGCTCTTGCCTTCTTGCGTAGACCACCTTTCTGATGCCTAGCACAGATCATACCCCATCTGATGTGCAGTACCAGCCTCTGGCTCCAGGCTGGGGTTGTTGGAGGGCACCTAAAATAAATAAATAAAAAAACAGCAATTGCCATAAATTATGTTATTGTTGATTAAAGGGATAATCCGGAGTGAAATGCACTTTAGATCAATTTTTCGGACTATTGGGAGTACATACGTTGAGTTGACACCAAAATCATGTCATTCGGATGTATTTTGAGAAAGTTCGAGTTCACCGTTTTTAGCCAAAACTCGTTAACCTGTAAGTGACCGGGGCAGGTCCTTTCGCCACTACAAAACGCTATTTGTATACCTCTTCTACTGTTCCAAACAACACTACACTTACGTGGTAGTGAGTAGAGGGTCCCTAAAGCCAAACCGAAGTATCCCCACGTCTTTATGTGGCCGGATAGAGAGTCCAGAATGAATTTAATCGAGTCAGTACCTTCCGGAAATGTCGCTGCGGCAGCTGCGCAACGCTTCAACAACACTTTACTAACATTTCCGGAAAGGTACTGACTCGATTAAATTCATTCTGGACTCTCTATCCGACCACATAAAGACGTGGGGATACTTCGGTTTGGCTTTAGGGACCCTCTACTCACTACCACGTAAGTGTAGTGTTGTTTGGAACAGTAGAAGAGGTATAAAAATAGCGTTTTGTAGTGGCGAAAGGACCTGCCCCGGTCACTTACAGGCTAACGAGTTTTGGCTAAAAACGGTGAACTCGAACTTTCTCAAAATACATCCGAATGACATGATTTTGGTGTCAACTCAACGTATATACTCCCAATAGTCCGAAAAAATTGATCTAAAGTGCATTTCACTCCGGATTATCCCTTTAATATCAAAGCATTAAAACAAAAGGTAAGTCAATCAGGTGTACAAACATATATATATATATATATATATATATAAATATAATTACCTTATTACCTTATGAAGGCCTTTCCATCATCACCATCAATGTTAATTCTTGATATCAGTTTATTTGTGAGGGTTTCTGTCAATAGAAGATATGATTTAACAAAATTATACATTCTGTACAATACATTTGAAATAGTGATTATGATCAGTTTGGCATATATTCACAACACTGTTTACCTTACCACCAACATAATGGTAAACATGGCTAAATTTCAAAATTCAAGACTATTATAAATAGCCGCATATTCATGCATTACACTGTGCACGTATGTCAAACAAATTAGTATGGACAGTAACATACCCCATAGCCCTCATTCAAAACACAAAGATACTTACAGCATGTTGAGGGCAGCATCCATGGCTTCCAGACAAAGTCAAGTAGCATGTAGTAGTAGAAGGACAGACCGACTTTGTCCTGGACTATTGAGCCCACTACACAGTCATAACAACAAACAGACACATGAAAAAAGGGGATAAACTAACCACAGTAACAGACACAAATACATGCACACATATTATAATGCTATATGTGATACTACGTGTGTAAGTGTGTGTGTCTGTTTCTACCTGGTGAGTGTACTCTTGATTGGAACTTTTTCCTTATGGAACTGGCACACATTTGGAATATTCCAGACTGCACTCAATGGTCTCAGGACAGCAGTCGTCACAACTCACCGCCTGCAAACAGGGAACAGAGGGAGACTATGATTAATAACCTGAAAATACCATCACTGAAACACTACTGCCCTCACTTGCATCTTAAATAAACACATACTTTTGCACAAGGTCAGGTATAAGCAAATAGGGGCTATGAAATGAATAACATGTTGCCTAATGCTACTCATACATCAAAATAGCCTACTTTGACAAGATTTGAGTCATTAAACTAATGCCCCCCCATTCAAGCTTCAGTGAAAAGACTACAAGCGGTCAACAATCTTACCCAAATCTTGTCAAAGTCTTCTGGTGTAAGGATGGCTTAACACTACGTTACCTTTCACAAACTAAAGATCCCTGGCATTTACTTCGGTATTGACGTGGGTCAGCCGCCTGTCTCTGTAACGTTAAAGTTCACGTCAGCAGCAGCCACTTTAAATGTAAGGTATAGCTTCTAGCTAGGTTAGCTAACATTCAAGACTGATAGCCTAGACCATTTCATTCAAACTAAAACTTTACATTCATAACGACATCTCAGACAGACTTATGATACTACTACCATTCCATAATGGTAACGTTAGTTATTGGAAAAGTTAGCAGCTAACATTAATTTGTAACAGCTAACGTTAGCGATGTTAGCTCGCTAGCTAATTCATAACGTTAGCTAATTCTAACATGACAGTTGACGGTTAACATTAGTGCTACATTATAAATAAAAAAAAACCTGTATTTTTCTAATTAATTCCAGTTTTCAATTAGCATACAAAAGTACTGTAGTTCTTACCTTGGATATGAAGACGGCAGAGTTTGTACAGCTTCAGATACATGACAGAAAAATTACGGTTGAACTGAAGTCGGACTCGGCAGCACTGCAGTGGTTGGATTTTAAAAGTCAGTTGGGTGAGGAAGTGCGTGCGCATGCTGATAAGCATCCGTTATATTTTAAGAAATCGTGGAAATTAGACATAGCCTACTGTTGGCATATTTTAAACTGTTACATTAAAATGACTACCAAACTCATAAAATCGGATATCTAACATAATAGCCTGTCTAAGGATGATAGACCTATTAATCCAGAAATGGTGTGCGTGACTTGTGCTTTGAGTATCGCACCCCTGATTTCTGATTAGCAAATCAGGAGTCGAAATAAGTCATATTTCCACTGATTCTTAAAAACTCAAGATATGATCAAAATTGTTCCTGATATGCTGCATGTCATAAAAAATATCCGGACGGCATATCCCCTGATTCAGAGCCTTTTCACCCAGTGTACTAGGACATACAACTGAAGAATAAATCCAGACCACTTTAAAGGACTGACAAAAGGGTGAATTGCCTGTTAACCCAAAACTAAAAATAACAATTTCTAAAAGAATTAAAGATGATTGTTTTAGTAGTAGTATGGTTTGCTTATGGGTAGAGGGCAATACAGTTGTAATAACTTCAGCCTTAAAACATTTCTATCTGAATAAAGAGAAGATATCCTGTTTGAGATCATGCAACTGGCAAATAATCTGCAAAAGTCTAGAATTAGTATTGCAATTGTATACCAGGTCATTGAAGAAGGAAACAAGTTTGCAGACAAATGTGCTAAGCAAGCAGCCGGAAAAACCTAATACAGAGGCTGACATTAAATATAGTGACGCAGAAGCTAAAAGTATGGTTAAAGCTAAAGTAAAGGATAAGTGGCAATATCTATGGGATAATGAACAGACTAGAAAGCGGTTTTAAAATATTCAAAGAAAGTGATGGAGCAGGAACACAAAGTGAAGAATACCATATGGACAAAAAAGATTAAAACAGCAGATTTTTTTTATGAAGAAACATGGTGGTGATAGCTGTAAATATTGTAAAAGTAGAAGACAAGATTGATTCAATTCATTATAGTTTTGTAGAAGACAGAGTTGATTAAAATTATAGTAAGCCCTGAACAAACATCTTGATACACACTTTTCAGTCCAGGTGGTGGCGGTAGTGCACCAACAAAGCTGATTGCCAACCACGATAGATATTGAAGAAGAAGTAGTAGTTGAAGTTAGCATGTTGACTGTTCTGTATGTGGCTACTATCTAACGTTATCGATAGCATGCTTTGGCATAGCTTTCTAGATGAGTAGTTGGATTGCAAGTAGTATTCAGCAAATATTTGAAGTTAGGGACATCCTTGTGGCCTTAAAAACACTGTTGTGTGTGGTGGCATCAACCTTGGGAGAGACTACATTTCATTATCTGGACATAAGCAAAGAACCAAGATGGACAAGGTAACGTGTTAATGTTAGCCAGTTGGTTAGCAACCTAGCTAGATACTTTGCTAGTTATTAACGTTACCCACTGTGGTTGTCTTAGTATATTGATTGGTTATGATTTAGTTTGCGATTCTGTTAGATATAGCTATGAAGCTGTTAGCTGCTAGTTCATTCTTAAATCCTGTATTGAGGTGGTAATAGAGCTTAGAAAGGCATTTACCGCTTTGGTGCAATGTGTCAATTAGACAGCAAGACAGATTATTTAAATAATCGAACCTCTAAAGACAGTGTTGCACAGGAATGTAAACTGATTAATTTTTGCATCGGATGAATCCAATCTTCAGTCATTTTTGTTTTAGCGAAATTCAGCCTATCTCCATCCTGCCAGAATTGATATAGCAGGCAGACAGCCTGGGAACGCCCATGTTTTATGGATGGACAATGTAACGCTACAAGAAACCTTTAATGAAACGGAATTGAAAACGAATGAGCATACCATTATGCAGTATTTGGTATTTGTCTCATGTTGTAGTTTGAAAAAATGCTACAAGCGGCTTTTTTGTCATCCTCTCAGTCTCATCCCTTATGATAACTAAGCCGAGTCTGACTTGCTGTGATGCAAGGGGAGCCACTAACGTATCCTACCAGGAACACTGAGCCTTGTTGAGTTTTATCGTCTTATCTTTCTGCAGGCAGATTTTTTGAAGGGTCTTCCCGTGTACAACAAAACCAACTTCAGCAGGTTTCATGCAGACTCTGTGTGCAAGGCATCGGTAATGGTGTATTTCGTTTTCAGCCATATTTCTTTTCATGCTATTGCATGCTTATAGCTGTGTGCTTTTGGTGTAAAACATGCATGTATATTTTTTTCCCTATCCAGAATAGAAGACCATCTGTCTATCTTCCAACAAGGGAATACCCTTCAGAACAAAGTAGGTATCTGCAGAATTAAATTGTGGTTTTGCTCAAGATGTGCATTGTGCAATAAAAATATAATGTACATGAATGTTCACTGGACAATGTGTTCTTTATTGGTGGCTTCTTAAACTACAGTGATATTTCAATATTCCATATTTAAAATGTACTTGTTCTCCATAGTTATTGTGACAGAAAAAACGAATATCCTCTTGCGCTACCTTCACCAGCAGTGGGATAAAAAGGTATGGGGTCCAAGATGGTTACTGTTTGCTGGCTAAACACACAATTACAAACCTGAATGTGTACATACAGCTGCCCAACTCTTAATTGACCTATGTATTTATTAAACCAAAATGCAGAATGCTGCCAAGAAACGGGAACAGGAGCAAGGAGAGACAGGAAGCCCACCACCGCCCCGAAAAATCGCCCGGACCGACAGCCAGGATATGAATGAGGATTCATAGATACGACTGGAATTGGAGACACTACTTGGTCGGAGTACATGAGAACTGATGGAACTGTGGGAGGGCAGGCACAAAAGAACGATCCAGCTCTATGGTCCAGTATAGGTGCCTGAACACTGAACTGCTGCACAATAGAGGAGCAGGAATTTTGGAGATGAAATGACAACAGGATATCTATTTTTTAAGTTGTATTTTTTTCCCCCTTTGTTGTTGTTGTTGTTGTTACTTTTACAAAGAGCTTCCCGTCAGGCTCAGTGTGTCCTTTCTCAGCTTAACTGCCCAGTCTTGAGCACATGGTGGCGCTATATGATTATATTTTCACTGCCAGTTATGTAGTAGACCCATGGAGACACTGTGAACTGCCAAGTAGTTAGTCTTTAGGGGAAGTCTGCACAACGTGTTGACCCTTTACCATGCATATTTTTACTGTGTGTTGGGAGTTTTGTTAGTAGTTCTTGCAGCATTTTACTTTTTGACACAGGTGGATCCCCTGGCGTACAGAGTCATTAGTGGAGGATCCCATCTCAAGTGCAAATTCATAAATCCATTCATGTTGGTGCATGTCTATCTAGAATGGGATAGATGTATTATGTTGTTGAAAGTGTTCTTGTTTGTGATTTTTTTTTTTTTATCTGCACAGTGCACATACCAGGATTTACATTATGTTTTTGTAAAGGTATTATGTTTTACATTTCTTTGTTACAAGGGATAAAAAAAAAGGTATTCAGTTACCCTCCACCTCATGACAGTAGTGATGTGTTCGACAGGAGAAGTAAGACAGTATTATTTATCTGTCCCTGCTCATTTTTATAAAAGTTAAAGGTGTATGCACATTTGGTGCAAAGTTGCAGTGACCATTTCATAGGACTCATGTCACAGTAAGATGTTTATGGTCAAATGTGAGGGGTCACCAAACAACCGGTTAGAAAGTTTTCCCCCTCACTTCAAACTACATTTTTGTGGTGTATGAATGTGGTCCACAAAAATTGAAGTCATATCTGTTGCAGCTATGATTTTTCTCCAACGTTGTATGGTGAACATGGAGGTATTTGTTTTCATAAAGAAGCATATGGTGGGCAAGATACTGGTAGTTTTGTCTCTTCCTCTGTCCATTTTCTCAAGTGTGTATGAGATATACTGTGTGGTTAACTATACTAGTTGCTATGTGGTTCTTGTGATTGTGTGATTTACACAGAGCAACTGATCTATAGCCTGACGAGACCTTCATCAAGATGTAGGGTCTGGGAACTCACCATAGGCAGGGCTCAATCAGCCAAAACCAATCACCTTGTTTTCAAGTAGCAGGATAGGGAATTCACGCTTAATGGTCGCAACCTATGGGGTGCCTCTCAACTTCTCTCCTCGATCCTCCAGGCTCATTTCCAGTGATCTATAACGAACACTGGATAGACTATCCCATTGTTGCTGCCCCATCATTCTTTATGTAGATCAGTGAGGACAAGGACCGAGGAAGGAACAGAGGATGTATTTACAAGACTAAATGGGTGCCTCTCATTTGGTCTTTTATACACCCTCCCTTCCTTCCTCGATCCTCACTGATGCAGATAAAGAATGACG
Organism: Sardina pilchardus; assembly: GCF_963854185.1. Lineage (NCBI taxonomy): Eukaryota > Metazoa > Chordata > Actinopteri > Clupeiformes > Clupeidae > Sardina > Sardina pilchardus. The sequence goes on along the minus strand of NC_085008.1, from coordinate 17,054,679 downwards.
GGGCGGCAACAATGGGATAGTCTACCCAGTGTTAGTTATAGATCAGTGGGAACGCATCTCGACGACCGAGCATCGAGGAGAGAATTTGAGAGGCACCCACAGTCGCAAGTCAGTCGTAATTATGTTAAGCCCGCCCCCCAACTCTCTACACAATGTGATTGGCCCGATAGAGGTTTCATTTGTCCAGCTCGCAAGCCAACGGAGAGTTACTAGACTACCCTGGCAGCAAATTACATACGCAAATATAGACTAGAAAAGCACTCAAGAGGGTGCTCACATCATGAATGCCTTCATTCATAATTTTACTGAATCTTTGGTATCAAGTTTTCACCTATTGGAAGTTATGGACTATGTACCAGGGTACAACATGGCAACAACCTTCGGGTTTGTGTCAGTAGTACCTACTACACAAATTGCTTCAAATATTTCACTATGCATATTTTGTTCCCCTCAACATTTTTTGGGGTTTTCCTGTTTTGAAATCTTGCCATCCTATCTTGTCTAACAGACAAAGAATCTCACTAAGCAGGAGTGCTGTGCTTCTCACGCATCCCTGTCCGTAGAGCCCCAATTTAAAGTGAAATTTGGATTATTGAACTTCAAAGAGTGTTGCAGGAATTATATCACAAATTAATTAAATTGCAATCTGTAAGAAGAAAATGCAATTGGATATTTTACTCAAATTGCCAGACGTACTGTAGTAGTCATTTAGAAATATAAAATGGGTGTTAATGTTAGATTGAGTTATGGCAGCTCATTGGCTATCTAGCAGCAGACACCGACCTCAGTACCAGTATCCTTTTACGGTTTGAGGTTTAACATAATGAACAAATATTTACCTAAGCTAGATCAGAGTCCTTCCTGCAGGTACTCAGATAGTGATCTAGTTCTGAAACTCAAGTCACGTACACCCAGATTTCTGACAATCTGTTTGTGGCAAGAAGCAATGATGATGGGTAATGCTTGCACTCCTTCCTCAGAGATAATGCAGAATCTCTACTCGGTAGCCCAGGCTGGGGGCATCATACCAGACATTTCCTTTGACAAGAAGCTTGCTGGCTACCTCTCTCTGAACTCTGGGACTGCGCTAACAAACCACTACGAAGCCGTTCAGCAGCGTCTCTCCACTGAGCAAATGGCTGTGTTCAACCAGAATCTTACTTCTACTTTCAGTGGAACAAAGGTGACGTTTGGAAATATAGGAGTTGTGGCGTTAGCACTGTCATTGTTCTTGGATTCTGTGTCCAATGACATCCTGGGTCAAACAACCCCAGACCCTATCAAGAGAATGTTGGGGACAAGTGACTCGTCAATTGGAAGCATAATCGGTGAGTATCTGAGGAAGGTGCCTGAAGTGGTCAACGACAGTGAGGGGATGGCAGACATAACAGAGCTCTGTGATCAAGAGCTCAAGTTTGAACTCATTGATCTTTTTGAGCGGATGACTTTGCATCGTCAATTAAACTCGCGTGCCATTAAACTGTGGCTGAACGGAGCCGCCATTCACCTGCATGTGAGGATCCATGGAATCCGCCTAGGCTCTGTTCCACGGGGTTCTGCAGAGTCACTGCGACTCTCCTACAGCACGGCATTCTCGAGTCTTGCCCGGAGATACACCGGTTACCTGCGGCGCTACATCAAAGAGACGCCACCCTCTGCTAGAACACATGCAACTGGATTACTGGTTATTGAGCCCAACAGGAATGTGAGTCACTGGGTCATGCATAGTCCCTGTGAATCTCAAGCAATTGAAAATGCCATAATGACTCAAATCATTGCAGCACAACGCATACAATGGAGTGAAGACTATTTTGAGAATTTAGGGAAAAACATTAATCATCTGGTTCGACAACGCAGCAATTTTGAGTTGAAAAAAGGAGTCTGACAATGTGCTATGCATAGGGCAGATGACTATGCACATGGTCTCTCCTTGAACTTGTGAGGAGATAGCAATAGTGTTACAATATGTGCTGATATACAATTCCAAATGCATTACACAAATACAAAAAAAAACAGTTATTGCATTTTTAAATGGGTTTATTGTCTGAGCTACCCCTCAGTATGCTGTATTTTTGCAGGTACAAATCATCTCATCACATCCATTTAGAAATATGCATGGGCCCACAACATTGACCTGAATATGTAGGTGCATTCACATTTTAGAAAACGTTTACCCATTAAAGTCAACAAGAAAAATCCTCTCAAAGAAAAAAGTAAATCATCTTCAAAGTCTCACAAACTGGTGGCTCACCTTATGTGTACATCGGAGACACTATTAAAAAAAAAATGGATGGACAACAACAAGACTATATCCAAGTAAAAACTGTACAAATACGGGCTATTAAGCTGTGATGATGAAAAAAAGAAAAGAGAAAAAGGAGATGGAATTTGAGTTTGTGTTGGTGGAAATTAAAAAAAAAAACATTGGTAAAAGTAAACAGACATCAATCTCTTCTACTCTTCTTGTGGCTCCTCTTGGATCTGCTGCAGAATAAAAGTGGAATTAAAGGCAATAATAAAGTGCTTCATTATTCAAGTGAGGTGTAGACAATAACCTGTCTTATTATTTTGTTTAAAGATCTCAACTATATTCCCTTACCTTTCTGGAGATTTTGAATGACTGCGATGCCTGTGACTCCTGTGATGACCTGTGGAGAAACACAGCCCACACTGTTAGAATGTTGTATACAAACTGCCTGGCTTTCGTCTCTGTACTATAAAGACTGAAATAATGTTGGCAGAAAACAAAAGTTTGTGTGTGTTATGGGTCTTTCTAGATTTTTTTACCTGGAGATTTGGAGCGGTGACGTCTTTCTCTGGAGCGGCTACGATGTCGCCGCGGGCTTTTGCTGCGGTGGCGTTCACGTTCACGCTCACGCTCCCGATCACGTCTCGGTGAAGGACTGAAATGAGCAATTGGTAATAATTAATTTAGAAATAAATAAATAAAACACTCACCATTTCTATTCATGACAAAAGCTGAGTAATTTCTCTAAAATTGTCTTTTGCAGATTAGCACATTTTTATGAGAAAGCAAAAGGGCCATATTTACCTCCGGCGTTTTGGAGATCTGCTCCTCCTAGACAGAGAAGAATGCAGCATGTAGCTTCAAAACAGTCGTTTTGGAATAGCAGTATGTAATACCTAAGATAACAATAGAGGTGTCGCGGCTGTGATAATGGTGTAACAGTAAGTGCATGAGTCTAACCTTCTCGGTGAGCGGCTGCGTCTGTAGCGAGGAGATGGCGAGCGGCGCGGCCGATCGTTGTCACGATAACCCCGTCTGTGGGGTTCAGGAGTCACCACTCTCTCGGGCTACAAAAAGCGGTATGGAGTCAGCAGTATGCTCACCCAAATCCACATGGTGCAAGTATAAAGTTATATAACTTTGTAGGTAGGAGAGGAGGTAGGAGGTAGTTATTTACAAAATGAACATATCAATCACTGCTTGTGCTCCCAGAGAATTAAACCAATAGGCTATGCTGGACATGTCTGGTAAGCTACACAAATGCCATGTGTACATGCACTGTAGACCACTGCCATCTGTATAGCTCGGTATATTCTCCTGATATGCAGGTTGGAACATTGCATGGCACCCTCCACCATCAGTGTATGGAGATTTGTGATCAATACCTTTTCTTCATCCTCATCCTCCTCTTCACTGCTCTCTACTTCATCTAGATCTTCTTCCAGGGCAGATATCCGTGCATCGAGCAGTTCTGCCTCTTCCAGGACTTGCCTTTTCTGTGTTTGAAGCACAAGGTCCATTTTAATGTTGGTTTAAGTGATGTTGTACCTTGACTCAAACGTATTAACCAAGATTCACAAACACACAACTATAACCAACACTCTCTTCAGGTGAGAATCTAAAAGTATCAAGCAATGTCATTCAATTTATCGCAAATGAGTATTCACAGAATGTGCAATGTAATAGGCAGGGAAACCATGTGAACTGACCTGAAGTCGAGGGAGGATGACATCACAGACCCTCTCAGCATGCAATAGCTCATCAATAAATTCATCCACATGCATCAGTTCAAACTCTGTTGGGGAAGTGGGGAGGTTAAAGATGGTTGGCCTAGTCAAATAAGATTCATGGCGAGATATGACATGTCATTACAACAAAAGGCAAATATAAATACCTCCATTTCTGTTCTGCATTTTGACTTTCCTGTAGTCATTGTATAGTGGTTCCAAGTATTTGTAGCAATCCACTGAGGTGCCAGTCAAGCGCATGTACAATGCACCAAGCAGACGAACATACCTGTTAGAAAGATTATGCAAGTTTATGACTAACCATGCCTTTCCAGTTACTAAAATGCTACACCATAGATAAACATTAACGGCTAAAGACAAATAAGCTTTATTTGGTGATGATGAATCGCCATATTTCTTACAGGGGAAGGTCTATGATAGTCGTCACAGTTAACACCTAAACAGAACTGCAGTTTGTTTGCAACTGTACTTACTTGAAATCTTCGTTTTTAATAAACTCAACGATGATATCTTTCTCTGGTTGGATCTGTAACATCTTGAGGGTCAAGCACAGGAATGGGGCAGGTTTGATGTTACCACCATACACCCCACCAATATACTTCAGCTCCATGGCCTTGTCAACAACAAGTTCGGCTTTATGAGGGAATCAGAGGTGAAAAATGGTTACTTTGTAATCACGTTTAGCATTTACCAAATGCATTCACACATGCAAGTAATATAATTACTAATTGTTTACCACAATCGTTGGGCATACGTTAGTAACTTTTGTAGGCTAACTACATTACTGGCTAAATGGCTAATGCCTAGTTAGCAAAACCAACCAAAGCATTACAACACACTCACCGGTAAGTCCAAAGCATTCTTCTTTCCAGTATTTAGACTCATAGATACGGGTGCGTATAATCTTTTCCACGAGATACTGTGGATTTGTTCCATGTATGCTGTTGGCATCTTTGACTGTCCTATTTGCCATTTCCAAAGAAGATATTCAATGGAACGCGTTTTGGATACAGTCAACAACTTCCGGGTCAGCTGGAAACACTTTCCTGTGTACGCAAGGGGGCGGGTACGGATTCTTCATGCCCAATCAGATCAGAGGTGGATGTAATCTTCGCGCGAAAATCCAGTGTGGTATCCTCTGAGTTTAAATGACACCAGCAGCTCACTGAAAAGTGTAAGGTTCAACTATTCAACTAAACAAAATTACCCGTGGATGCCACTTGAGGTGAATGAAAACGTTTTGTAATATTTAGTCGTGGTATCTAGCAGCACTAACCGACTGACACATACGTTGTAACTGTAAGTACTTTTCCTGATCAACTTTGTTTGTCCAAGCTAGCCAGCTAACTTTAGGATAACCACTAACCGTTACGGTATTTGACACTATATGGCTGTTAAATGATCATATTTAGTAAAATACACCTGGCGAATGTTTTGAAAGATTGTAGTCTTTAATTGTCAATTAAGATAACGTTAAGGTTGTTGTTGCACCGGTTTAGATTTTGTTTAAACCGTCTCTATCGCTCAAAACAACTCGTCATGGCCTGTAAAATATAAGCTCAAATCCAATCTTAATATTTTTCAGCCCTTGATATAACTTAAGTTTGACGGGAAAGTTATCGGGAAAGTTATGTCTAAGTTAGGCATTAATCCATTCGTAAAACCTATATTATTATTACTATAAACGTATTACTCATGGGCATGGCCAGCTCAAACCATTGAAGACAAACGTGTTCGGTTCAGTATGACTAGACATTAACGTTAACATTTTTTAACCATTGTTGAAGTATCTTAATGTATGGGCTTTTAGTGTACAAAGTAGCAGGGTTCCCAGGAACTAGTTGAGTCAGAATACTTGAGCAAGAATGAAGACGCGGTGGTACAACGTATCAATGTACAACGTTACAATGTAACTACAATTAACTACAGTGTTTTCATCTATGAAAGAAACATTGAACATTGAAAGGACATTGAAAGTGTATATACTAAATGATTACACATTGAACAGTTCTGGATCCTACTAGCTAACCCACATGCCAGTTCTATGAAACTGTAACCACACCTACGTAGTTTAATCCTTCATTTATTCATGTTCATATGCTGTCGGTGCCTCACATATTGGCTCAAGATTGGTATTGCATAGATAAAATGCTGATTGACGCATGCCCTCCATATCACTCTTTCCAACCGTTTTCCTGGATTCGGTCTTGATTTGACGTGGAATGACCCACGTTGATAAAGATGGTTGTTTTACGGAATAAAACATTAGTTTAAGTAAGATGTTTTTTTATGGTTTGTTTGTTGCTATGAGCATGAAATTAATTTGTACCAGTCAACATATTACACTTATTAAAGGCTAATGTTTAAGATAATTATCTGTTTGTCTAGGGATTGGAAAGTAGCATTGTGTTTCACACAGTGTTTGTAACAGCATTCTTTTATCTTGTAGGTTTGCAACATGAGCCGATATTTAACAAGGCTACGAGTGAAGAGGAGCTACAAATGGAAAAGTAGACCCATCAGTGTTGATAGAAGATTGAACACACAGTTTTATGAGTATGTTTAAAGTTACCTATTGTCTAACGTTGCACACAGTTTTGCCATGGAAACCGTGAAGACTAAAGTATTTTGTACACTTCACTTTGTAGATCGTTGATTATTCAAGTGGAAGGAAAACCTGTAGACACCGTTGTGACTTTGGGCCAGTACATTCTCATTGAAGGTGATGACGACGACAACCCATATGTCGCTCAGCTTCTGAAGTTGTTCAGTGATGGTAACAGTTTTTGTCATATCACATCACACAAAAGTGCTTTCCTCATAGGTGGAAAATATCTTGACTCGCTCTGTATTTACATTGCTTTCCAGCGGATGGCACGGTGAAGAAGGCAAAAGTGCAGTGGTACATACGCTACTGCGAGGTGCCGCATAACAAAAGAAAGCTGCTCAGCAGGTCTGCACATGCTCAGGAGGTCTTCTACTATAATCACTCCTCATGTGACAGTGAGGTGGATGCAGAGACCATCTTGGGCACAGTTGAGGTGAGCTAAGAAAATGGCAATGCCATACATTTGCCGCATGTCTTGTCTGCATTGCTTAAAAACACGCTATCTAAAATGTACTCCTCGGTCAAAGAAATAGTCATTATGATCTCCGTGGTAGCAAATACTGTGTTGCTGTATCTGCTACATTTCTCGGTTTGTCAGTGTCAAATGCTGCTGATGAAGTGCATTCGAGTAGTAAACTTTGATTCTCTCAACTTAGAAATGATACAATTATTCAACATGGTCTGTAGTCAAGAATCATGGGACATAATGGTAAAATGGGGTATTTGTTAGAAGTTTTCTGAAATTATTATTAAAAGGTTCTCTGTGTCTGTTATTTAAATGATCCACAGGTGAAGCACATTCCAGGGGAGCTCCCTTTCCCTGACGCCAGTCAAGACACTCTCTTTGTCAAGCTGACATGGGACACCAAGGCCTTCAAGTTGTTCGATCCAGACCTCATGAAACCACTCCAGAATGCCACGAGTCCTCCATCCAAGCAGATGCTCCAGTCACCCGTGCAAATGAGTCCCACGTTAACGCCACCCGTCACCCCCAAAGCTCGGGGCACCACGCCGCGCGCGCTGCCCACGCCGGACCCCGTGGTGATGAAGCGGGCCAGCTCCGCCACGAGCCAAACTCCCTACAAGCGCGGCTGCATGAGCACGGGACGGAGGAACAGCCGCGAGGCCGAGTCCATTCACTCGGCCTCCAAACTGTCGGCCTCCAAGCTGCTGAGCGGGAAGAGGCGCGGGCGGATCGCCTCCGAGCCAGCAATCCGCAAGAAGCTGGAGCTCAGCAGTGAGTCGCAGCCCTCCTCCACCATCATTAATTGCAGTGTAGTCACAGGTCACACTCGAAAAATGCACGTATTCAGGCCACAATAATTATATATGCTAAAAGTTTAACGTTCTATGACATTGCTAGTGAAATGGTCATTTCTGTACAGCAGACAGCGAAACATCCTGGATGTGTAGGAAATCTTAATCCTTGGATTAGCCAGAAGGCCTGAGATGTTTTGACCAATACATGTCCTTGCATGTCGGCTTTCTATTGACTGGTGTTTGTGTGTGCAGGTCCAGGTAAGAAGATGACCAGGGACGACGTGCTGGGAGAGCTCCTTGATGATGACCTGGCCCAGGAGCTCACCACCTCTCCTCCACGTGCTTTGAAGCTCACCATACGCCTGACTCCCCTCGGTATCAAACAGCCGTCCTCCAGAGACGAGGAGGAGGAGGACGACGACGACTTCTCCCTTCAGCCTCTTAGCCAGAGTCCTGAAAAGCCCACACCTACTGCTGTGGACGAGCAGGATTTAGCAAGGTGGGTGGTGATGGACACATAGAGATTTGGCATACAGAGGAAGAAACAAATGTAAAAATAATGCAAAATCACATTCAAATTGAATTGTATCCTCATTAGTGCTTTTAATGACATGCAGTGTTGTGGATCGAGTTTGGGGTAGTTTTTAAGCTGTATTTGCCCTATTTTCCTAGTCTAGTAAAATGGAGGGACCATACACTGTCAGCTCTAATACATTCCCATTGCAGAGAAGGGCAAAGACAAAATTGTCCAAACACATGTCCAAATATTCAGTCTAGGGGTATGTCCCCTGGAGGATTCTGCTGATGAGGGAGTGACGGCGCTTCCAACCCCACTGCGGAGAAGGGCTACTCCCAGGAGAGGCAGTCTGAGGAGGCAGTGAGTGGGAGTCCTCTCTGGGTGTCTGTGCAGTGGGGCATATCACAGTGTTGTTTCCCAGGCATTCACCCCCTGAAACATGCTCTTGAGGCATCACACCATTCCATTCTTCCAAGGCACCAGGTGCAGGTTCTTAAGTGCAAATTGTATGTTCGTATGAGTTTTTCTCCCAGTCACGGACTTGCCATTCTGGGTATCCCAGTAGTCCACTTCACTAAGACACCAGGGTGCAGGTTCTTGAAAACGGATTTAATTCTGGCATTTTTTCAACCAGAGCTCTATTTTTAGATGTCTGTAGGTGCTTTCATTATGAGTAAAAACAACAAAAATCTGTTCAGTATTCAGCTAGCTAAAGAAACCTCACATATCTTCATTGTTTTTACCCCTAATGGAAGTAGTTAGACTCCATAGAAATAGGGACCCAGGTAAAAAAAAATGCTGGAATTCCCTGTTGAGTAGAGGAAGAGAAGAATAGCGATAACATGTGAGTATATTCATTTTGTTTTCTTCCACCTCCTCTTTCTCAGGTCAAGGACCCCTTCGCAGAGGAAGAGCTCCTCTGATCTCCTGCGGGAGCCGTCGCTGTCCGTGCTGTGAGTGCTTTTCACTTGTCTGATCCCCAGTGGCTCTCCCCTCTGTGTGATGGCTGCTTTACTGACCTCTCTCCCCTCTCCTCTCTCTCCTGTCAGAGCGGAGGAGGAACACGAGGACTCTCCTGTCCAGACTGCAGCCACCCCTCGCTCCAGGAGGAAGTGTGCGCAGCTGGTGTCCTCGCGAATCAGGAAACAACTGTAAGTAGCTAGATCCATCACCACCGTATTAATTTGATGTGCAGTCTTGTTTTGTTGAGGAATTTTAAATACCTGCACGCATATAGTATACTGTATAGTGTGGTGACGGTAAAGGTAAAGGTGTGTAGACCTTTGCATTTTAAATGTTAGGAAGGGAACCATAGCTATATGTCCATAGAGATGACACTCTATTTACTCCTCCTTAAAGGAGAATTCCGGTGTGATATTGACTTAAAGTGTGTTGAAACATGATACCGAGTGTGAATGTTTGTCTCAGAGCTGATCTCGACCTGCCCCCTACACTCAGAAATCTGCCACTAGTTAGCCGATGCTACCAACAGGTTTTCAATGGGGGTGCCTCGGGCATCGGCTTAGCCATGCAAATAAATCACTGTTTTACACCATTTATGAGACTCAAAGTAGCTCCACACTTTATTGGTAGACTTCTGAGGGCCCTGATATTTAAAACGAGATACTGAGAACTTTGGAAGTGCACAGGAACAGGATGTAATCTATACAACGCAATGTAACTCACTCTTATATGTTAATAGTTGTCATGCTAAACAATGACTTGCTTCTAAGCGGGTAGATGCAGATATCCATGCTCCTTATGTTATGGGAGTTGTTTATTTGCAGTAGTTCATTAGGAAGGTTCAGTTCTTTTACTTTTGTCATTGGTGTATGCTGATATGATTTCAATGTTTCTTCAGTGGTGTTGAGGAGCGTGATGTAGTGAGGTTAGACAGTGAGGACGGTGATGACGGCGATGACGATGCCTTCGTTCCATCGAAAATCGACCTCAACAGCAGCAGCGATGAGGAAGTAGATGCAAAAGTGGAGAGTGACGATGAAGTTGTGATAGTTCGCAAGACCCGAAGGCTGACTGGGTCTCGCACCCCGCAGGCCACAGAAAAAACACGTTCCTCTACCAGGACCCCACGGAAGACTCCCAGCAAAAAGGTGGGTCATCAACAGCTGTGGCTGATCGCCATGTCCTCATTAGTGTCCGAGATGTGAATGATGAGCCTTTCTCATAATGTGAATTTCTGTTGTCCAGCAGACTGCTCCCACTACCCCACGGACACCGAGAACACCGAAAACACCTCGTCATGCAACGCCCGTCATCCCTAGCCGGAGTCAGCCTGCCAAAACGCCAGGGAATGTCTTGGAAGAAGCACGTGCAAGGTGAGGAATGTTTTCCCAATGTAGTGCAAATATATTTATATATATATATAGCCACTTGTAATGTCATTTGAGCTGTAGCTCTGAAATAATACAACTAATTCTGTAATTCAGTTGTAATGAAGAATGAAGGTACGGTTATACTCATCCAATTGAATGTTACGATCGTCATTTCCGTGAAGTGCACAGAGGTTAGCGTTTGATATGAGACGACACTATTCTGTTGAAATGTGCACACTTTGCCAGTAAACACACAGGGCACATAGGGTACTGCACGAAAGTGTACTCACGGAAGTAGTCAATTTGAGACAGTCATTAGTGTAGTTAGAGTGTAGTTGTTTATTAGTGATAACTTATACACTCAGATATGTGACTATAGCAAATAATCACTTGTTTTTAACAGTTTGCCATTTAAATGCCTTATATATTTGTATTTGACAACTCTGTCTCTTGCTCCTAGGCTGCACGTGTCTTCAGTCCCTGAATCTCTGCCGTGTCGGGAGCAGGAGTTCCAGGACATCTATAACTTTGTGGAGAGCAAGGTCATCGATGGCACTGGAGGGTAAGACTGCTTTAGGTGTAGTTGTAATGTTTGTGTTGATGTTGTGTGGCTCTGTCTTACTCCTCACAATCATTTCTTTGATCATCTCAAAGCTGTTTTTTGACCATGCGGCGTGCGTGTTTCTTGCGACTGACAGGTGCATGTACATCTCTGGAGTGCCGGGCACCGGGAAGACGGCCACCGTGCATGAGGCCATCCGCTCACTGCAGCAGGCAGCGGATCTGGACGAGATCCCACAGTTCCGTTTCATTGAGATCAATGGCATGAAGATGACCGACCCGCACCAAGCCTATGTCCAGATTCTGCAGGTACTGGTCAAAAAGGCACAGCACTTTGATATGGTCTGACTCCACTGCCATGGCTTTGACATTTGCAGGTCAACAATATAAGATGACATGCAGGAATGTGTTGCAATGACCTTTTTTGAAGTTGCATATCTCCTGTTGAACAGAACTGGAAAAGCATGAAATCTGAAAATGGTTTTCATGTCTATAACATGCAGGTCAAAAACATGGCAAAGCCCTCAGCAACTTCACTAGCCAAATAAAGACTATTTAATGTTAACCTTGAAAAAAAAATCATTCTTGGCGTAAATCTGATCATGAGAGTAATAACAAGAAGCATGTAGCATTTACTTGCTTGATTTTAATGGCGGTCATGTGAATGCACACAAATGATGCTGAAAGCGAACATGTTTTTTATCACCCAACAGAAACTCACCAATCAGAAGGTCACGCCGGACCATGCAGCCAGTCTTTTAGAGAAACGCTTCAGTAATCCTGCTCCCAAGAAAGAGACTACTGTCCTACTGGTCGATGAGGTGAGACATATGGGAACAATTCTGATATGGCAACTGTGACTTCTCAGGCATAGTCAGTGTTGAAGACAAATTTATGAAATAAAATGTACTTGAAATGTGTGCTTAGATTACTAAAGATAATTGCGATCTTTTCAGCAGTATGTTATTGTTGTATTTAGTTGATGTCTGATATAAATGCATGAAGAGCTATTATGGTTGTACTTGGGTATGTATTAACAACTGACAAACACTTTTATTTAGCTGGACTTGTTGTGGACCAGGAAGCAGAATGTGATGTACAACCTGTTTGATTGGCCAACACGTCGCCATGCTCGTTTGGTAGTGCTGACCATTGCCAACACCATGGATCTTCCAGAGAGAATCATGATCAACCGCGTGGCCAGTCGCCTGGTAGGGCATCTCTAAACTGCTGTGAAGTAATTTCCGGTGTATTAGCCGCATTGTGTATAAGCCGCAGGACAGTGCTCTATGCAAGTTAAGTCATATTAATACCATGTTAACTGTCAAACTATCGGTGTATAAGCCGCGGCTAATAGTTGGGAAATGACGGTACTCAGGGTAGCTGACAGGCCCAAAGACATCATGGCTTTCAATGTAGAGTTTGTTTGTGTAACTGGTTGACTTGTAACATCAGAAGGGAATTTTGATTCCCTGCTCTATGATGTGAGGTTCGTTGGTTAGGGAAGTTTGTTGACACAAAAGCCAGGGTTTTCCATGACACTAAGGTACCTCTCTCTTTACCTGGGTAGATCGACCATTTTCCTGGTCTGATTTGCGACAGAATGACCCGCTGAATTTCTGTTTCTTTTATCATGTGTCCGTGTGTGCCCGTGACCGTGTATACATGTGTGTTTCTGTCTTAGGGCCTCACTCGGATGTCGTTCCAGCCGTACACCTTTAAGCAGCTGCAGCAGATCATTGCCTCCAGGCTGAACAGGGTGCGGGCATTTGAGGAGGATGCCCTCCAGCTGGTGTCCAGAAAGGCAAGCACGTTTTACTGCTCTTGGTCAGAACATACAGTAGTTTGTGGTGAATAGTGGCCTATCCAATGCGATTTCTGGAAACTGGAAGGCTAAGAGATAAGAGCTATGTTTGCACCAGAGTTTTCATTCCTAATAGCCTTATTCGTTAGTGGTGTTTTCCGATTTAATTTGGTAACTAGAGTTTATCGGGATTGAATGTTGTCAATGATATTGGCTGTAGCCAGTTTGAACAAAAAAAGATTCATGGCTGCAGAACAGTCTTTAAACTTAACCTTCACTGAGATCAAATGTCCACTAGTATAGTGTGTTGTCTTAAGATGGACTTGCCTTATATGGCTGAAACATGAACCCACTGTCATTAAATGCAATGATGTATAGCCTAACTGTGTTTCCATGTCAAGACTTGACAATGATTCTGACCGGTTGTCTCTCAGGTGGCCGCGTTGTCAGGTGACGCCAGGCGCTGCTTGGATATCTGCCGCCGGTCCACAGAAATCTGTGAATTCTCAGCCAATCCCAAGAGCGGCACGGGATTGGTTGGAATGAGTCATGTGATGCAAGCACTGGATGAAATGTTCTCGTCCGCCTACATAACTGCCATCAGGTGAAGTTCATATCTATATTTGAGAGTTTGTTTCAACATAAAGACTGGTATTCACCATGTTTCGCCATGTCCCTTTTTAGAAATGTATTTTCTTCTGCCGTGTGCTCAGTCCTCCGGTCGGCTAGTTTTAGCTAATTAACTTTTTTCAGAACACCGCAGAAAAGAATGGAGAGGCTAACTTTGGACCACACAGGAGGTCAGATGGTCAATATTGTACTTCGCCACCCAAGTAGTATAATTTTCATAGGATTAATATGGTATCTGTGGAAGGCACTTGAAAATCTATGTAAAAGTAGCTCAGTGTATGGGCATTTAGTGTACCAAGTGCCAATGTTGAATTGAGTCAAAATCGTTTTACCAAGTTATGGTTACAGCAAAGATCCTTCATTACTTGCCGCTTTAATCCTCTCTGGTTATAGTTATAGTTATAGTTATCGTTATGGTTCTTGGTGTGAATGCCACTTTAGACTTAAGATTTTGCCTGATTTGACATGGAATGACAGCAGGTGGCAATATTGTACTTAGCCACCCAAGGCTGTTCATCTCTACGGAGTGAGTAGATTGTATGTGCCGGTGATCTCCTGTATCTTATGGAGATGTATTTTAGAGACGGCCATTCTTGGCATAGTATGTCAATACATAATTGTCATAATATATTCTTATGAAGTGCTTTCTTTATTTTTACCCAAACCCCAATGCCGCATTGTGTATAAGCCGCGGGACAGTGTTTTATGCTAAGTTAAAAGAAACAAAACCATATTGATACCATATTAACTGTCCCTGTGTATTAACCTCATAGCTGAAGACATGTTGCAAAATCAATGTATAAGCCGCGGCTAATAGTCGGGAAATTAAGGGAAGACGAATGACTACTGGGAACTTGGTTTGGGAAATTCATTTCTAAACTGGAATTAAATATTGAGTATGTCTTAAGTCTGATGTTAAAGTGGACATGAAACCGTTTCATTTTTGAATCAAAGTAAAGTTAAATGGAATTGATTTGGACAGAACTAGTCCACACTGTTCTCTAGATCTTCAAGGTGTGTGTGTGTGGTGTGTGTGTGGTGTGTGTGTGGTGTGTGTGTGGTGTGTGTGTGGTGTGTGTGTGTGTGTGTGTGATGTGTGACTGTAATGGCATCTAATCTCATGTATGGCCGATTGCCCTGCAGGTGTGCATCCGTTCAAGAGCAGCTCTTCCTTAGGGCCGTGATCGCAGAGTTCCGACGCCTCGGTTTGGAGGAGGCTACGTTCCAACAGGTTAGAGATCACTGCACCGCCGAAGTCATTGTGCCTACTGTATGTAGGGCTCAAGCAGATTCAAATGGTTTACTGTTGTGATTATTACTCTTGAAGGGAATGCTTGAACTCCTCTTTCTCCCTCTGTAACCCCCCCACCCCCCTTCCCCTCCCCTCAGGTTTTTGTGCAGCACCAGGCTCTGTGCCGTGTGGAGGGGCTGCCGCCGGTCAGCGTGTCCGAGTCGCAGGCGGTGTGCCAGCGTCTGGGCGCGTGCCGCCTCCTGCTCCTGGAGCCCAGTCGGCTGGACCTGCTGCTGCGCGTGCGCCTCAACGTCAGCCAGGACGACGTGCTCTACGCCCTCAAGGCCGACTGACCGCCTGGCCCGCTCCCCGTGGCTTGAGCTTGAGGGTGCTGGGACGAACTTGGGCTTAGCGCTCTGTGTGACCTTAAGCCTGACGGGACTGCGCTCACCTGAAATCCAGCCCTCACACAGCTTCACTCACCTGTGTCTACTGACTACGCTCAACTCAGCTCTGAGCCCTGTCGGATGAGTGAGATTTAGACTGAGCACTTGAAGTAGCCATTATCCTAGGCATTCTTATCAGTCAGGATGGCATGTTTTATTGCCAAAAAACTAAGTACACTTTAAAAGACTTCAATGCTGCAGGTAACAGATCTTTTTCCACTCGCGTCCAAATATGAGCTCCAGTTAATCCTTTGTCTGTGGCTGCATCATGGGGTCTCCTGGGCCTCACCATTGAAGTCTCCTCACTGACCCCCTCTAGAGGACACTGGGTGGTAAGTGCAGGAAAAAGTCTTAAAGGGTGAGCCATGTTGAGTTTCACAGAATTGAAGTGGTATGATACATGTGACTAATGTATGGTCTCTGAATGTGAGGTTTTTTGAGTGAGTCATGTTTTTCGTGTGGGTCCCCTGCGGGTTTGGCTTTTTTTTAAAAAGAAAGGTTTTAATTTTGAGAATTCTCACAGTTTTTGAGACCAGTAATGTGATGCATACTGTTCGAACTGTTTGCCGTTAACCCTTCAACTGAAAATCATGTCACTAGAAACATTATGTAAAACTGTGAATGGTCTTGGGGCCTATTTTGACAGTTTGACTTATTTTTTATTTTAAATTATTTTTAGAAAGGGAGAGTAAGTCTTCCCCGTGTGTATTAAGAACAGTGTTCAGTATTTTAATAGGGTATAGGTGATTGTGCTGTCTTGTCTTGTCTTGGATTTGCATCCGCTGTCTTGAATTCTTTTGCTTGATACTTGTGCTTTTATTCTCAAAGCAATTTTTTAAATGTATGTATGTAAATGTATTTGTGAATTTAATAAAGATTGAGTTTTGGAAGGATGGCTTTTAATTGGAATCAAGAAGGTAACACTTTTATACAGTTTAAAACAATACATACAGTTAGCAACGTCAACATTCTGGAGGAAAAGATCAGGCAGTCTGCCAAGATTACCTGTCCCAATAGGCAGCATTGGACCATTAAACTACACAACAGCCAAACAAGGCCAGAAATGGTTAACAGAGAACAATATGAACATTTTAGAACAATATGAACATTTACATTTTTTGGGCATGCCATTTTCCATTAATTATTTTTTATTTTTTTCTGATTCCATGTTTCTGCCACATTGTCTTACATTTTGGCATGTGACCGTGTCGTTCTCAGTCAGAACAAAGTGAAGAAAAACATCAAATCAATATTTGCCAGGAGTATGAATAATTTTGTTCCTAACTGTACCTGCATAGTTTTTGTTACAGTTGTTATTATATAAACAGTCGTCAACAGTTGCTGTATTAAGAATACATAATAATAATAATAATACATTTTATTTATAATGCACTTTACATCAGAGATCTCAAAGTGCTACAGGTTAAAAACAAAAATAAGATGAGCAATTTCATTAAAAAGAAAACAAAAAGAGGAAAAAGAAAAAGGTTTAAGAACATCTAAAAGGGACCAAAAGCTTTGCTAAAAAGAAATGTCTTTAGGTCTTTTTTAAAACAGTCAATGGATTGTGGTGCCCTCAAGGTGTCAGGGAGGGCATTCCATAGACGCGGGGCAGCAGCACAGAAAGCCCTGTCTCCCATGGTCCTGAGTTTGGTTCTGGGCCTCACATTTGTGCATTAATAGTACCTGATGACTATAGCTGTTTACCATGGGTTTTCTGCATGTTTTTCCACAAAAAGAAAGAAGGGTACACTTACAGTAGAATAACACATTTTGCATTGTTCAATATCAAAGATCATCACAATAGAGCAAACCTGAAGACGCTGACAGCTAAATGTGCCATTCGCTCTAAATAAACAATCCATGATATTATACCAGTGTGTGTGATCTTAACTTTTGAAGTCTGATATATTTGTCCGAAAACAGCCAGTGCTCAGGGATTTTGTCCTTCTAACAATATACACGGTTGTTCTGACAATATCTGCAAGAAGAATATGTACACAGATTATTTAAATGTTGCTGAATCACATGACATTTCTTGCATCACAAACACTGCAAAACACAACAAACAGTATAAGCATTAAAATATATTTATACTTGTATATGTAGGCTAGTACTGTTTCAAGAGTCCCCCTCCTATTTACACTGCTTTCCCTGTGGGTACAACTACTTTACACAATGCAGAGTGAAAGTCCAGCACATGGATTTCTACTTTCTGAAGCTGGACTTTTCCACCTCTGATACAATATGCTGGACAACTGAGAGTCTGGCCCCAATCATGTTTTTAAGGAGGCCTATCACTTAAAGGTTCTGGACTTCAACAAGTCTGCATGTAGGGCCTCATTCCCTCAGTAATCATTGTGTGAAAGTATCTGGAACTCAGCATCACTCTTTACGCCAGACGGTTGTCTTCTTCGAGTGTAGGCCTACTGATGATTTAGGACTCGCTGTAATTGGACTGCTTATACCTGGTGCATGTTGCAACAGCCTTTAATGGCAGAGCCACAGAGAAAAAAAAATGTTTTGCAATGGATGTGCGTGGCTGTTCTGTCCAGTTCACACTGTTCTGTGCATCTGATCTCTTTATCTCTGTCTGAAGGCTTCAGGCAGTGCCCGTAACTGCGGCATCTAGGTTGGTGTAATGCGTGAGGTTCTCATTCTCGCAGCCATCTTCGCGCTCTGGGAGTAGCTGATACGAGTGGTTGAAGATGCTGGTTGCGGTGAGGCCTGAGACAGGGGAAGTGTGGATTTGTGTGTTTGTGCAGTGGCATTGCACCTCCGCCGAGCACGAAACCGATATGTCGCCGTACACATACTCGTTGCCGTGGAGACAAGGGATGACTTCGGTGGTCAGGGTTACATAGTCACGGCCTGCTTCCAGACAACCCTCCACCACTGGACCACCTTCTTCTTTCTGAGGAACCCGACTGTAGGAGCCTGTTTCAAGGCCAGAGGTGCAGACTGTGATCCCCTGGATGGTGTCAGAACTGGTAGGGTTGTCAGACAGTATCTCCACCACTGAAGCAGGGGTTTCATCATCACACTGCTTAATGCTGAATGTGGGTTCCTGAAAACAGGAAATAATTGTACATATTTGTAAATGAAGCCTGCAATTCTGTTGCAGAGTTATTTCTGCAGTTACAATCAACTGGGAAGAGCAGACAGATTTCTGCTAAATTAGTTATTAGACTGTGAAAACATTGTTGAACACAGAAAAAGGAATACTGCAGGCTAAACCTGTTCTGTGTTATATGTTACAATATATTGCAGATTGCATATTTAGAGAAGTATGTCATGTCTTCTGTCTGTAGAATGAAATCAATAAATATCATGCAGCGGGTGACAGTGTTTTAACACAAGAAAATAATGCACTACTCACCCATTGAGGCCCCTCTGCTAGAAAACTCTCCAGAATCTTGTCAAGTCTGGGGACTGGTGGCCACAGATACCGTTTGACTTTACTATTGGAGAAAAGTGTATTTATTATAATCAAAAACATAATTGACTCAGCTGCCTGAACCATATTTAAAAAAAGACGATTTAGAGAGTTTGTGTTTCCTGTAGAAGGATCTCTGATAGTGACTCATTCTGGTTAAGGTGGTTTAGGAACATGCTGCAATAACAGAAACAAACCTGAAGTACTGTGAAAACACAGAGGCAACCACAGCCGATAGGAGAAGGATTGCAAGTGGAATGCACGCGATGAACACCAAGCCTGGACAGAAAATCAGTACTGCTCCCTTCAAATCAAGTCAAGTTTATAGCGCATTTCATACACAGAGGTCATTCAATGTGCTTTAAATAATCAAAATACTAACAGTAATAGCAGATAAAAGCATAGATGGGCAAAGAGTAATAACAATTGAAAAAGATCATAAAAGGAAAGCATAAAGCAAGGTAAAATCATTTAACAATAAAAGATAATTAACAAGAAAATATAAAACAGGTGGAATAATTAAAAGACAGATACAGGTCTGTTCTTAACAGATAGACTTTGCCAGTCTAATATAGCAAGCCAATGATAGTGATCTTCTCAAACACCCAGAGCTGTTGCCGTTGACGTAGGCCCGTCTGTGCACACACACACACACAATATTTCCTTTCTTGGGGAGACCTTAATGCCCAGGGCCGTCACTGACACTGACCACCATCCAACAAAAACTATCCCTAAACAAATACTGTCTATTTGGTTGAGAAAGACAGGTTTCCTACACACCCGAATCTCCCTTTGCCCAACCAAGGGCAGAACGCAGCACTTAAAAGGAACATACCTACAAACTACTCACCACGAGTGCAATTCGGACATCCAGGTGTTGATTAATTCTATACATGGACACAGAGAATCAAGGGGACCATAGTCGTTTGGCAACAGAGCTAAGTAAATTTGTGTGTCATCTGCAGAGGTGGAAAAGTCCAGCTTCAGAAAGTAAAAATCCAACCATGTTCTACCTGTGCACTTGACACAGGTGATCACACTAATTAGCTGCTCTACCTAGCTGAAAAGTTGTGCTAATTAGAATCAGCTGAAGCTGGACTTTTCCACCACTGGTCATAATGCAGAGCTATGATATGAAATAAAATTATTTTGGATGATTTGTCCAAGTGGGAGCATATAGAGGTTGAATAATAATGCCCCCAAGATTGACCCCTGGGGAACACCAAAGGTCAAGGACGTTGGTGTAGAGGTGTAGAAGCTCCGTTCTTGTAGATATGATGTGAGCCAGTTGCGTATCCCTTTTAACATGTATGCATGCACATAATCTCACAAAGCAGCTCCACAGTTACATCTCATTATCTCTGTACAAACCATAGTTCCAGGATTCTTCAACAGTTAACATGCTAGACCAGTCACTCCAGTCTCCCTTGTAGAAAGAACCATTGGGCTTGGATTTGATTTGGATGAAGTATTGACTGCTTGCTTGCTCATGTAGATATGTACTGGTCTTTGGGCTCTTCCATACAAAGTGCTGTGACCACAATGAAATTGAAGTGAATTTGTTTTGCAAACCATTGCTGATTTTATTATAATTTATTTATGATGTCTGGGCCATAATTTTTCAGTGAATACATTTCTCCTTACCTTCCAGGCATTCTCATCCTCAGAGCGGTAGCGTATTTCATATATCAAGTGCTTTGCAAGGATCTCAGAAGGACAGTCCCATTGTAGATGAAGCCTCTCTCTTTCTGGCTCTGCCCGGAGTGCTGTCGGTGGTTCAGTCTTAACTGAGCACACAGACAAGAGGTCAAATCAATCCACACTTTGGAAGCCCCCAGCACGAATGACATGATTTTAAATATTTAGCCATGTCATAATCAAGTTGCTCTGTCAGGTAACGCAAATATTTTATTTATTTGTCTCTGTGTGTGTGTTTTATTAGATAAAATATCTTCCCATTGTAGGCTACATACTGAGATAGGGCATCTGTGAAAATACACCTTCCACAGACTATCAATACAGGACAGGTATCTTTCTTCCATATGTTATTGAGGATTTTGCTTTGACCATAGAAAGTATTATGCAAGGCTATAAAGTTGAACTCACTTCTGTTGTTCACTGTAAATTCTTCAGTGTAGAATGTTCGATTGAGTGGGCCAGAGCCCGTGTGGAGGCTGACTTGGATGGCTCCAGACTGTCCATCAAAACTGCAGCTCGGGGTGCTTCTGTGGTTCTTAGTACAAAGTGTCCAATTTCCCCATGTGCTGCTGGTAGTAAAAGACAACACATCATCTAGAACTGACATTATTGCTTGGACAATGGACATTCTGTTTTCTAGAGAGAAGCAAGACCTGGTCCTGTAAAGTGGACCCAATTTCATTGTCACTTTTTTGTGAGTGCAAGCACATGTGTTCCAAATGCCCAGAGGGGTTAACCTGGAAAATCCAGACCCTGGTGGTAATCTTTCAGATTAAGGGGCTGGCCATGAATAATGTAATGGCCCAACTCGAGGGAAGGCAACATTTGAAAATCTCACTGCACTACCAATGTTTACTCTGACTGATTCCAGACTTCGACGCAATTGCATAATCTTACGACCAACATGACTTTGAATGTTGCAGCACTGTCGTCATCAGTTTAGCACGCCTCTGGCCCGCCTATATCAGATACACCGATTTGATTGGTTTCCCGCGATGCCTGGGGTAAAAGTAACATGCACCATCGCTCATTTGAGAGAACTCTGGATTTCCAGGGTACAGAGGGGTAGGCCTATTTCACAAACGGATTAAACTGGGATTTTTTGGTTATCCTGCATTAATTTAGCCTTGACTTTGTTTCACAAAAGAGATGGCACATAAGTTACCACAGGAATTTATTCTGTGCACGTTGCTAACAGCCAGACTTCATTCTAATGATAATTATGTTTTTTTTTAACTGTTCAGCCATGGTGTCATTCAAATCAGACCTCTATATGAAATATTTAAGAGATTTAGCACATTTATTCTATTTGCTCCCAAAACACAACAGGTTGTAGACATAATTCCATATGGTTATCATTTTAATTGTGGTACTGTAGGCTCATAATTATTAACATATAGCCTACTTGTTGTTTGCTTCTTTTGTTGATGGATGTTTGATGAAAATATTTCTAATCTTATCTTTGATGGAAATTTGACTCTTATTTCACTCTTATTAAAATTGTGA
Organism: Sardina pilchardus; assembly: GCF_963854185.1. Classification (NCBI taxonomy): domain Eukaryota; kingdom Metazoa; phylum Chordata; class Actinopteri; order Clupeiformes; family Clupeidae; genus Sardina; species Sardina pilchardus. Next base: position 17,032,653 of record NC_085008.1, on the reverse strand, counting down.
TAATTCTCTGCTTTTCTCTTCTTCACAATTGTAGCATATAAAGAATCTCCTATTTTGGTCAAGATATCTGTCCATAGTAAATTGTTGTAATAAGTGTTATTAATAGGTCGTGTTCAAGTGGTGTCGTGAAATATATATTTGACAAACAATGAAAAATAGTCACTGATCTGATACATCTTGTCATTTTAAGATACCATATTTGGCTGTTGGCTGAGGTTTCGATTTTGCATCCCTACTGTGTGATTGAAATACAGCCACTCTGACGATGACAATAACTGTGAACTCTGACCTATTTTTTTCTCTGTAGAAGATGGTGACCTCTTCGTCGTTGATGCTGCCATTGTTCTGGGCTTGTTTGTTCCATTGGCACTGGATGGTGCGTAGGTCGGAGGTGTAACACAGGAACCCTGTATCCTCTGCAAAAGATCAGTTCATGACATTTACATACCTGGCTCATCAACACTCCAGCTATTTCAGGTCTACAAGAAAATGTAGTGTTCTGTTTTGAAGTGTAATCTGCAGTATCACAGAGTACACACAGCCTAATGCAATATTTTGGTGTGCATGTAGCCCCACAAGACACTTTTTTCCTTTTTGATCCGTCACCCACCCAATTTTGCTACTACTTAGGCCTTCCTGTGGTTTTGATCAGCCCAAAAATCTCTGAGATGTCAATTGGAAACACTAAGATGAAATGTGTTGAGACTGAATTCCGCAAACAGATGTTTATCGGCTTTGAGGTAAAATAAAGTATCCACTCCTGCAATATGTTCATCACACTTTGCATTGGCATAAATTGCAGCTTTGCACAGACATTGGAAATTATCGCATCAACACTGTATGTGGCATCAACCTTTAATGGAAACGTTATGGATGTGACATGGCCATGGAAATTGCGGACTTATAAACAAGAGCCTAACCAAATTTAAAAGAGCTCTGTTCTTAAAGCAAGCTGAGCATACACATAGCTCTTCCACTCCCTTTTCATTCTGGAATAACAGTTTGAAACCTTTTGAGTTCATTCATAACCCCTTTTAAAATATGTACAATATTGCAATGTCAAAAATATTGTTTCCATATGGTTGTACACCACATCTATGATGGAAAAGAGTAATTTTCCATCAAATTCAATCAGATTAGTTATTATATAAACAATATAATACAGACCTCAATGAATATTTTAACAACAGTTCTATTTCTGTCTGCACAACAGTTTCAAAACTGCAACTGAAAGCTGAGTCAATCAATACGTTTCTCAATGTTTCTCAGTGGTGAAAGGAATATTTTCGTTTTTTATCATTGTTGAACTTTCCAATGTACTGGATTGAATAATAGTTTGAGTGTGTGGGTTTGTCATTTCCTATCAAAGACATGATAAAGGCATGGATTAATTTTCTGCATCTTTTTGAGTTAAAACGGCTGCACTTCCACTCACTGTCAGAGAGACCCAAGGCTGTTCCTGTGCTGTGATTGGATCTAAAACCTGATTGGAATATTTTGAGAATACCTTTTTCGTTGAGCAAGGTATTTAGCCAATTACAGACAACTTTTTCAAGTGCTTTGCTCAGAAAAGGTAGGTTGATGGCCTGCAGTTACCCAGTAGCCTTTTTTGGGGGAGGGCTTTTATGCCCCAGGATAGGATAGTAGAAAGAGAGACTGGAAGTGAGTGGGAGAGAGAGTTTGTGGTGGGATCCGGAAAGGACCACATGCAGGGCAGGAATCGAACCCGGGTTGCCGGCGTGCAGTGCAGGTGCCCCAGCCAGTCCTGCCACAGCTGGGGCCATTACTCAGTGTAGGCTTACCTGCTTTTTCAGGGACCATGGCCATGACAGGTTCTGTCCAGTCACTCCAGAATCCTTTCCTTCTGGACTTGACTCTCATCTGCACACAGCACACTTCTCCAGAGACCAAAGATGTCAGCACAGCATTAGGTAGTCTAACCGGACGGTCTACCTGGAAGACATGCCATTTCTCTTAATAGGGGAGTTGAGAGAATGCAAGATAAAGTGTGTGTGTGAGTGTCAAAGTCCCATACCACTGTTCTCCTCTCAGGCTGTGTCTGGGAGGAGTATCGGATCTCAAACTGCTCTTGACTCTTCGTCCTGCCTTCCTCTTCCTTCCACCTCACCAGAAGCTCCTCAGCTTTCCCAGTTTTTTCAACAGAGATGTTCTTCGGAGGGTATGGTAATTCTGTACAAGACAGAGAGAGAGAGAAAGAGAGAGAGAAAGAGAGAGAGAGAGATTGTCTTGACCAGTATGATGCTGCGTAGATACACACTTTCATTTTTTTTAACCCTTGTAAGGTTCATATTTTTGTTACTAGGCCAATGCCCACGCCTGGACTCAACACATTATGAGGCTTTTTAAATCAATACAGCCATAACAATGTATGTAAAAATACTTTACTTTAGCTCAATTACCAATGATATGCAGTAGACATCTTTTGTTGTTCTTATTTGCCGTTTATCTCTGTGAGATCACATGTATGATCGTATGAATGACTTTCCTGTTTTTTGTGTGTGTGTGTGTGTGTGTGTGTGTGAGAGAGAGAGAGAGAGAGAGAGAGAGAGAGAGAAAAGTAGGCTACCTTGTGAGTACCATGCAAAGTCATTGAAAGTAAGTATTTTTGTTATGTTCCTCACAGAAAATGAGTCAAGGCCAATGGTTTGAAGAAATAATAAATGCATAATTTCTTTTTGCAAACACTGAAAACGGGTCCCACAGATCCGAACACCTTACAAGGGTGAGAAGTGGAGCAAAGATGGAAAAAAGGCACTTTTAGTTGCCTTGAGCGTGAAAATGTGCTCAGTTATTACACTTCACTTTGTTTTCTGCTCACCTGTTTCTTCTATATTTACTTCCCGCTGGAAGACTGTGGTATTGGTGAGCGCATCCACCACCGTGATGGCGATGGGGATGTAGAGGAAAACATGGGAGGGCGGGAAGGAGCAGATGTGTAGGACGGTGCCTCTTGACGTTGTCCTCTGAGTGAGATTGCATTGTGACTTACTCTCTGAGTCCCTGAGAAGGAACAGCACGAGTGAGAGTTTACTGTACGTATGCAGAGTGCTCACAGTGATGAACACATCACTGTGATTCAAAGAGATATGGGCTTTATATACAGTTCACAAGCACAATTATGCGCTGTGAGAAATGAATTACAGTAATCTGCCCAGTCATTCTCTTTCCTCCATCTCTGTCTGTCTTTTTCGTTTAGAACAAAATGATGCCAAGCATTAGTTTACCTCTCAGTGTTCACTAGTATTGTCACCACTATTTATTGGCACAGTCATATAAATACTTACTCATCAACATAGGAAAATATGTAAGAGTGTCCACTCCTGGCCTCCCAAAAGCATGTGAAGTCATAATCAGTTCGCGTAAAACACTTTGGGTCATTTTCTGAAGCCAAAAGTTGGAGTTCTGTATAAAAACATATCATCATCATGATAATTATCTTTTGTCTGAACTGCAGCATCATTACCTGACAACAGTTGACATCCGTTTGCAAGCTTCACTAGGAATAAGAAATATTATATGACCAATGGTGTCAGGGAAGAGCAACAGGTTTAAACCATTTGCTACTGTATGTAATGCATGTATTCATCAATCTAGAGGCTAACCATTCCTGTCAAAATGTTGGAAGGTACAGTAGTAAATACTTCTGTGATTTGGTGAAAAGAGAAAGACAATCTCAGGTCAAGTTCATTAAATTCACTATGATGTAAGAAGGGAACTTAAAATGCCTAGTAATTTGTTTGCATAAGCCTAAGCAGAATATTAGCAGCCAAACTGCATATTTGATATACGTATAAACTATATTCACATAAGGATTGCATGTCATGAGTTTAACATATGAACCATTATAACGGACAAAGTATACTACTCACAAAAAGTCAGAGATTTGGCTTTCGGGTGAAATTTCAGGATTAACCTAAAATCCACTGTAACCTACAGGTGAACTTAATGTGACCTTCTCTAAACTTTAGAATGCGCACATCCAACAGTGTTTCAGTGGTTTATGCACATTACATTTCACCCGAAAGCCAGATATCTCTATAACTTTTTGTGAGCAGTGTATATAAAAATGAATGATTACATTTATTCATTCTAGTTACAGATATCTTACCTTTCTCCGATACCTGCACATATGACCCAATGTGTTGTGCCAAAATGCAAGAAGTTTGCAGGCAGACAAAAACCATCCAGATCAACATGGTGGTGGGCACTAGACTTGAGCTATAATCAGGTGCTCATTGACCCATGTTTCATCAACAACTGCATGTGTGCGTGTGCATGTGTGTGTGTGTGTGTGTGTGTGAGAGAGAGAGCGAGAACTGAAGGTGTGATAACAGAGATGTGTTGGTGTTTGTGTCTGTGCCTGTGTGTGTAGGCAACCCTATCAGGCAAGGCTCAGACAAGCAGGAAGTGTGTTCAGAGAGGATTGAGGCAAGTACCCAGGCAGGGCCTCAGAAAACACACACACGCACACACACACGCACACGCACACACACATACATACACACACACACACACACACACACACACACACACACACACACACACACACACACACACACACACACACACACACACACACACACACACACACACACACACACACACACACACACACACACACACACACACACACACACACACACCAACTCTTTCTCTTTACATCCCCTCTCTTTCCTGTGCGAAATCAAAAAAATAAAAACTGTTTTTCTTGATAAAAAGGAATAAACCAAGATAGTGGTTCACTTCACTGCCAAGAGCTTGCAGCTAATCTGATGGGGGGCGGTCTGATACGCATCAAGGAGCGACTAGCATCAGCTACGCTGTGTGATGTAAATGCAATTGCCAGCGCATGAGTTTATGAAATATGTCTGATGTGCAACTCTGACTCCACTATGGTGACACAGAAAGAGTGAAACATCAGTCCATTACTGTTTTATGTAAGCATTACTCCTGGGCTCTTTCACGTATTGTTGACAGGTCACAAAGAGAACAGTCTTTGTGTGTGTGTGTGTGTGTTTTGTGTGAGAGTGTGTGTGTGTGTGTGTGTGTGTGTGTGTGTCTTTGTGTGTGTGTGTGTGTGTGTGTGTGTGTGTCTTTGTGTGTGTGTGTGTGTGTGTGCGTGTGTGTGTGTGTGTGTGTGTGTGTGTGTGTGTGTGCGTGCGTGCGTGTGTGTGTCTTTGTGTGTGTGTGTGTGTGTGTGTGTGTGTGTGTGTGTGTGTGTGTGTGTGTGTGAGGGTGAGTATGAGTGTGTGTGTGTGTGTGTGTGTGTGTGTGTGTTTGAGGGTGAGTATGAGTGCACACGCTTTCTCAGGAAACTGTGCTGGCATCCCACTGCATGACAGGCTGTGGCTCTGTGGCTCTGTGGCTTGTTGCTCAAGGAAATCCTCTGAAAGATCAGTGACTTGCAGCAGGGACGAGGCTAACTTTACACTGGTCCATCACTGTCCTACAACAAACCCCCAACTAATCCCTAGCTAATGTGCGTCTATGCATGTAAACAAACAGTATGTGTGTCCAAATGTGTATTGACATGCAAGTAGCTGATCTTAGGCTTATAGTGGTAGGTAGTAATTGTAATAAAAGTAATTAGCAGAGCAGCTATTTCATTTCTCTTTGTAGTGAGGCCAGTCACAGCAAAGATCCTTTAATTAAGAAAACACATATGGACATTACTGGTAGATTTATATACTAAAATGGCAGTAAAAACTGGTTGCATATATTCACTATACACAAGACTTCACATTCCATCCATAAAACAGTTCATAAAAAATGGAATTGGTCTGCATTTCTGGAAATGGGCTCAAAACATAAGTATACAAGGCAACATACAGTAAGATAATATGCTACAAAGCCTTATATAAATACATCAGTCAGAAGGAAGGAAGCAATCATACATGTACTGTACAGTATATTGTGTATATACTATTTATCTTAAGTGCTACATTGTGAGACATTATTCACCTCTGCTGATTTGAGTCAAGTGTAATCCAACGTGTGTCCATTGAGTCTGAAACAAAGGAAGAAGTCCCCCCATAGTTGGGGACAGCAGAGTTTTGTGAGCAGTGTTACACCCCCAGACCCCTGTCGCCTGGCAAAAACACCAACACAGGGAGTTGCTCGAAAAAGTCCCATCCATGTTCGGACGCTCCCGAGGCGAGAACCATACACAAGACCACCAGACCTGAGGCTCAAGCCTCCCCGGCAGACAGCTCCACGGTGGGCTCCCAGAGAACCCCCCCTCCCCCCCCCCCTCCCCTCCGGCCCCCGCGTCAGTGTCCTTTCACAGTTTGCTGTCTAGAGCCAGGTGGTCCGGGTGGAGTGCCGGCTGTGGGCCTTGGCACGGGCCGCGGGGGGGTGGCAGTAGCGCGGTGTGCGGCCACGGCGCTCCCTCCCCGGGCGGCGCGCCCTCTCAGGGTCTGGGGGGGCGGGTAGTCAGGCTTCCTCAGCAGTGGCGTCTATACCAGCATAGGTGAAGTTCTCAAAGAGCGCCATGTTCACGTATGCCTGCGGAGCAAAAAAAAAAAGTTATAAGGACGTTTGTTTCACTGGAGTATTGACTACCCCAGCAATACGCTAGATAGAAATGTGGCTTGAATTGCGTGCTATCGTGTGCAATCATCATCCTCAGCTCTTGCTTAGATTAGACTATGTGGCGACCACACATATCACTGACTGTGACGGTAATCATACCCATCAATCTGTGCTCTTAAATTCTACCTCAGGACCACAACAGTTTTGTGTCTTAATCTGGCCAATTAAAAAAAAAACGCTTGTGAGAAGGATTGGCTTATTTTTGCTTGAATTCAGCTTTACTGGTATGGACCCAAGCAGCCCATGACTAGGCCTACATCTCAACTTTTGTATTCAGGCCCTCACCTTCCTTGCCTCTTGCATCCTGGTGAGTTGCACAGAGATTTGTGAGAACGGTGGTCGCTCGTACGGCCGATCCCTCCAGCACTGTCGCATCAGCTCATACCTGAAGAATAGAAAAGCCTCTCTTAGCTCTCACTTCCGAGTCATTTTGCAGATTGTTTGTTGTTTGTTAAATAAGCCTCTTTTTACTGTGAATTTCAACATCTGTTTTTACATTCCTCCTTATAATGCACAATGCAAAGCATAGATTTATCAGTCGACAGTTTTAGATAAACAAACAGGGCGTACAGTATGTCTTAATAATGCTATTGGCCTTGTAGTGGAGCTGTGAGAATGAGAGATTGGGTATATTTACACTTCATCATCACAGTTCTTGGGTTTCTCCATTCGGTATCCCTGTGGGAGTTTCTCGTAGAGCTCTGCACAGGTCATTCCACAATACGGCGTTCCACCTGAAAACAACATAGACAGTGATAGTGCCACCCATACCAATATGACTAACCAACATTACCATGATCAAGTATACTATCATTATCAGTGTGGTAATTAACTGTGATCATCACCAGCATCACTCAGTCATACGCATCCTTGTTCTCTCCACAAGATAAACTGTACTTGGTGTACATTACAGAGGTGGAAAATTAAACTGAAAAAGAGACATTTTGTAGAAGACATCTATTTGCTCACCTAAGCTCACAATCTCCCAGAGAAGGACCCCAAATGACCATCTGATGTAGGTGAGGAAACAGGGAGGTGAACATCACGGGAAAGGGAGGAAGAAAGAAAGAGAGAAGAGGGAGAGAGAAAGAGAGAGAGAGCGCAAAATAACACATTGTTTACTAAACAACACAACTGAACAGTGAATCATATTCAGTCATTTTCAGATCATTTTCTTTCAACATTGGTGTAGTTGTTTGTGCCTCTGCAGTGTGATAGAATCTGCCATGGGGCCACGGGGTAATAAAAGAGGTGGCACTTCTGAAGCTGTTTGCCACTGCTGAACTTGCCATTTGTGGCACCAACTTCCTTTGGTTGTTGAACTCTCTAGCACACTGAGTTCTCATGGCTATAAAAATAGGGCTTTGACAGGGGGGTTTGTAGGCTTGCGGCAGAAGTATGTCTACTTCTCCAACTTCCTCCTTTACTTTATCAGTTCCTTTGCATGAATTTATCAGGGTGTGTGGAGTAGCACATTTTGTAGAGGAGTAGGAATTGTTGTTTACTAAGCTATATTAAGGTCACATTATGACACAGAACCGCTGGTTGTTGTTTTGCAGAAATGGGACATTACAGCATGAATTTGTTTTGCCACAATTGCCATAATTTTGCCATAATGTATATATAACATCATATAACATCCCTGAGTTAAAGTGTGAACTCCCTGAGAAAACATTAAGGTCCACATTAGGCTCTACAAAGCAAATAAACAATCTTCATCTAAAGAAGATTTCTTCAGACTGTTTGCCATGGTCTTCTTGACACTTTCTCTTGACAAACAATCTTGAAAATGAGGCTTTCTGCTACAAACACATTTCTGGCAGATAAATCTCTCTGGATAAACTTGATTTCCGTGGGGGAACACCTTCCAAGGTCAGAATATCAATGTTTTGTTTACACGTGAATCAGGGCCAAGAGAGTGATATCAACATTGCTTCAATACATCAAAATGTTAAGATCCCTTGCATCTGTAGAGGGTCCTCTGCAGTAAAAAAAATGCTGTTGTGAACTTGTGACAGAACCTGAGCCGGGATTTCCAAGTAAGCACTCTTTATCTTTTCAGCCCACCTCGGTAATCTGGGACACATCCTCAGTGGACTAGTGCACGAAAGGCTCTCAGTGAGCTTGTCTGTTTCCTGTGGAGCCAGGTGTGTTTGAACCTGCCACTATTCTGAATGTAATTAGTGTCTAGAAGCCCTTCTTTATCGTAACATTCACTTGGTGCAACACCGAACTGGGTCCATCTAGACGCTAATTACAATCAGAATAGTGGCAGGTTCAAACACACCTTTCTCCACAGGAAATAAACAAGCTCACCGAGAGCCTTTTGTGCAATTAGTCAGTTCTGTACCTCAGTGTCATTGGCACTGTCAGCCTTTTAATCACAATGACACCCTCCGCTAAGGCAGGCCCATCGCAGGCTAATCAGACCTGGGCATGTGTCCCAATACCTCTGGGGCCCAGCTGAGGTATTATTTTCCTCATCCGCTATTATCCACTGACTAGTGCTTTGGAGTCGCTGATGTTGCCTTACTGGTCCACCGCAGGGTTTGGTCATGAATCCCCAGGCCTTTCAGGAGCCGAATAATGGCTACCACAAAGCCCCCACAACCAACTTCTACTGATTGGACTCTTGCTCTCTAACGTAGCTGCTCTGCATCAAAGTCAGCACCTCTCCCTCTCCTTTCCCTCATCCACACCAACACAGTTCTTATCCACTTTTACTTAACAAAACATTAGTTTAAACCCATTGATATGAATGATACAAATCAGCACACTGTAGGATTAGCATCCTATGTAGTGTAGCAGAAGGGAGTGTCGCCCCAGATACTCACACATCACTCTTTGTGGTGTAAACACTGTAATTTAGCGACTCTATAGCCATCCATCGCACAGGCAATCTCCCCTAAGAGATAAAACAGAGAGATTTTTGGTCTTTAATATTTAGCACACATGCACACACATTTTCTTTCTTATTGCACTGATGGAGTTAAACATTAGCATTTGCTCAACCACAAGTGGTAGGAGATGGCATGTCTTTTGGCTCTCTGCTGACCTCTGCTGGCTCAAATTGAACACACAAAATATACAATAATCTATCAAACTCATGAAATACCGAATGGCAAATCCTCAGATCTGTTAATGCATTTACCATGGTCTTCTTGACATACACCTCCTCTCCTCGAGACAAACCAAAATCGGCAATCTTGGCAACCAGGTTTTCTCCTACCAGCACATTTCTGGCAGCTAAATCTCTGTGGATAAACTGGAGACAAAGATGAGAGGTCATACTAGGTTTCAATCAGGATTTAACTAAAATATCTGCACAGTATTATCCCTCTGAGAAAACATATGGCTAAAATGACAGTTTTCCTAATCGTAAGAGACAAAAGACAAAACAAGATGTAATGTAAATTGTAAACATTTCCCAAAGCCACGGCCATGTTCAGTTCAAGACCAGCTACAGAGCCATACCTGTTTGTCACTAAGATAATGCATGCCATTGGCTACATCAACAGCAAACTGAAGCAGCTGTTGAGAGGTAAGAGTCGACGCAGTGCCATGCTCTTTGGCGAAGGCTGGGTCTGTCTCTAAGACACGGCTCTTTCTCAGAAAGTCCAGCAGATTCCCGTAAGGTGCGTATTCAATGGCAATGTAGAGGTACCCTGTGAATAGAGGTTAACCGGAGTCAAATTCCTCGTTTGTTCACACAAACCTGGCCAACAAATCTGATTCTGATTTTAATTCTGAATGTAGGCCTACAAGAATATGAGACACATCTGAAATCTTCGATTGAACATGCACCTGAAAAAACCCTGAAAACTGCTAAGAATCTGATACACTGTATGCACAACTTGCTTTCAAGGCAATTATGCAACAACCTAATCTGTTTCTAATGGAGTTGTGGCACAGGCCAAAAAGGGGATTTCTTTTTACTCAAAATGCACTAGGGTCCCATATCAGGTTTTGTTTTCTATAATAGTGGCAAAGATACAAACAAAACAAACATAATCGTCCAGATTCCTCTAACAGTGCTAATATTGGCGTGCCAAAAAAAGAATCTAATAAAATTTAAATTTGACTATACAAGTTAACTATTTCCTGTACTATTTCCTTGCACACCAAAATATCAAGAGATTTAAGACAACAATTAATCTTAATGCATATCTTGACTGTTACGTGTACTTAACTGATGGTCGACTGTGTCTAAGGTAAGTACCAGAAATACCCACAGGATGGCGCTCTCACCTCTATTCTCACAGGCACCAATGAGGTTAATGATGTTGGGGTGCTGGCCAAGTTTACAAAGGACCTCCAGTTCTCCTGCAAAGTCTCTGTGATCATTCTCAGAGGCAAACTCTAGACAGGACAAACACAATGGACACCAACACACACACACACACACACACACACACACACACACACACACACACACACACACACACACACACACACACACACACATTGGTCAGTTGGACTGTTGGACACATCAATATGTATGATCCTGATATACTCTGTGCGTACAGTATGTGTTCATTGTTTTCCGTGTCTCTCCCACACGATTCACCTTTCAGCATTTTGATGGCAGCACTCATCTTGTTGCCGTCCTTGTTCTTGATCATAGCCTTGATCACTTGACCAAAGTTGCCCTCACCGATGACGTCCTCAAACTTGATGTCCTCCCACACCAGGATGGGGTATGTCAGAGGCTCTGGGTTGGGCTTTGGGCGCCTGGTCAGGGTCAGGGTGCCCGAGTTGAACTGCAGGATGGTCTCCTCCCCCTGAGTGGGAACAGGGAGAAAGGCATGATCTCCACGAGGTGTCAATGCCTATGAAAGCGTGATTAGACCACTTGGCACTATGAAGAACAGAAGTACATGTTTGCCTGTAAATGTGTGTGTGTGTGTGTGTGTGTGTGTGTGTGTGTGTGTGTGTGTGTGTGTGTGTGCAGAGGTGGAAAAATCCAGTTTCAGTGAGTAAAAGTCCTACCACATAATCAGTGGCAACCATTAATTTAAACCAGCTGATTCTAATTAGCACAACTCTTCAGTTACTGTACGTAGAGCAGCTAATTGATGAGATCACCTGTGCTAAGTGCACAGGTAGAACCAATACATGATCAGACTTTTACTCTCTGAAGCTGGAGTTTTCCAGCTCTGTGTGTGTGTGTCATTTCTATTCAGAACGTTGGAGACGGCCACGCTTACCGATCCAGACTGGTAGGTGAACGTGCGCCGACGTTTGAGCAGGCTTTTGCGTATGCAGAAGAGGACCACCAGGGCCAGGAGGATGGTGACACAGGTGACGGTCACCGAGCCCACCACCGCCACCAGGAGCTGAGAGCTGTCCCCCCCTGGTTTTATCACTTCCTGGGTGGTGGGTGTGAATCTGAGTGTACCTGCAGGAAGATGGTTTAATGTCTCAGAGGGGAAGGGCATCCACCATCATTTCACTGGCTCTATGAATCAGTTTAATGTGTTATATTATTATAATGATACAAGAAAATAGGCATGAGTAAAACAAGCATTGCACATCTACTGTATATAAGTAATCATGAAAAATGCTTTGAGCATAAGACTTTCTTGTACATTACACTATCAAGTGACTCTGACGAGACTAGCACAGAATTGTTCTCTTGAAACACTCAATCATGTATGGTGTAGATATTTTCCTTTTAAGGTTAAATTCTGTTTCAACAGCATTTTTTTTACGAGTATCTAGTTTTTTATGGCATCCTCAAATTCGATCCCATGGGACAGTGTTATGAGAGCAGATGATAGCCACACCTGTCATTTCCTCTAGCCTTGCAGTCTAACCACTTTGTAGTTGTGCCATAAAAAATTACAGATCAGCCTTTAACACGACATCAAATGTAGGCTACATCACTTGCTGGTGGTTGACTGTTAGTAAGCTTGCAAGTTTTAGGCAAAACACCATATTGCCTTTTTATCATCTACAAATGTGCTACTCTGTCTATTTCATGGTTAAGATCCTCGATAAAGGCTTTGGTACTACAAAACAAAAAGTGCCTGTTCTGGTATTTACAGTACAACACCAGATGTTGGCTTTAAAACCACAAGAATCATTCTTAACCTTCTCTGAACGACAGCACTTAAATAACAAATATCTCACATTCTGAGCAACAACATATTAAGATTTCTTTACACTCAAGGTACTATATAGAACCAAAAATGGTTCTATTGCATGCTACTGTATACAGTATGACACCCCTAAAAGGGTTCTTTAAATAATTTTGAAGAGAACCCCTTTTTAAAGAGTGTATGTTCACTTTTTTATGTTCAGACACTCACCATCTCCTTGGATCGGGGCTTCCACAAACGCACTCCACTCTCCAGGCACCTTGGAAAATGCCCTGACCCTGAACTGATAGTGGGTGCTGCCATTGAGGGCAGTAATGTCTTTGGTGGTCTTGTTGCCATCTTCGGTGTCCACCCAGAGATGCACGCTCTTTTGGCCGACAGGTTGGTACTCAATGGTGTACTTAATGATGCCCCCGTTGGGGTCCACTGGAGGCTGCCACTGAACTCGCACTGCGTTGAAGGCGATGTGGTCCACACGGATGTTCTGCGGTGACGAGGGTCCTGAAATGAAAATGACAATGAAGAAAAGACACACAGCGGGTTACTACCAGAGGAGGACTCTCTTTCACTACACATCCACATTCAACGTTACTTTCCCTGCGCTTGCTTCAGTATATCTGAAATGTATAGCCTCTACTGCAATTTAACAACTTTTCAAAGAATAACATTACTGTGTCTTTCTAAGTCCCTGAGACTTCCTCTCTCTATTCTCTCAGAGTCTAGCTAAAACGGTGCACCTATACTACAGGTCCCATAGCATTGGACCTGACGCAGAAGGCACAAAGGCAGCTCTCCCAGGCCTCTGAGTCGAGCACAGAGTGATATTGCCGTGGATGGTTTAAAGGGGAAATGTTACCCTGACTGTTGACGCGGAGGATGTAGGGCTTTGAGGCCGGCCCGAGACTGCCACAGTTGACCAAACGGACGACCACGCGGTAGTCCTGGTGGTACTCCAGGTTGTGGAGATCGATGGAGTGCACACTGAGCATGTTGTGCTTCTCCCACAGCTTCGTCCCCGTGGGTCCGTAGAACTCAACTAAAAAGCCCGTGGCTGAGCCGTGGCCCTGGGGCAGAGACCACTTGACCGTGGCGTTACGGCCCTCCAGCGAGTGGAAATCGATCTTCGGTCTGGCCGCGGGCTCTGACGACACAGAACATGCAGTCAGAGGCAATCCGCCATGCCTGCGTGATGATCACTCACAGACAGGCTGGGTCACTTTCAGCTACCCACTGCTGCTAGCTACAGTAGCGGGCCAATAAAATGGAATTAGCTATGCTAATGCTTTGCTCTCTGCTCTACACTGGCCAATTTAGTGTACTGTACTCACTACTCTTATTCCCTGACTGCCCTGGTTTTGCGTATCACTGATGGGACGGGTTTCGACGCCTCTTACCTGGACAGTCGGTCTTCATGATGGCCTCTGGTCCGGAGGCCCCCTCTCCTCCCTCCCCAGGCCGGCTGAGCTGGACCTGCACAAGATACCTGGTGGAGGGCTGCAGGTGCATCAGGCTGATGGGGTCAGTGTTGTATACTGTAAGAGAGAGAAAGAGTCAAAGACAAAGACTCTCTGGTTGGGTCCTTGATCTGTAAACCTCTTGTTTATGTTTTAAATAGAGAAGATTTCACAGAGGCATTTGACCTTGCTATTTCTTTACTTGCAGGGCCAGATGAGATCAGCCATTTTTGAGGAGACATGTCTTAATTTACATTTCAAATTGCTATTTCTTTGCTACCCATAGAACAGATTTCTTTAGAAGAAACCAGCTCTCAACACCTTCCAGACTAATCGAAGGTGAGATGACACCCTTGTCTCAAAGGACTGTACAGGCAGGCCTTGTACTAATATAACTGTACAATACAATAAACATCTAATACTACAACTAGTACTACATCTAATACTACAGATCCATCCAGGAGTGTACTGCCCTACAAAGCAAAAAGGCAGTAACTACGCAGAGTGAAAACAAATGACCTTAAAGTTATCCTGTTGTCCAGCCTAAGTAATTGTAGGTGGATTTTTGGACATGTGGAGGTTGTGTTACTTTGACATTAACTTATGAGTGTAGACCAAACAAGCGCAATGGCACAGTGTCAGCAGACAGCTTTCGTGACCCTACAGCGTGAACTCACCGCTAAAGGAGGAGAAGAGATCCGACGAGTCCAGGCGTTTGTAGAGGACTTTGGTGGCGATGATGGGTCCGTCTCCTCGGTAGGTGTCCCACAGCTTCACCTGGAGATACTTGCTGCCCTTCTCCAGCAGTGTGGGAGCTGTGGTGGGACATGGTGGCTCTGAGTGGAGAAGGCAGATCTTGGTCATGAGAGGCAATGTCACATCAGAGTATCTACCGATGTAGGCCGAGTGCATTAAAAGGAGAATGGTGAACCGTAACTGCTATGCCAGATTATTAAGAGATTAAAAAGTTTGCTCAGTTCTGGTCTAACAAGACAACACACTGACTACAGTATAATGCCATTAATGTTTAAATGTGTTTTTTTTCCCCATCACGTATGCAACAATCACTGTTATTTCACATTCCCGTCTATTCGTTTTCACTGTCCTACTCTTGATCAGTAAGAGCGGTTAGCCATGTCTTGGCTCACCTTTGACAGTTAGATTGAACTTGCGTGAGTCCTGCCCGCCGTTTGTCGATACTCTGCACTCCCACAGGCCTCCGTGCTCTGCTTGCAAGCGAGGGATTTCAAAATGGGCGGTGCTCTTGTTCGAGTCAGTGGTCGTGTGGATAGGCTGGTGACAGAACATGGAGAAATTCTGTTAATGCACACACACACACACACACACACACACACACACACACACACACACACACACACACACAGACATGCAGGAATGGAAAAGTCTAGCTTCACAAAGTAAAGCTCCAACCATGTATTGGTTCTACCTGTGCACTTACAGTAACACAGGTGATCTCACCAAACAGCTTCTTTACCTGGCTGAAGAGTTGTGCTTATTAGAATCAGCTGGTGAATGGTTGTCACAGACATGTAGGACTTTTACTTTCTGAAGCTGGATTTTTCCGCCTCTGCTGACATGTTACCTGAAGTTCAGTGCTGTCCAGCTTGCGCAGCACTATGCTCATGTGCCTAGGCGGGGGGTTGCCCGTGGCAGAGCACGTGAGCTTCGGGCTTGAGTGCAGGTTCCACTCCAGGTTGTCGTCCATCTCAATGATCCGAGGGGCGTGCTCTGCAAGGACAGAGCAAGACCATCAGACAGCTGGCAAATGAAGACATGCTTCAAATTCAGAAATTTAGCAATAGGCCTCGGGATCATGACGTGAAAACTTTGCGGGCACAGCCATATTGGCAGCCTCACTCCTTAGTTTACTATGGATTACTATGGATTTACTCTCGCCTGTTAGTGTGTTCCTGTTACTTAGTTTTTGCCTTCTTGGTCGTATGTTGCTGTGTAGTGGGGTGTAACAGTGCAACCCACGATCGCAAGAGGAAAATAATCGCTAAAACTATATTTCTGCTCCTTGTCTTCTCCATCTGAATGAATGAATTATTACGTTCGGTGCGCTACCAACATGGCGGCAATATTCCTAGAATGCAAGGCGTGTGCCCGAGCCCTATTCAGCAAATAAGCTCAAGGACACATCCACTTGCACCAGCTACCTACTGATTAGTGAATGACTCTCCAGACCTCTCGAGTCACTGCTGATGATATAGCATACAGTTCAACACAAAAACGCTAAATGTCATTCCTGTATTTAGAGACTTTACAGTCTTTTAATGTTTTACCCCAGCCTCTTTATAGTCTCACTGACTTAAATCAAAGTATCTACCAAGCATCTGGGTATCAGATGTAGGAGCGTTTGAGGACTGCTAAAAACAACAGGAAGGCAATAAACCAGCAGGAGTAATGAGCACCAACGTCACCAAACACAAGCATCTTGTGGTTTGTTGAATACCACTGGAGAGGATTCACTCCATAGCGTCAACTTCATGGGGTGTCGTTTGAATAATAAGTAAATATTTTGTTACAGTTTACTTGAAGGTATCTACATAAAAGTGGCACCCTAACCCTAAACCAGACAGGGTTAATGCGGAGAACTGACTCCTAATGTGAGCATTATGTCATAAATATGTTTATAATGTTTATGACACATTCATGACAGTGTCATGTCACTCTTATGTAGATACCTTCAAGTGAAGTGTAACCAAATACTTCTACAATTTCCCCCAAACTGAATACAAATTGAAATGGTGGACACATGAAGGCCCGTGAGGTCCGGATGTGAGTCCTACCCTGTGATGCCCCTGATCTCCCCCGTTAGTGCATCAGGTGTCTGAGCTGAAATTCCTCTCTCACCTGATTTCTCGCAGTGTTGCCCACGCCACCCTGTCTGGCACTGGCATCCACTGTAAGGGTTGCAGGTTCCCCCGTTCTTGCAGTCACAGCGCAGTCGACAATCCGCACCATACATGCCATCTGGGCATTCTATCAGAGGGCATAAAGGAATCTTAGTTGCACATTCTGTTTTTCCTGCAAGTCTCATACCCAGTAATCTACACATGATCATCCAAACAAAATACATATTGTGTAATGTAAGTGTTTTACTCCTGTAATATAATGATCATCATCTGACTCCAAGATGTAGCATTTGGAAGAGGAACAATATAGTGGCACATATACACCATTCAATAACTTCATTACAGAAGTCCTCTACACATGAAAAAGACAAAGAATTTCAGCAGACTTGCCACTAGATGTACCTACACTAGGTGTACTAGAACCTGAATCTGCTCTTACTTTCATTGCAGAGAGCTCCATGCCAACCACTGGCGCAGGAGCATCCATAAGGATCCAGCAGACAGAAGCTTAATCCTTTGCAGTTCATCAGCTTACTACAGGATTCCTGACAGTTGTGACCAAACTTCCCTTCCCGGCATGCTGCAGAGGACAATACAGAGGCATTTTAGGCTGCAAAAGAACATCATCATAGACAATGGACTTTGTTCCGCAGACACAGTACAGTCAGATGGGTGTTCTTCCTTGCCAGCTCAGTCGGGAGCAAGGTCCATGTCCTGTCTCAGACCCCACCAGCACCAGGACCATGACTCACTTCAGGGCGAGCCTTTTCCAGCCGTCCCCACCCACCTGTCTCGCAGCGCATTCCCATGAACCCCGGCGGGCAGATGCAGTCGCCACTCTTGTCGTGACACACCCCACCGTTGAGGCACTCGGGACAGTCCTGATCGCAGGCGAGCCCCCACTTCATGCCCGGACAAGCTGCCACAATCACACAACAGAGTGGTTAGTTAGCCTCAGCACCAACATCGACACCATCTGAACACGATGTAGACTGGTGGTTTTACAATGGGTAATGCTCCGTACCTCTCACAATGAGTCTCATGATGGCACCAAAGAGCATACTCTGACCAATGAAGTTGGCACTGTAGATCCCAGCGTTTTCCTCAGTGACTTGGCTTAAAGTCAGCTTGGCTGTATTTTCTACCCGTTCTTGCACATGTGTTGTAGAGTAGAAATTACCTGAAATGGTAAAATGTTTAATTTATCATCTTATGAAATCAGGCCATTTAAGCCTGGAAACTTTAGGTAACACAGAGGAGGAAGAGGAG
The DNA here is from genome assembly GCF_963854185.1 of Sardina pilchardus. Lineage (NCBI taxonomy): Eukaryota > Metazoa > Chordata > Actinopteri > Clupeiformes > Clupeidae > Sardina > Sardina pilchardus. The sequence goes on along the minus strand of NC_085008.1, from coordinate 17,014,338 downwards.
TACTCCTGAGCTTAATTAGTCAACCAAGAAATATATTCAGCCCACAAAAATCACGTTTTTGTTTACTTGGAGGTTAGGGAAGATATGCTTACCATTATGTTTCCATGTGATCTCTTCTTTTCTATCCGTTTTGTTGATGTGTGTGACCAATTCCACTGTATCTCCCTTATTGGCAGTGACAGAGAGTTGTGCTGGGAACAGCCCCTCTTTAATCATATAAATAAAACATGTTTACTATGACACAAATCAAGTGACAGAACACTACTAGTCTGCTGTCAATTGCTCCATCTTACCTTTGTAAAGGTTGCTGACCAAAGTCACTGTATGATGGCTGGAACGGCAGTGAAAAATGCCTGCATGCTCTATTTGATGGAAGCCAGATGCGATCACCTTTCTGGCTTCATTGGCCACACCGGCCACTGGGGTCACTTTGAACGTGGGATTTTTTGGATACATGATGATTGTGTTGTCTTTCTTGATATCCAGGTTAAGTTTAGGGTTGCGCTCACCACTGACACACGTCAATTTGTGCATGTTGCCATTGGGCCCCACTTCAGAAATCATGGTGAGATCCATGACAGAGTCTAGAAAAGACAATGTAAACATTCAATGTTTAAACTGAAAACCTTAAACTGTGGTCCCATTATCCATGACTTTTTAGCACCAAGTATTATCCAGTTAACATTTAAAACAACTATTATCCCAGATTTTATTAGGCTACTATACTGTCTTATTCCCTAATATAACAAAGAAATGATTTCAGATATACAGTTTATAATGTAGTCGCAAAAGTGAAAAGCATTTTTGCTGGACAACAACATGTCCACAACCAGTAGCTTCTGTTGCTTTGAGTCAGTTGTTCTCCATCCTCCATCTATCCCCTTCCTCTACATGCCATTGCTAGGCATATGACCCCCAAACAATGGTAGGAAACAAAGATGAGCCCTGGTAATCTCAAGAGATCACATTCCACTCCAGACATTGTGGGCTGGTGAGTTCCCTAACCAACCAAGAAGGTACTTATAACATTGGCCTGCATAAGTTGAGTCCGTATAGAGGTGCCTTGAGTTGTTCATGTTCATAGCAAAACCAGATTTCACGCATCTGATTTACGATGGATTGATAGTCCTTTTGAAATGCCTGATGAATGTTTTCAAATTCACCCAATCGCCACACAATGTGAGCTAATGCTAAATATTATAACGTATGTAAACTATATCTTGACACTCACTCTACACAATAATGAAGTTGATTTCTTGTGTTGGGTTCGGGCTAAAGACATACAACTTAATTAATTAAATAATAGCGGTACATATTAAAACAATACTCACCTGATGAGGAGATAAAACATAACAGTAAAATGACGTAAATCATTATTCCAGATACGTTGTAATCCGTAAATTTGCGGATAATTCCGATATGTATAAATGGGTATAAAACCTGCTTTCCAGTTTATTATTCCACTGTGGCGCGTTACTGCGCATCTCCAGTAATTCCGATGTTACATCCGTACCATTAAATTCAGACAATATCTAATATTTTCTGAGACGTCTCTTGGCGTCAAAGCGTGTAATCCGTTCAATAGCCTCTAAGTTATGTGTTCTCAGTAAGCTCCTCTGCTCTGGGTGGGAAAGGAAGGAAAACGCGTCACGGCGCTGGAGAGAGAGGATTGAGGGTTTTGGCACTTTACGCTGTTTGACATCAAAACATGGCATACTTGTTGTCTGCAGTAGAATACATATAGCCAGTTTACATCGATGATAGTATGATTAGATGAACGTATTTCTTCAGGTGTTGTGCGCTAATAATCTAAGGTGACATTTGATCTGCATAATATTGTAGAACAAGTCGATTCCTACCTGATATTAGTGAGAAATCAGCATGTGTCAACTTCCTCCGAATGTTGTGAGGTTTTAGACGAATGATTCGAATAAATGAGTTCATGCATAACCGAGGCCTAATCATTACAGTGCATGAAAATGCACTGTACTGTTCTTCCTATTCTTCTTATTACAGTGCATGAAAATGCACTGTACTGTTATTCCAAGTCTTCTTATTATTATTATAGTGCATGAAAATGCACTATACTGTTATTCGAAGTCTTCTTATTATTAAACTTCTTCTTCTAACGCAGCCAATTCAGCTTCAACCGTTTAACGTAGAAACTTCATTCAAACGTTGTTGCGTAGGTCTTGCTTATGCCATGCCTGCTTTGTATTTTTCAACTTTGTCACTTTTATACTTTTTAAACTACTAGTTAAAAACTATTACAATTTCCCCCATAGACTTAACATTGCTCATTATGACATCACGGCAGCAATTAGAATCTTAGGCCAGGTGGCCGGCCACCTGGGCACCAACTGTCAGTTTCTCTCAGGCTCCTCTCTGAAGACTACATATTCTGTTCCCCTGTATCCTCTGTGCACAACAGTATCAAAATAAGTCCTCCTAATTCCATCCAACTTTATATCCATTCATCTTCTTCAAACCATTCACTCATCCACCCATTCTAAACAGTCTGCCTATCAACATCAATTAGACGTTCTACATTCAACTTTTAAACAATCTACTCTGTCTCAGGCTGGCTCTCTTAAGACTAGCCAGTTAAATTGATTACACCTGTATCTGTATCCACTACTCTCAGTAGAGAGCTGTGTCTCTCCATTCTACAAGAATATAAGGCACATTCCATCCAACATTCTATCCATTCATCTTCTTCAGACCATTCACTCATCCACCCATTAAACTGTCTATCAACATCTATTAAACAATCTGTCTATCAACATCCATTAAACTCTCTGTCTATCAACATTAATTAGACTATCTACATTCAACTTTTTAATTATTTACTCTGTCTCAGGCTTTAAGAGTACACTCTGGCTGTCTTAGGACTAGCCAGTTAAATTGATTACACCTGTGTCAACTACTCTCAGAGAGCTGTATCAGTGTCTCTCTTAACAAGAATATAAGGCACATTCCATCCAACCTTCTATCCATTCATCTTCTTCAGACCATTCACTCATCCACCATTAAACTGTCAATCAATATCTATTAAACAATCTGCCTATCAACATCCACTAAACATTCTGTCTATCAACATTAATTAGACTATCTACATACAACTTTTAAAGTATTTACTGTGGGTCCCTCTCAAGCAGCGTTTATATGTCCTCCCTCGCTCCTCGATCCTCAATGATCTACATAAAGAAAGATAGAAAAAGGGCTAGACTATCCCATTGTTGCCACTCCATCATTCTTTATGTAGATCAGTGAGGAGTGAGAGAGGACGCGTAAACGCTATATGAGAGGCACCTTCTGTCTCAGGCTTTAAGCATACAATCTCATTAAGACTACAGATCCTGTTAACTGTTTCCTCTGTCCACAACTGTTTCAAAATAAAAGTCCTCACTGCAATAATACACTATTAAATCATTTGACCATTGAAACTACTCAACTATTTAACTGTTCAACCATTCCAACTGTCAGTTATCATCAACTATGCCTCCAGTCAACTACATGAAACCTCCATGTACCTAGCAACCAACATAGCAACCATTAAAATTAAGCGTTTATGACCGTTTCCATAGCAACCAACATGATTATACTGCAGTAACTTCTTGTTTCCTGATAGTGGCCACCATGGATACCCTAGCAACAAATGTTTCAAAATAAAAGTCCTCACTAGCAAGTTATCTAGTTAGCATGGTTAGCTTTGTTAGCATAGCTAGCATTTTTAGCATAACTGCAAAAAAGCATCAACTAAGTTAGCTAATCAACCTGGCTAGCATTGTTAACAAATCTAGCATTGTTAGCAGAGTTAGCATTTTTAGCATTACTGCTAGAAATCATCGGTTAAGTTAGCTAATCAACCTGGTTAGCATTGTTAGTAAAGTTAGCATTGCTAACATAATTAGCATTTTTAGCACAACTGCTAGAAATCATTAGCTAAGTTAGCTAATCAACATTTTAACATGAATAGAAATCATTAGTTAAGTTAGAACTGGAATGTTTCAGCTTTAAACTGTCTACCTTCACACTATCAACTCTCTGTAAACGATGCAACCACCATGTTTACCCTAGCTACACCTTAGTAACCATATCTACCTTTTTTTGCATTTTCATGCACTAGTAATTCCTTGGAATTGCATTTCTAGTTAAACTTCTTCTTCTAACGCAGCCAATTCAGCTTCAACCGTTTAATGTAGAAACTTCATTCAAACGTTGTTGCGTAGGTCTTGCTTATGCCATGCCTGCTTTATATTTTTCAACTTTGTAACTTTTATACTTTTTAAACTATTAGTTAAAAACTATTACAATTTCCCCCATAGACTTAACATTGCTCATTATGACATCACGGCAGCAATTAGAATCTTACTCCAGCTGGTCAGCCACCTGGGCACCAACTGTCAGTTTCTCTCAGGCTTTACAATATCCCTGAAGACTACATATTCTGTTCCCCTGTATCCTCTGCGCACAACAGTATCAAAATAAGTCCTCCTAATTCCATCCAACTTTATATCCATTCATCTTCTTCAAACCATTCACTCATCCACCCATTCTAAACAGTCTGCCTATCAACATCAATTAGACGCTCTACATTCAACTTTTAAACAATCTACTCTGTCTCAGGCTGGCTCTCTTAAGACTAGCCAGTTAAATTGATTACACCTGTATCTGTATCCACTACTCTCAGTAGAGAGCTGTCTCTCCATTCTACAAGAATATAAGGTACATTCCATCCAACATTCTATCCATTCATTTTCTTCAGACCATTCACTCATCCACCCATTAAACTGTCTATCAACATTTATTAAACAACCTGTCTATCAACATCCATTAAACTCTCTGTCTATCAACATTAATTAGACTATCTACATTCAACTTTTAAATTATTTACTCTGTCTCAGGCTTTAAGAGTACACTGTGGCTCTCTTAAGACTAGCCAGTTAAATTGATTACACCTGTATCAACTACTCTCAGATAGCTGTATCAGTGTCTCTCTTAACAAGAATATAAGGCACATTCCATCCAACCTTCTATCCATTCATCTTCTTCAGACCATTCACTCATCCACCCATTAAACTGTCAATCAATATCTATTAAACAATCTGCCTATCAACATCCATTAAACATTCTGTCTATCAACATTAATTAGACTATCTACATACAACTTTTAAAGTATTTACTGTGGGTCCCTCTCAAGCAGCGTTTATATGTCCTCCCTCGCTCCTCGATCCTCAATGATCTACATAAAGAAAGATAGAAGAAGGGCTAGACTATCCCATTGTTGCCGCTCCATCATTCTTTATGTAGATCAGTGAGGAGCGAGAGAGGACGCGTAAACGCTATATGAGAGGCACCTTCTGTCTCAGGCTTTAAGCATACAATCTCATTAAGACTACATATCCTGTTTCCTCTGTCCAAAACTGTTTCAAAATAAAAGTCCTCACTGCAATAATACACTATTAAATCATTTAACCATTGAAACTACTCAACTATTTAACTGTTCAACCATTCCAACTGTCAGTTATCATCAACTATGCCTCCAGTCAACTACATGAAACCTCCATGTACCTAGCAACCAACATAGCAACCATTGAAATTAAGCGTTTATGACCGTTTCCATAGCAACCAACATGATTATACTGCAGTAACTTCTTGTTTCCTGATAGTGGCCACCATGGATACCCTAGCAACAAATGTTTCAAAATAAAAGTCCTCACTAGCAAGTTAGCTAGTTACCATGGTTAGCATAGTTAGCATTGTTAGCATAGTTAGCATTTTTAGCATAACTGCTAGAAATGATTAGCTAAGTTAGCTAATCAACCTGGTTAGCATTGTTAGCAATTTTAGCATTGTTAGCATTTTTAGCATTATTGCTAGAAATCATCAGTTAAGTAAGCTAAACAACCTGGTTAGCCTTGTTACCATAGTAAGCATTGCTAGCATAGTTAGCATTTTTAACATAACTGCTAGAAATCATTAGCTAAGTTAGCTAATCAACCTGGTTAGCACTGTGAGCATAGTTAGCATAGTTAACATTTTTACCATAACTGCATGAAATCAGTAGCTAAGTTAACAATCAACCTGGTTATCATAGTTACCATAGTTATCATTTTAACAGGAATAGAAATCATAAGTTAAGTTAGAAGTGGAATGTTTCAGCTTTAAACTGTCTACCTTCACACTATCAACTCTCTGTAAACTATGCAACCACCATGTTTACCCTAGCTACACCTTTGTAACCATATCTACATTATCTATCTATTTTTGCATTTTCATGCACTGGTAATTCCTTGGAATTGCATTTCTAGTTACAGTGCATGAAAATGCACTGTACTGTTCTTCCTAGTATTCTTCTTATTATTTTTCTTCTTCTAACGCTCGCAATTCAGCTTGAACCGTTAAACGTAGAAACTTCATTCAAACTTTGTTGCGTAGGTCTTGCTTATGCCATATGTGCTTTGTATTTTTCAACTTTGTAACTTTTACACTTTTTGAACTATTAAATAAAAACTATTAACAATTTCCCCATAGACTTAACATTGCTCATTATGACATCACGGCAGCAATTAGAATGTTACGCCAGGTGGCCAGTCCAGGTGCAGCAGCTCTCTCTCTCTCTCTCTCTCTCTCTCAGGCTTTAACATGCACTGGCCCTCTTGAGACTACATTTTCTGTTCCCCTGTATCAACTGTATCAACATAAGTCTTCCTAATTCCATCCAACTTTCTATCCATTCATCTTCTTCAAGCCATTCACTCATCCACCCATTCTAATCAGTCTGCCTATCAACATTAATTAGACTATCTACATTCAACTTTTAAATTATTGACTCTGTCTCAGGCTTTAAGCACACTCTGGATCTCTTAAGACTAGCCAGTTAAATTGATTACACCTGTATCTGTATCCACTACTCTCAGGAGAGAGCTGTGTCTCTCCACTCTACAAGAATATAAGGCACATTCCATCCAACTTTCTATCCATTCATCTTCTTCAGACCATTCACTCATCCACCTATATTAAACTGTCTATCAACATCTATTAAACAATCTGCCTATCAACATCCATTAAACTCTCTGTCTATCAACATTAATTAGACTATCTACATTCAACTTTTAAATTATTTACTCTGTCTCAGGCTTTAAGCATTCAATTTGATATTGTGTAGGCCTACACTAGGCTAGTATTTTTAAATAACCTAGGCCTAGGCTATATTTCTTTGTGTCGAGGCTATGGCATCATTTTGACTGCTGATAATGGTTTTATTTGTATTTTAGTATAATCCCATTATAATTTATATTACTATTATTATTATTATTATTATTGCTATTATTATTATTATCATCATCATCATTGTTTTTTTTTTAACCTTTTTTTATTATTATTATTTAACTCTGTTGGTCAAACTGACCTCTTACGTCGCCCAGTGGCGTGCTTGACAGCTTCATCAGACAGACAATCAAGCATTTTTGACTTCACTTCGTTCGACCCCGTCGGTCTACTCCGCTTCATTGGTGTTGCAACTGAGTGGTGTCGTCCTACTGTGCCTTCAAAGACTTCGACCAGAAGTTACGTTGACTCTTCACATTACCTCCAGAGTACGTTTTCTTTGTTTAACGTTAACACTACAGGTATTTTGGTAGCCTAAGGTTAACAGCGTTCTTAAATCTTTGAGTCTGTTAGCTGACTAGCGAACGTTAACGTTCGAGCTAACGCTAACGACCAACTGTAACTTCTAGACCTGTAGCAGCTAGCAGCTACTTTGTGAGGTGTCCCCTACCATATCACTTTTATTCAACGTATATGTTGTCCAAAACAATGTTTACGAATTGTTTCCGACAATTTAGTAGTATAGCTGACTCAAAGTCTGCTACTTGGAAATTGTCGTAGCCTAATTAACGTGAGCTACTTTGCCTATTAGAAGCTAGCTGTTAGTGCTACTGAGGTAACTTAACCATCTTGGAATGAACTTTGGCAGCGAACTGTCTGTCTAGCTATTAACTACTTTCACTACATTCTTCTTGAGACATTAATTATCATCACTTTTATTCATTGTATGAATTGTCAAAAACCCTAGCAGCTACTGGTGAAGTCTGACATTTAGAAACTAGGCCTACTGTCTGGTGTAGTCAGCTCTACCGATTATAGCAGACGGTTTTTGGCCACACCTGACACGGCAGCGCATCGAACATTCTAGAAAATACTCTAGTCTTTTGCATTTGCGGTTACCTTGATATCGGACGTACAGGCCAGCACATAACGTAGACTAGATGTTGCCAACACACCTGTAATATAATAGCCTATGTGTAGGCCTACTACTTGATCACACAGATGAGAAGTTGCATTTGGCTAAATTAATGTGATTGTGTTGCATTGTAATGTTATAGCAGTGGTCACAATTTCACAATTGTTTTCTTATTCACAACAGAAAACAACAGTCTTTTTAAAGATTTTCATCTTTCACCCTCCATCTCCACCTTCCTTTGTGGTGAGGCAGTTTTTGCCACAGCAAAAAAAAAAAATCTCAAGACTCCCAACCTGTCTTCCTTTGTGGTGCTGCAGACTTTTCAGGTATGTAATTAGAATTAGTTGTACTGCTAGACCAGCTATGCTGCTTGTCTACACTTTTTTTTTGCTTATACAAACATATACATTGTGTTTTTCTACATCTACTAGCTACTTATTTGTTTAATATCAGAATGGTCAGTCCTCCATATTCTTAAGTGCCTACCATTGACTACTACAAATGTGTCTGAATGTGAGGATGTCTACAAAATCTGCTCCTGCATAATATACAGCTGTGCTGAATTTTGTATTAGTTTTCTTTGCTCACTATACTTAAGTCATCCTACATCATTATTACTGGTGTATTGCTGAAATTGATAGAACCAAGAATGCTTTTTCACTGTGGAACGAGCAAAGCAGCAATGTTGCAGTGTTGCTTTTTTTGGAAGTATATAACGTGTGTTTTTTCCCCCTCTCTTTTTTTGTCTCCCTTTCAGGCTTGTTCCAGACCAGCCCTGTCAGAGTGGTGTCTGTACGTCACGTGTGACACTGTGCCTGTCTTCGTCTGCACACCCTGCACTGCACTCACATACAACAGAACCCACTTAACGCCTACCTGCATACATATCTACGACAATAACTGAACACTTCCTGAGAACATATTTAACTGCACATACCATACTCTGCACATACTATACTCTACCATTGTCAGACTGAATACTCCTTTGAGACTTGAATACTTTGAGATTTGAATACTACTTTGAGACTTGAATACTTTGAGATTTAAATACTACTTTGAGATTTGAATACGTTGAGATTTGAATACTACTTCGAGACTTGAATACTTTGAGATTTAAATACTACTTTGAGATTTGAGTACTTTGAGATTTGAATACTACTTTGAGACTTGAATACTTTGAGATTTGAATACTTTGAGATTTGAATACTACTTCGAGACTTGAATACTTTGAACATATTTGAACATATTTGAACATATTTCAGACAAGAATTTTCTCAGTTTCTGACCACACACACTGTGAACTATATAAAGACTCTAAGCCATACTAAGAATTAACTGTGAACTATTCAGATAGAGAACTATTGCAATCAATTATTGAATTAATAATTAGACTAAAGTCAATATTTTGTGTGAAGTGTGAAAGTACAGAGTACTCTGAACTATATAAAGTTTCTGGATCTTACTGATAACTACCTGTGAACTATTCACATCGAGAACTGTTACTGTGAAATATATAACCGGTTAAACGTTTAAATAGTTGAATAATTTCTGTTAAAGTTGTCTTTGCTGTTGTATATCTACTTTTACACCTGAGCTGTGCTGCAAGACTGAACGTGGGCTGTGTGAGGACTTCAACATTCCATCCTAGTTCTGCATAAAACTGATTATTTAACTTTTTTTAAAAAAATAAACCATTGAAATAAATACCAGTGCTTGCATATTGAGTTTATTAATGTTAAATCTCATCTAACTGTATTTATATACTCAGATTAAGTTGATATAACCTGTGAGTGGAACAGTGAGTATATTCTAGTGTGTTATCTGTGATAAACCAATAATTTGTACAACCAATATTTAAATAAACTTGATCAGTAGACTATATTTTTCTGGTAACATTTGGAAACATGGGAAGAAAAGGCCGTCGCTCAGAGGCTCAAAAGAGACGTTGGCGTAAATTGGACCTCTCAGAAGTTGAACCACATGAGTCTTTAGACCAGAGTAACTTGAATGACAGAGAACAGGTGAATGAGGTAACTAGTGCTTCCAGCATGAACATGGAGCAGAGAGCAATAACATGTGTCCAAGCAACTCATAGCCAAAAAGATGTAAGATATGGGAACAACAGTAACAAGCAGTGCACCTGCAATTCCCTGGTATTTCTTGCTACACTTCACTACCGAACAGAGCTCAACACTGATGATCTTGACTACGTTTTGCAAAAAGGTAACTTGATGTACAGTGAAGTGCAGGAATGGTTGAGCACGAGAGGCAATGGAGCACATGACCACTTGGCTCTTGACGAATTACCTGATAGTGTTGAGATCTATGGACAGATGTATCATATTGAGAAGTGCCTATCACGGTATGGCAATCTGAGGCAAAATGGACCTGATGGTGTGGACTACCTACAACTCTCTGAAAGACTGCATTGTTTGTCAAATGATGTAAAGTATGCACTGCTAACTTTAGGTTGCTTAACAATAGCTTTGTTCAGAGATGAGGGTACATATGGACTTTTTGATCCACACTCTAGAACACCTTATGGATTTCCAGTAGACAATGGTACTGCTGTGATGATGACCTTTGTCAACTTGAGTGACATGATTGATCATCTGCTTGCATTCTGGACCATCCTTGAAGCACGTGACGAATGGGTTTATGAGTTAATGCCAGTTTTATTTACATCTGAGTGCAATGAACAAGGAAGCCACACTGACAATGCACAACCTTCTCAGACTGCAGAGTTCCAAGTTCCAGCCATTTCTGTGAATTCACGTACTAAACGTAATAAGGATCGCAGGCGCCGAAAAATTGCCAAAAAACAAAAGGACATGTCCTTCAATGAGAACAACAGAATCAGACAGCGGAAATATTACGAACAGAATAGAATGAAAAAAATGGAATATGAAAGAAAGAGGTATGCAAACTGTGTTCAACACAAAAAGAAATCATACCTCAGAGACCGTTACATGCATGAACTTGACTATAAGTTGAAAAAAAAGTTATATTTAAACAGCCTATACTCCTGTGACATGAGTTTTAGATCGAGAAAACAGGCTTACATACAGAAACGTTACTCAAGTGACGTTAACTTCAGATCAAGGCAGCAGGCTTACATACAAAAACGTTATGCCCATGATATAACCTATCGTTCAAGACAGAAGTTGACCATGAAAAATCACTATGCAAATGATCCAACATACAGGCAGAAAAAAAAGGAAACCATTACTACTAGATACAGAATTGACACTTTATTCAGGCAGAACAAAATAAAAACTTTTACTGACAGATACAGAAATGACCCTGTCTTCAAGCATTATCATTCTCTACAAAAAAGGAAGAATGCAGATGTGGGCCTAAATAACAGTTTCCAGAGAATGCTTAGCAAAATGCGATGTGCTTTAAAAATACAGCGCAAGTACCGTCATCTTACACACCTGTCTAGACTTCAATCAGAGCATGAGGTTGAACAACAGTCTAGACTTCAATCAGAGCAAGAGGTTGAACAATCAGTTGAACAGTCAACACCAACAGAAAGCACCCTTTTGCATGATGCCATCACATCTTTTCGAATGGATGTACAGAACGGCCCTACTTTTGTGTGTACAGTGTGTCACAGAGCTTTGTTTTATAACCAGGTAAAAGTGTGCCATCATGAATGTTATCGAAAAAATCGAGGAATGGTTGATCGATGCTTAACAGGCAAATATGTACATACATGCACCGAGCTGTGCAGTGCACTTGAATCATGTTGTGCATCAAATGAAAAGACAGAGTGGATTTGTTACAGCTGTGATGAAAACTTGAAGATGGGGAAAATGCCGGCCATTGCTGTAAACAATATGTTAGAGCTATCACCAATTCCTCCAGAGCTTAGTAATCTGAATATACTTGAAAGGCACATTATTGCACTGTACATACCATTTGCAAAAATAATCAGTCTTCCCAAAGGCCAGCAGAAATTAATACATGGTGGAGTTGTGTGTGTCCCTTCAGAGGTGGAATCCACCGTCAATGCTTTGCCTAGACCCACTAGCCAGTCACAGCTTTTGAAAGTGAAGTTGAAAAGAAGAATGAACTATACAGGGCATTACCAGTTCCAAACTGTAGACATGACCAAAGTATTACGTGCCTTATCCAAACTGAAAGAGATGCATTCAGAGTACAAGGACATAACCATAACTAATGATTCACAAGCTTTTGGGGATGGAATGAATAGCTTGACAGATGAAAATGACATTAGTGCTGTAGAGGATGTTGATCTAATGGAGACTGATGCAGTGGATGAGCTTGACATTACTGACCCAGAACATTCAGAAACAAATAGTGCAGGCAATCAGCCTAATGATGAAACCCACGAGTTACATGATAACCAGGATTCACTTGACTCTGAGCAGGACACAAGTCAACAAAATGGTGGATGCTCTATAGATTCATGCTTACAGCCAGCTGATATTGCACAGGAAATGATAACATTTGGTGAAGGTATATTCACTGTGGCACCAGCAGAAGGAAACAGACCAGTGAGTTTTTTCAGAGTTCCTAAACTAGAGGCAATGGCTTTCCCTGTACAGTTCCCCACTGGAATGAACACTTTAGATGAAACACAACGACCAATGAAATTATCGCCTAGCAGATATTTCAATGCACGTCTCTTTTGTGTTGACAATCGATTTGCTCTTGACTCCAATTACATTTTCTTTGCACAATTTGTCACAGAAATGCATTTGGCAAAGTCTTCTATGTCTATTCAACTGCGTAAAGGAAAACCTATGACCAGAGATGGACGCAAAATTACTGCAAGATTGCTCCGAGACAAACATGAAGTGCAAAAACTGATACGGAACAAAGATGCCACACGATTCATGCAACCCTTGAGAGGTACTCCTGCATACTGGGAAAGAACACTCAGAGACCTCTTTGCAATGCTTCGTCAGCTGGGTACCCCAACATTTTTTTGTACATTTAGTGCTGCTGAAATGAGATGGCCAGAGGTCATACAAACAATAAAGGCACAGCAAGGAGAGCAGGTTGACTTTTCTGAGCTTGACTGGGCATCAAAATGTGAGATTTTACGTAGCAACCCTGTCACCACCATGCGCATGTTTGACAAGCGTGTTGATGCACTTCTCAGACACCTACTTTTGTCACCAGCACAGCCCATTGGTGAGGTCATTGACTACTTTTTTCGAGTGGAGTATCAAGCTAGAGGTTCGCCACATATACATATGTTGGTTTGGTGTAAGAACGCCCCTGTATTTGAGGATGATCCCGATGAGAGAGTGTGTGAATTTGTGGACAAGTACATAACATGTCAGCTGCCTGACCCAAATACAGACCCTGAGCTTTTCAAAATAGTGACAGAGGTGCAAACCCACAGCAAAAGGCACTCCAAGTCATGTAAGAAAGGAAATAAGCACTGTCGGTTTGGATTCCCGAAACAGCCTGTCGAGAGCACATTTATAACACGACCCATGCCAGCAGAGCACATGGACGAATCTGACGATGAATCTGATCATGACCGCTCTTCCATGTCTCCTGAAGAAGCCAAAACTAAACTGAGGCCTTTATGGGAATTGCTAAATAATTCCACAACATTGTTTGAAAGCATCCCGCAACTACTTGCCCAATGCAACTTAAACTATGAGGAATACCTAAACTGTGTCAATTCATTAACAACGTCCAGTGTGCTAGTGATGAAACGTCAACCAAAGGACTGCTGGATTAATGGCTATAATGAGCATTTGTTAAGGGCCTGGAATGCAAATATTGATATTCAGTTCATCCTGAACCCTTATTCCTGTCTGATGTACATCTTATCATACATTTCCAAAGCTGAACATGAGATGAGTGAGTATTTGAAAACAGTTGTGTCTGACACGTCTCAATCCAATACCTCTGACACTGAGGAAATGAAACAAATCATGCAAGCATACTCCAAAAACAGAGAAGTTAGTGTTCAAGAGGCTGTTGCACGAGTCTGTAGCTTGAAACTGAAGTCTTGCTCTCGAAATGTGATATTTATACCCACTGATGACAATGCTTTAAAAATGAGTGTCCCATTAAGATACCTGAATAACAGAATTCCTGATTCAGAGAATGTTTGGATGTCCGGAATGCCAGATAAATACAAAAACAGACCAGATACACCAGAGTTTGCAACAATGTTTTTGGCAGAGTTTGCTTCCACTTACAGAGTTGTGTATGGAAGGCAGAAAGAAGGAAAAAAGGTTTTACCACTTCAAAATGAAATGGGCTTCATTCAAAAGAGAACAAGAGGAAAGCCTGCCATTATCAGATATGCCCGATTTTCTGAGCAAAAGACTCCAGAGAAGTTCTATGGCACATTGCTCAAACTGTACCTCCCTTATCGTTCAGATTCACAACTGAAACCCACAGGATTTCCTACGTATGAGTCATTTTATACATCAGGCTATATATGTCTTCCTGGAAGAGACTATAATGAGAGAGTAGTTTCTGTTGTCAAGAAGAACAGGTCACAATATGAAAAGAACAGTGATGCAATAGAGAAAGCTATTGAGAACATAGAAGAAAATGGACCTATGGAGGATGCATGGACAACACTTGCACCTGAGACAGAGCTTCTTCGACTTGAGTGCATTTCTGAGCGTGAGGAAATGAATCCAGACGAAATGAATGAACGAGATGACATTCCTGAATACAGCTCAAGTACCACAAACAGAGGAAGTGCAGCACCAATGTTTGAGGCTCCTCAAATAGACCCCACTGTGGTCCGTAACATGTATCAAAATTTAAATCAAACGCAGGCATCTATATTCTATACAGTGCGTAAATGGTGCATGAGACGCGTATGTGGACAGAATGCCGATCAGTTCTTTTACTTTGTCACTGGTGGAGCTGGAACTGGTAAATCACACCTCATCAAATGCATTTACACAGAGGCATCAAAGATACTCCGCAAGTTACCTCGCATCACAGAGGAAAGAGACATGTCCATGCCCACTGTCCTTCTCACATCATTTACTGGCACAGCAGCTTACAACATATCTGGCAAGACACTGCATTCTGTACTGAAACTACCAAGAAGCCTTAAACCACCTTACCAGTGCCTTGGAAACCGTCTAGATGAAGTGAGAGCAACCTTATCCAATGTTGAAATAATTGTCATTGATGAAGTGTCCATGATATCAAAATCACTCTTTGCATATGTCAATTGGAGACTGCAAGAAATCAAAGGCAGCAAAAAACCTTTTGGCGGAGTCTCAATACTTGCCTGTGGCGATTTCAATCAGATAAGTCCCCCCGGTAAAGCCAAACCTCTCTG
The DNA here is from genome assembly GCF_963854185.1 of Sardina pilchardus. Classification (NCBI taxonomy): domain Eukaryota; kingdom Metazoa; phylum Chordata; class Actinopteri; order Clupeiformes; family Clupeidae; genus Sardina; species Sardina pilchardus. The sequence continues at coordinate 16,998,784 of NC_085008.1, read as the reverse complement.
TGTGTTTGAGGATCATGTTCTTGATATCTGGAAGGATCGGTTCCAAGTAGTCACTCTCACAGAAATCATGCGCCAGAAAGATGATGTGCCATTTGCTGAGCTGCTCAACAGGATAAGAATGAAACGCAAAGGAGAGGCATTATCTGAAGCAGACAGAGTTCTACTTGCACAGGCCATATGTCAAGCTGATGAATGTCCCAAAGACATTCTGCATGTTTTTGCTACAAATAAAGAAGTAAACCAACACAATGCAAACACAATATCTGCTCTATACTCTGATCTGATCAACATTGATGCACATGACTATAAGAAAGATCTACGAACTGGTCGGATGGAAAGACAGAGTGCACCTTTTGAAGGACATAAAGGAGATTTACCAGACAGACTACAAGTTGCTGATGGTGCTCGTGTGATGCTAATAAGAAACATAGATGTGGAAGATGGACTGGTGAATGGTTCATTTGGAAAGATTGGTAAAATTGTTTATCATGACCAAGATGGCAGATCACTTGTAAAAATGCTTGGTGTTGAATTGGACAGTCCCAATGCAGGGCAAAGACATCGCAATAAAGGACCAGAAGGACCGGACAATTTGGTGTACATTGAAAGAGTAGAGGAACCTCTTAGTAAAAAGGGTGTGGTTCGTCACCAATTTCCAATGACTCTAGCCTTTGGTTGTACCATACATAAATGTCAAGGCATGACGACAGTTTCTGCAGTGGTCTCGTTGCAGCGCATATTTGAACCTGGCATGGCATACGTTGCTCTCAGCAGAACGACTTCACTACATGGTCTACGCATAGTTGATTTTGATGAAAATAAAATATATGCCGATCCAGAAGTGACCGTTTCCGTGGACAGTATGCAAAAAGTCGACTTTAGAAATGCCATGCCCCTTCTTCACTGCCTCCCCACTCTGAGATCACCATCTTTAACACTGATCCATCACAACACTGAAGGACTGTCAGCCCATATTGATGACATTAAGAGACATCATGAATTGTGCCTCGCAGATATTTTGTGCTTTACTGAAACACACCTTTTTGGCACATTTGTCCCAGAAAATATCCATTTGGAGAACTATCGAATGTATAAGCGCAATAGACATGTGTCATACACTACTCTTTCACATTTTGCACAGAAAAATGGTGGGGGAGTTGCTATGTTTGTAAAAAGCCATCTTCAAGCCCATCACATGCCATACATACAGGGTGTGACTGATCTCGAATTCCTGGTTTTGAAATTTGCTGCTCCAGTTCCACTACTAATTGCAGTGATTTACAGACCACCGGATTACAACACAAACCTATTTTTGCCAAATCTCTGCCATTTATTGGAGTCTTTACATGTTATTGCTGATAGTCCAGTTATAGTCTGTGGGGATTTCAATGAGGACATGTTGACCAATGGAAGGAAGCCAATCTATGAGTTGTTCCAGTCTAAAGGATTCACAAATCTCATTACCACCTCGACCACTGAGAAGAACACATTGTTGGATAACATCTTCATCTCTGATCCTCAGCACTGTGCCCATTCAGGTGTTATACAGACATATTACAGTTATCATGATCCTGTGTTCTGTATTCTTAATTAATTTTTTGTTCATCAAATCTTTCGTACATCAAATCTTTTGTACATCATGTCATTTTACACATTTTACTCATTTTAAACCATTATATTAACTTACACATTTTACTAATTTAGAACCATTTTATCAATATTATAACAACTAGAAGCCATGAAATATGATGAATGTTTTATGACAAAAACCAAAATCAGGGTTCCCACTCTAAGTCAAATATAAAATTCCTTGACTTTTCCCCGACACAAAAAAACTGAATTTCTATAGACTTTATAATGAAAGGTACAATAGATCAACCAATGATTTTGGTGTAATTGTGTGGCGTCCAATAATCTTTTACCTTTTTTTAAAGCCAACAAATGGACATTGAATAATTAAAAGTTGGGCCACTCATACAATAAAGTTGTCCTCCAAAGAGGGGGGGGTGGTGGTGGGTTTAAATTACAAAAAATGAAGTTGAACTGATTAATGAAATAGCCCTTATACTGCTTGTTTTCAATATCAAGATAAAGATCAAGAAAATTCTATTTAATGAAAGGTCAAAAACGTCAAACTCTACATCCAGAGGCTATTTGATTTGTATAGATGTGTGCTCTATGAACTGTCTCTAGCTTATTGTATTTGAGGCTAATGATTTTGGAGGAATCTAATCATCAAACCTTTTACATGCTGATTAATTTGAATTACATGCTGATAATTAAAATCAAATATTCCATGAATCAATTATATAAACAATCCATATGTTTTACTGATGCCATTTGATACCACATGAATGTTAGATGTTCAAACTAAATTGATCTCTCTCTCTCTCTTGCTTCCTCATTATGCATGAACTATATTATCAACTGGATCTCTTAGATTACATCTGAATTCAATTTCATATCTTTGCATTAAACTATCAGCCTATGAACAACTTTTAAACTATCTACTTTTAAAATATCAACATTCATTAAACTTTCTGCATCAACATCCATTAAACTATCTATCATCATTCATTACACTTAATGTGTATCAACCATTCAACCATTCCAACTGTCAGTTATCATCAACTATACCTCCAGCCAACTATATTAAACTTCCACCTACTTAGCAACCAACATAGCAACCGTTGAAATAAAGCATCTATGTCAGTTTCCATAGCAACCAACATGATTTTTCTAGACAACCACTATAGTAACCACCCTAGCAACAGCTTAGCAACTACCTCAAGTACCCTACCAACAGCCTATCAATTACCTTAAGTACCCTAGCAACAATCAACATGCATTAAACTATCTGTCAATCAACAATCATTAAATTGTCTTTTAAGCTATCCATATTCAACTTTTAACCTACTGATACACTATCAACTTTCATTAAATTATGCAACCACCATGTCTACCCTAGCAACACCTTAGTAACCATATCTACATTATCTTTTTCTACATTTTTGCATTTTCATGCACTGGTAATTCCTTGGAATTGCATTTCTAGTTATTATTATTAAACTTCTTCTTCTAACGCTCGCAATTCAGCTTCAACCGTTTAACGTAGAAACTTCATTCAAACTTTGTTGCGTAGGTCTTGCTTATGCCATATGTGCTTTATATTTTTAAACTTTGTAACTTTTATACTTTTTAAACTATTAGTTAAAAACTATCACCATTTCCCCCATAGACTTAACATTGCTCATTATGACATCACGGCAGCAATTAGAATGTTACCCCAGCTGGTCAGCCACCTGGGCACCAACTGTCAGTTTCTCTCAGGCTCCTCTCTGAAGACTACATATTCTGTTCCCCTGTATCCTCTGCGCACAACAGTATCAAAATAAGTCCTCCTAATTCCATCCAACTTTATATCCATTCATCTTCTTCAAACCATTCACTCATCCACCCATTCTAAACAGTCTGCCTATCAACAACATCAATTAGACGCTCTACATTGAACTTTTAAACAATCTACTCTGTCTCAGGCTGGCTCTCTTAAGACTAGCCAGTTAAATTGATTACACCTGTATCTGTATCCACTACTCTCAGTAGAGAGCTGTGTCTCTCCATTCTACAAGAATATAAGGCACATTCCATCCAACATTCTATCCATTCATCTTCTTCAGACCATTCACTCATCCACCCATTAAACTGTCTATCAACATCTATTAAACAATCTGTCTATCAACATCCATTAAACTTTAAATTAAACATTAATTAGACTATCTACATTCAACTTTTAAATTATTTACTCTGTCTCAGGCTTTAAGAGTACTCTGGCACTCTTAAGACTAGCCAGTTAAATTGATTACACCTGTGTCAACTACTCTCAGAGAGCTGTATCAGTGTCTCTCTTAACAAGAATATAAGGCACATTCCATCCAACCTTCTATCCACTCATCTTCTTCAGACCATTCACTCATCCACCCATTAAACTGTCAATCAATATCTATTAAACAATCTGCCTATCAACATCCATTAAACATTCTGTCTATCAACATTAATTAGACTATCTACATACAACTTTTAAAGTATTTACTGTGGGTCCCTCTCAAGCAGCGTTTATATGTCCTCCCTCGCTCCTCGATCCTCAATGATCTACATAAAGAAAGATAGAAGAAGGGCTAGACTATCCCATTGTTGCCGCTCCATCATTCTTTATGTAGATCAGTGAGGAGCGAGAGCGGACGCGTAAACGCTATGAGAGGCACCTTCTGTCTCAGGCTTTAAGCATACAATCTCATTAAGACTACAGATCCTGTTTCACTACTTCCTCTGTCTACAACTGTTTCAAAATAAAGGTCCTCACTGCAATTATACACTATTAAATCATTTAACCATTGAAACTACTCAACTATTGAAATGTTCAACCATTCCAACTGTCAGTTATCATCAACTATGCCTCCAGTCAACTACATGAAACCTCCATGTACCTAGCAACCAACATAGCAACCATTAAAATTAAGTGTTTATAACCGTTTCCATAGCAACCAACATGATTATACTGCAGTAACTTCTTGTTTCCTGATAGTGGCCACCATGGATACCCTAGCAACAAATGTTTCAAAATAAAAGTCCTCACTAGCAAGTTAGCTAGTTAGCATAGTTAACATTGTTAACATAGTTAGCATTTTTAGCATAACTGCAAAAAATCATCAACTAAGTTAGCTAATCAACCTGGTTAGCATTGTCAGCAAATTTAGCATTGTTAGCATAGTTAGCATTTTTAACATTACTGCTAGAAATCATCGATAAGTTAGCTAATCAACCTGGTTAGCATTGTTAGTAAAGTTAGCATTGCTAGCATAATTAGCATTTTTAGCTTAACTGCTAGAAATCATTAGCTAAGTTAGCTAATCAACATTTTAACATGAATAGAAATCATTAGTTAAGTTAGAACTGGAATGTTTCATCTTTAAACTGTCTACCTTCACACTATCAACTCTCTGTAAACTATGCAACCACCATGTTTACCCTAGCTACACCTTAGTAACCATATCTACATTATCTATCTTTTTTAGCATTTTCATGCACTGGTAATTCCTTGGAATTGCATTTCTAGTTCTTCTTCTAACGCACGCAATTCAGCTTGAACCGTTTAACGTAGAAACTTCATTCAAACTGTGTTACGTAGATCTTGCTTAGGACATTGGAGGGATGTATTTTTCAATTTTGAAACTTTTATACTTTTTAACCCTCTATACCCCAGTAGAATTCTACAACAATGCTCCAGATTCCTGGGAATTCCGAAAACAAAAAGGCAATTTGGGAAACATTTCAAATAAGCAAGAATAACTAAAAAGCTAATGAAAAGTGTCCATTGTAAGTTTCTTTCAGTTTAAAGATTAGAAATAGCTCTTTCAAATGATATGTGATCCATTAAGAATTATATATTCATATTTTCCATAGACGGGCACTGAACTTTATCAAAAGGATAATTTGTGACCAAACGAGTATTCAGTCCTCTTGTTAACTTGGATAAAATACTTTGGCAGTAAGTTATAATACAAACATGTACTGTAGACCTACATTTTAGTATTGTTGTGCATAACATATCAACATATCAGGTGATTGAGGGGTTCAGTTGTTCTGTTAGCAAAGCACAGAAATGCGGTTCAGAGATTTAACATTTTCATTTGTGTCGTGAATCAGTGTGAATGTTCACATATCATCAATAAATACAACACTATGATAGGAAGACAATGGTAATACAATGTATTGTTAGCTACTAGTGGTTGTAGAATAAGATTAGGATAATAAATATGGATCTTTTTACATGTAATATCAAAGTTATTAAAATCATATTGAAACACTGAAAAATGTGACATGTGACACAAATGTAAAAGTTACACTGTGCATAGTAATAATAATCATAATTATTTACAAATCAATAGTTTATATTTTATATTTGTGTAATAATAATGTTATAGGGTTAGAGATATGGATTCAAACCGATTGTGGGACATTCTGTCTGCAACGTACGATACTCAGAGACAGCTATCAGTGGTCCAGTGGTCCGCAAGACATGGCAAACGGTGGATGCCCATCAATATATTAAAACCGAAAAAGGCCCTCATCTCCTCCTCTGTCATATAGCAGAAGGATTACATTATGCATACATGTTTACTCAACAAGATTGGTCAGAAAAAAATACTCCAACAAGCTGCCACAAATGTCCAGGACATTGGTGACTATACATTTTGGGCCTGCTTGGACATCACACGGCTCAATGGTAGGAGAGACGAGTTTCAGACCAAAGTTCCTCTTCATTCAATTCATTGTCTCTCATCTGCACTACTCTTGGTCCTCCTCTTCTTGCTCCTGCTCACCCCCTTGCCCCTCCACCTCCTCTCCGCTGCTGACATCTCCCTCTCCCTCCTCTCTGTCGACCTCTCCATCTCCTCACTCTCACTGTCATCTCCCCAGTTTCCTATTCAACTGCCTCCTCCAGCTCTTCTCTCACTACCATCATCTCAAACTCTTCTTCCACCCCATTCATGTCCAACAAAAATAATTTCATTACCTATAAATCATTTTATGAGTAGCCTACATGACTATAAACTACTTGAACTTGAAACACCTAGGCCTACAACACTAACTACGTGTGGCGCTGAACATTATGTAAAATAGTCTGTGCAATTTGTTCAGTAAAAATCACATTATGGCCTATAGGCCTACTATAACAGACAACGTTACAGTTTCTCTCAGTCGCTTTGGTACATTTCTTGAATCATCCTTTATTGTGTACGGATAAGACAGTCAAATGGCTTAGTCCTGTTGTCAGTATAGCAGTGTACTCTGGAGGGATGTTCTGATGTAAAATAAGGCTAAAGTTTTGATGATAATTTTTGTAAATTGTAGGTTACACCTTAGTGTATGTGGGAGTTTGATTGCAAGAGACTGGACAAGATTCACTAACAAGATTAATTTACTGTTTTGTTTTACTGTAATTTGTTGACAGACCATGTCATTGCAATACAGAAAGGAAAAGACAGCACTGCATAGGCCTAATATAAAGGGAAAAAATGTGACCATAGGACAAACTCTTTAGGTGTGAAATGTGAAATGTGACCATAGGACAAACTCTTCAGGGAAAATTATACATGCAGTGCTGTAGGAATTACAATGCAGTCTTCCTACTCCTCCTGATATTCCTGTCTTTTAGGCCACAAATTCTCATATGACAACATGTTCAACCATTTTGCATGTAAAGACTTAGACTTCTGCTATGAACTGATGCCTAAATGTTGTGGGGGTGAGACTATTCAGCAGATAATTGTTCATAATGATTTGCATGGATGTACCAAAACATTTGCAACTTGCTAAAATAAATGAGAAACTGCTTTGATGTGCACAAGTGACACAATGATGTGAAGATTGAACAGGTAGTTTTGAGAATTTCAACTCTGATCTATGAAATGTAAGCGACTGAGAAAAACTGTATGAGTTGTTGTTTTCGTAGCCATCTATCCATCCATCTATCCATATCCACAATTATTATCTAGTCTCATTTGCCCGTGAGATCTCGTGACGTTACATGATGACAGATCCCCTGCTTCATTCACTGACAGTGATGCACGTAACAGGCAGCTTTAGTCAGCCAATATGACTACAATGTTTTTGACCGAAAAATATCACGTTTATCTGGGTACCCACCCGTTGTTCCAATAAAAGTTTAAATGTTTTAATAAAATCGCAGTTATCTCCAGACCGTCACTTGCATAAGTGAACTGTTTTGTGCTACTAGGCTGCAGCTCCAACTGGATTAGCCTACCTAAAGTTACAATTGACGTCGTCTAAACTTGGACAAATGGATGTAAACTCATTTCAAAATCGTTTATGCATACTAGAAGATATGATATAGTATAAAGAAATAAAGTCATTTGAGTCATCAACTACGACCTGGATGACAGCAAGCCATCGTAGTCTACTGCCCGAAAGGCTTCGTTCTGAAGTTAGCACAAATTAGCTATTGACTATCCTCGATGACAGACGGAAATTTAAGTTTGAGTATTTATTGAAAACGATAAATGTAACACTTACATCAGTGGCATTACCATCCAACATAGGAAGTTCATCTCCCAACACCTGTGAGCCATCGGTGCAGATCAGTAGGCTACGTTACAGTTTCTTCAAGGCTGAATAGTCGTTTCGGTGCAGGCAGGGCAGACATATCAATAAAGTCTCTAGCTGAGGTAATGATTTCAGTGGCTGGCTGGCTATACTACCACGTTATAGCCTAGGCTATTAATTGCGGCGGGAAGCAGAGTAAAATGTAACAAATGATACTGCTGTTGTTTCAAAGAGTTATTGCTGTGACAAATGACTTTTACTAGGTAGATAGCCTATACGCTAGCCAGTGACTTCAGGCGAACCCCTGTTCCCTCCGTGGCAGACACTGACACAACTCAGAAAACGAAATTATCTCAAAATAGCTCAATACAAACATATAGTTATAATTATTAAAATATGTAGGCAAGGGTTCAAAGTATTATTTAGGAATGTAATATATATTTCAGAAACAACGAGATATCGTGTTTACAGCGATTATAACACTGCGGCCGGCCGCGGCCGTTACAGTAGAATTCTAACAGGCCGTCGGCGGCCGCTATGGGGTAAAGAGGGTTAAACTATTAGTTAAAAACTATTACAATTTCCCCCATAGACTTAACATTGCTCATTATGACATCATGGCAGCAATTAGAATCTTACGCCAGGTGGCCGGCCACCTGGGCACCAACTGTCAGTTTCTCTGGCTTTAAGCATACAGTCTCTCAGAAGACTACACATATCCTGTTAAACTGTTTCCTCTGTCCACCACTGTTTCAAAATAAAAGTCCTCACTGCAATAATACACTATAAAATCATTTAACCATTATAACTACTCAACTATTTAACTGTTTAACCATTCCCACTGTCAGTTATCATCAACTATGCCTCCGGTCAACTTCATGAAACCTCCATGTACCTAGCAACCAACATAGCAACCATTAAAATTAAGCGTTTATGACCGTTTCCATAGTAACCAACATGATTATACTGCAGTAACTTCTTGTTTCCTGATAGTGGCCACTGTGGATACCCTAGCAACAAATGTTTCAAAATAAAAGTCCTCACTAGCAAGTTAGCTAGTTAGCATGGTTAGCATTGTTAACATTGTTAGCATAACTGCAAAAAATCATCAATTAAGTTAGCTAATCAACCTGGTTAGCATTGTTAGTTAAGTTAGCATTGCTAGCATAGTTAGCATTTTTAGCATAACTGTTAGAAATCATTAGCTAAGTTAGCTAATCAACATTTTAACATGAATAGAAATCATTAGTTAAGTTAGAACTGGAATGTTTCAGCTTTAAACTGTCTACCTTCACACTATCAACTCTCTGTAAACTATGCAACCACCATGTTTACCCTAGCTACACCTTCGTAACCATATCTACATTATCTATCTATTTTTGCATTTTCATGCACTGGTAATTCCTTGGAATTGCATTTCTAGTTTTGCCTTGCATTGCACTTGTTAGCTTTAATATTTCCATAATTACTTTTACCTATTCAGATTGAGGTTTTCACTTCAACCAACCACGCAGCTGCATTTCAGATTATTCATCTCCATTATGGGTCCTGTTACACAGTATGTCACTCATCTGCCTGTGCAGGTTGCAAAACACAGGGAGTGATAACGCAAACATTCATAGAAGCAGATGGTTGTACTGTAGTTCGCCTGTGTTACCAACTGAGCGTGATTCAAAATTCGTATGCTGTTGGGAACACGTGCACCTCCTAACACAAACTTTTCTATGGTTTCCTGATGCGCGTCTGTGCTTCAACTCTCCTGATAATCAACAACAACACATGGGTTTCAACTTGGGGTCGGTCTGTTGGATTGAAGCAATTGCAAATGTCATCAGCATTGTGATCATCCAAACATTCTTCCACTACTTCAGTGAGCCCGTGTGGAAATGAAGAACAATCTTGCGCTGCCTTTGTTATGTCTGTCAGTTCAGTCTGGCCTGTAATTACATGGAAATCATCCAGCATCACACACTTTTTTTTAACTCATTAAGAGAGCGCTTGAGCACACTTTGGAGAATTACAGTATGGATGGGCGGATTGCAAAAGTGTTGATTTCATGCTTCCCCCTTGTTTCCTGATCACTGTACGCAGTCTGAGTTGACTCACTTCGGTATTGTTGGGATTTCCTGTTTTCAGATTGTCGTAGGCTAAGAAAAAAAACCCCAGTATGAACACTTCTATATATTCTTCTGCTGACTAGTCCTTCTTCTCAGTTTTGTTCATTGTTTCACAAAGCTATCCTTCAGCTCTATCATCTTTATATGCTTATGCAGGCACATTAAGCAAGCAGGTTATCTTGAAATACCATTGTTTTTTTTTTTACTTCTTATGGTGACCTTTGAAGACAGTGCAGAGTAGAGACAGTGGACAAAGCAGAATGTTCTATAGTCTTCTTTTGGCACTGTCCACTGCAGGAGGGTTCCTCACACCAAGAATAGCGATTACCTTGAGCAGCCTTTCCTTTTCCTCTTGCACGTGGCTACAAATGCAGAACAACACCCAAAAACAAATCTCATCTGTAGAAAAAAAAGTTGATTAGCCTTTAAATAAAATCTGTAATATACTCTTTAGTAGGCTATTTACAATATTCTCTCTTATCTAATATGGCCCAGCGGCGCCCAGTGCTGTAAAGTTAATCAACTAAGGAACAATGCATTTGTAAACATAGGATCATTGTTGTTTTGACTGCCTCAAGTGCAGATGATAGACGTATGCATGCCTGTGGGGCATTTCAATGGAAATAACTAACATTCCTAAAACATACGAATACCATAAATGTCAATGTTTTATGGCTCTCCAGTCAGTCAGTGGTCCCACTGGGTAATGACTGTGCACCTAGTGTTTCATGCACCCCGGTCCACAGTGTGGAGAGGACATCACTGAGGAGAAGGAAACCTCACGGGAAAAGCACTACATGCTGTATCAACACAGACACGGGGCTCTGGGCCCTGGGCTCAGGGAGACAGGGTGTGTAGATGTGCCGTCTGCTCGGTCGGTCGGGGTGGAGACCTGGCTGGGGTACAGCGCCGCTCTTTAAGCACCAGCAGCCATTGTCCCAGCCGCCTTTTGTTGTCCCGCAGCAATCATGTGTTGAGTTTATTATGAGAGTGGAGGGCTTGTTGATTATTTTCCCTTGCTGTTTTTGCTTGCGTCGGACAAAGACAAGTCCTTCTCTGTGTCTCTTTCTTTACATGCCTTCCTTTTTGGGGTCAGCAGACAATATGCACATGGTCAGTAAGGTCATGTCTGAGAAAAAGAGATCTCTGGAAAAAAAACAACAACAACAAAGAACTGTTGTGATTTATCAGTAACTTTCAAACTTGAAGTTATGTTTATTTTACGTTTCAATTTCAGTCATAGTATTTTGCTATTGTTTTACGTATTTGTATGAATGATCTTAATGTGGGTCCCGGTTTGCAATTTAGTCAAACTTACTTGTGTGTTTTTCTAAACAGTACAGTTATGAATCTGTGGGAATATTTCAAATCTCACCAGTGCTCTCTCCCAAAGAGAGTCACTTAAAACACCCGGCCACTGCTTTGGCACTTTTTTTCCTGCTTTGCATGTGTGATGGTGGGGGTTTGGTTGTGAAAGCCTTGTGAGAAAGTTTGTATTAAATTCCCATTTCCACCCATTGTGAGGAGCACTGGCAGACTTCCACACGCACCGACCCACTCCGTGTGAGGGAGGGCAAGAGTGTGAGTTTGAGTGTGAGAGTGTGTGAGAGAGAGAGAGAGAGAGAGAGAGAGAGAGAGAGAGAGAGAGAGAGAGAGAGAGAGAGAGTGTGAGTGAGTGAGTGAGTGAGTGAGTGAGTGAGTGAGTGAGTGAGTGAGTGAGTGAGTGAGTGTGTGTGTGTGTGTGTGTGTGTGTGTGTGTGTGTGTGTGTGTGTGTGTGTGTGTGTGTGTGTGTGTGTGTGTGTGTGTGTGTGTGTGTGTGTGTGTGTGCATGGCACACGGGTGGTGAAGGTGGGGGGGTGCGCGATCTGAGACGAGCGAGCGCGCCCCCACGGAGGAAACCCTGCCTGGGATCCTGAGCGCTCTGGGTGCTGCGATAGACCTCGGGGAGGCTGCAGGAAATCCCTGCCGCGATAAAAGAGGGTGAAAACACTGGGCAGCTTGGGAAATAAGTGTCGGGCCTCCTGTGTATACGGTTAGGACAATCCATCAATCAGCTTCCGGCCCGGCACTGCAGCGAGTATTTTTCCTGCGCACCCATTTTTCCCACCTTGCCAGGGGTGGCGGGAAAAAAGCTCCTCCGTGTTTGAGAGCTCACAAACAAACACCAATCCATCCCTCATCCTAGATGTCACCTCCCTGTTTTAATTCCAGAGTCACTGGAATAATATGGTCAGCGCTCTGCACATGTGGGACGGTCAGAGCTGTCCTGCAGTGCTCCGTGGAATAATAAACAAGACAGACAGCCTGGCCGAGGGAAGATGTTCCCTTCCTTGGACGCGGTCAGCCAGCCAGGGCCAGAACAGCAGAGCGACGGAGGCAGAGACAGAGACCGATGTTTGATGATGAGCAGCAGGCCGGAGGGACCTTGTGAGGAGGATACAGGGGCAGGGTGGAGGAAGAGACAGAACAAAGAAAGGAGATCTCGCAGGCCGTGACGCCGAGGGGATCAACACTTCCTTACGCTCCCGCCGAGCTCCCGACTGCTGACCTTCGATTGTTAACACGGTTATTCTTGTCAGGCGTTGTCCCATGCAAACACACACAAACATGTGCACATGCAGAGATGGACAGAACAGAGGCTTTTGAAGTGTATCAGACAAACAATTTTTGAAAATGTTCAAAGATGTTTTACTGTGAACAACACATTACTTGATTTTCTTTTGTAAGTCAAAAATATTGGCTTATCTCTTACAATTTTTTTTGTTACAGTATATCTGTATTCATGGCATTGTTGTTTAAAAACAATCTATAGTAGTGTTGTGTAACACATTTTAAGCTATATTTCATGCAGATATTTGATATACAATTGTGCTCATGAGTGTACATACCCTGTACATATGCTAACAGCCTGTCGAAATATCAGACCCATCCAGTGTCTGCATATTTGAGCAGTTTCTAATTCAGAATGTCAAATGTCTGAATTGTATCCTTTTTGTCATGTTGCTGGTTGCACCTTTGAATTTTGGCACCAAACATGCTCAAGGATGTCTTGAACTGAAAACGTGGAATAGTCAGTGGCTCCTTAAGCAATATGATTCTCTCCGAAAAACAAATTCAACAAATTTTCTTTTACAAAATCAGGACAAAACATGGTCGCCAACTGAAGTAATGGAAATTTCAAGCCAACTTCCTTCTGAGGACATGCAGTTGGCCTTCAGTCAAATCAATCTTACAGGCGTATGAGATCTTGTTGTACTGTATATAGAGAAGATGTTTTTTCCATGACCCAATAGCCACATCAAGTGGTAGGAAATCATGAATATGTCACTAAAGCACTGATACGTGGAGATCATGCAGGGTATGGGATAACAGAATATATTTTTGAATCACTGATATTTGGGTCAGGACGTTTGAGCACATTTTCTCCTTGTTCTAGCCAGAGGAGGAGGAAAAGGAAGGAGTGCTGAGAGTGTGCTTGACATGCTGGTTAGTTTCTTCTGAGAAAGTAGTGCTTAGCAAGCAGTCTGTACATGGATATAATTTACTGCCTGTACAGTGAGCTTATATGACCTCACATTGACAAAACAACATTTTTGCCCATTATAGTTGTGCTCATAGGTTTACATACCCTGATAGGCTACACATTGTAAAATAGACTAAGGGATACATTTTCTTTGTGAAAATGCAAATGCAAATCAAACCAGCTATTAGGCTAAATGAAATAAAAACTAATCTCTAGGTATGGTGAAGGGTATTTGATGATGTGGGGCTATGTTGAAATGAAATAACTGGCTAGAACTCTGCTAGAATTTAACCCAGGGGTATGTATACTTATGGCCCCTGTATTTTAAAGAAGAACATGTATTGATTTATTTACAATACATTATTCATTCACAAAGAAAATGGTAAAAAAAACATTTTATTTTTTATTTATTTGTTCCTCTTTTTAGTCTACTTTAGCATGTGTACTGTATGTACAGTACAGGGTATGTAGACTTATGAGCACAACTGTAATGGGCAACAAATGTTGATTTGTCAATGTGAGGTCAGATGAGCCCACTGTACAGGCTGTAAATGATATCTATGTACAGAGTGCTTGCTATAAGTGCTCGCTCAGAAGAAAGTGTAGAGACTACCCAGCATGTCAAGCACACCCTCAGCATTCTTTCCCTTTCCTCCTCCTCTGGCTGGAAAAAGGAGAAAATGTGCTAAAATGTCTTGAGCCAAATATCTGTGATGCAAAAAATAGATTCTGCTATCCCATCCCTCTGGAAATCCAGAGTTCTCGTGAGAGCACAATTTGAGTTTGCTCGGCGAGTCCCTCGATGCCCTTAAAGCTGACCTGCACCAATCACACGGGTGTATCTGATTTAGGCGGGCCAGAGGCGAGCTAAACAGATGACAACAGGGCTGCAGTGGTGAAGTCCCAAATCTGTCAGTGATAGTGATGCAATAATATTTCCAATACGTGGTGCCTCCACTCGAGTTAGGCCATAGTCAGATCCTAAATCTTTTGTAGATTTGGGGCTGGATTTCCAGGCTATGTGGCTACTGGGTCATGGAAAAAAACATCTTCTCTATAACGCTACAACAAGGTCACATATGCTGTAAGATCATTTCGACTGGTGGCCAACTGCATGTCCTCAGAAGGAAGTTGGCTTGAAATTTCCCTTACTTCAGCTGGTGGCCATGTTTTGTCCTGATTCTGTAAAATAAAAATTGTTGAATTTGTTTTCGGTGAGAGTCACATTGCCACTAACTATTCCACTTTTTCGGTTCAAGTCATCCTTGAGCAAGTTTGGTGCCAAAATTGAAAAGTGCAACCAGCAACATGACAAAAAGTATAAAACTCAGACATTAGACCATAATACATTTATACTGAATTAAAAAAAAAAACAGTTCAAATATGCAGGCACTGGATGGGTCTGATATTTCCACAGGCTGTTAGCTAAGTTTTTCATACTTGTCATCTCATGTGGAATTAACTTATTGTGAGTCATTGCACCTAGGAGGTCTCGGTCAGTTTTCTGTTGCACTCTGCAAACATATTTCCACAAAGACTGCCATGGCTTTTCACTCACATTGTCAATAATCAGTCTTGTTTCCATGCGCTGTCACATACGATGTGTGTTGACCAGGGGGAAGTCCTCTATCCGGGTGTAGTGTGACCATTCCCCCGAGTCAGCCACTGGCCTGTGCTGTGTTTCCTATCCCTGGTCCCTGGTCATCTGCCGTTCCTGCTAACGCTAACATAGCTTCTCATTATGACCCCGTGCCATATTTTCAAAGCTGCATAACTTTTCCTTCCAGCCAAGGGAGCTCCCACCCACACACACACACACACACCCACACACAGAGACACACAAACACACACAGCTGGACACTCCAAGCTGACATATGTTGTAGTATGGTGGTATAATGGTAACAAATGTTGTTTGGTAAATGTGAGGTCAGATGGTCACTGTACAGGCAGTAAATGACGGACAAGAAGGGAGAGAAGGGGAGGTCTCAGCAGGTGATGACTAAGTCAGGCAAACAAGATGTCCATGTACTTCCTGAACTGCCAGCCCACAGTTTATTAGAGGGAAGTAGTAATCATAACATATCTGGTGTCGATATCATGCAGTATTCTTCTATTTGTCTGCCAGACTCGTTTCATTTTGGGGGAGTGGGCTCGCCAATTTAACAGTGACATCTGTTCTTCCCTCAGAAGAGCAAATCATTTCAACTCACTGTTTTTCAAAGAAAAACACTTGCCTCTTACGAGAAGTCAGATTGGGACATGCAAACTTGTGGCTGTCGGGTAATATCCTTGCTCCTTGTGGAGGTTACAATAACAAGAGAAGGAGATAATGGCTACCTGTGAGGTAATTTTAGCCACAGAGCTTGGACAGTCACCACAGGAATAGGACAACTTTCCTTTCACAATTATTTATATCATGGAATGGGATGATATTTTAACCAGCGATAGTCTCTCGGGAATAGAGCCAGAGTCAGGAAGTTTTGATATTGGACAGGATATGGGTGTGGTTTTTATGAACTGTGTGTATTTATGAGTCAAAGGGATAAAGAATAAAAATATAATATTTTATGTGAATAAATTACAGAAAAAAACACTGAGAGAGCAAGCAAGAGAAAAAGACAGATAAAAAGAGAGCACTGAGGGATAGCAGGCTTTATATTGATGCTGACAGGGGATCAAGGCAGATGGAGAAATATTGAAAGATCAGGAGAGGAGATTGCAAAGATGATGTCAGTCTGCGCAGTAACCAAAGCTGCGAGAGGTTTGGAGGAGTAGGCGAGAGAGGAGATAGTCAGATATGTCATAACCGCACATGAGCGAGAGAGAGAGAGAGAGAGAGATGGACAGATCTGCGGTGGACTCTGCCGGCCTTTGGAGCCTCTGGGTCAGGAAGCGTTGCTGCTGGAACTGATACACGAGCAGGAAACGGGCCAAGCGGGAATGAAACAGTGGGCAGCAGAAACAGGAAGTCCTGCGCCGGCCTCCTGTCTGCTGTGTGTTTGCTCAGCCCGCGGCTCCTATCCCAGAAGCCTCTCTGGAGAGCAGCTGGAGCGGTGGCCGCACGCCATTGGCCCAGCATGCACTTGGGCCTGACCAGGAGTTCTATCAGTGTGACACTTGCAGTGGTATTGGTTTAGGGTAATGTACACTCCTGTCTCATGGTGACTTCCACAGTGAGTGTTATGGGGGGCTCATTCACATGACCAAGAGATTCACAAAGCACCCCATGAAGGCATGAACACATGCAGCAGTACTCAGCTATACATATATGCATACGTGTACATACATATATGCATACTGTACACATACATATATAGATACATGCATACATATTACTGCTGACTCATTGGGGGTCCTCATGCATGTTGGATATTCCAAGAGATATGGGAAATATTGAGTGAGATGTTGTGGGAGAGAGATAGGATTGAGATAGATGGGAGTGGGAAACCACCGTGAATCAGATTCGAACCCAGATCCCCCCGTGCACACTTGAACTAGAATGTGGTGTGGACACCGCAGCAACTCGCACCACAGCTGCCCACAGGGGTTTGAGATTATTTTTGTTTTGCTGTATGCTGGGAGGACTTTTGTCCTTGGTCAACTCTGGAGGAGTGTCTTGTCTAGTGTGTTACAGTTTAGCTTGCTCTTTCAATGATTAGTTGTTGTGTTTGTCCTCCTTGGTTATATGTTAGTTATTTGATCTTCTTAAACACCACTGGCAGAAACTAAAACAATGACGTCACACCATAGCTCATTTCAAATAGTCCATTTCAGTCAAATATTTAATACTGGCAGTAAACATTGTCATTTGTCATGTGTTAAAAGTTTATCTTATTTGAGCAAGACCTTGCATTATTGTTCAAGATGTGAAGTTTGTGAAGTGAGTGAAGAAAGCCCCCTGATCACCTGCAGAACACACTCGAAAGATTCATTTTTAACATTTGTATTAAAGCAACAGAAACATCATCAGTCACTACCATAGACATTGGTGCAGCTATGCACTGGTTGACATTGCAACAGCTGTGTAGAACAAATCAGAACAAAACAAGGGGCAGGTAGGTTTCCCAGAGCTTAGTGCTGAAGTGAACAAACCTTCACTACATAGGCTTTTGACAGCGTATTGGTCCTGTTATCATAACCCTCTTGTTCACATGCTCACGAGCCAAACTAAACAGTGCTGTGATAAAAATCACTGGAATACCACCTGAACAAATCACATCTGGTTTTCAATGCAGTGTGGATGCTGGTGGTTCCCATTTCAAAATGGATGGAATGTTCAGATGCTTATAAGGAACTGTGTAGATGTAAAATAATCAGAATATGCACCCTGTGATCATGCGTGTGTGTGTGTGTATGTGTGTGTGTGTGTGTGTGTGTGTGTGAGTGTGAGTGTGTGAGAGAGAGAGTGTGTGAGAGTGTGTGTGCGTTTGTGTGTGCGTTTGTGCATGTGTGTGTGTCTGTGTGTGTGTGTGTGTGTGTGTGTGTCTGTGTGTAAAAGAGAGAGAGAGAGATAGAGAGAGATTGAGAGAGAGAGAAAGAGAGAAGTGAAGAGAGATTGAGAGAGAGTGAGAGTGTGAGAGAAAAAGATGCGGGATATCCAGACAGCTGGTCTGAATCTCTGAATAGGGTATGATGTGCCAAACTCCCGCACCTTGAGTGAGTATAGACCTTGTGGGCTCCATGGCTATTGTTCTTGTGTCATTTGTTTTTCCTGATCAACAGAGCGAAGCTACTGCACAGCTGTCCTTATGGAGACCTGTGACCCTCTCCACACCAGCCATGTCCGTAACACCTGCAACAATAGGGACACAAACAAACAAACAAACAAACGTGCAAGCACATAAACACACACATATCACCATGATTAACAACAACAGTTAGTGTCATTATGAATCATGATGATGAAGAAGCACACCGACACTGCACATTTGTACACCCAGTTCATGAAGAGCTAGTTTTTGCCACAAATAAAAATTAGATGCAAATGAGGTGAGCAGGAAGTCATGGTCATGGAACATAAGATGTACCATCATTTTGAGTAATATTATTATTCAAAATGAAAGGAATCAAACAAATTAAACAGATTCAAATGTTGCAGAGTGAAGATGTTGGAAAGCTATCAGAGGAAATGTCATGTTTTCATGCAGACTTGTTTTAAAACTTGACAACTAGCACAGTAACTTTTACACACACACACACGCACACACGCACGCACGCACGCACACGCTCACGCACACGCACACACACACAAAGTGCGCACACACAAACATGACGCAGCAACAACTCCATTGTTTTTAGAATCTCTCCTTATTTTCTTCACAGCCACCAATATGTCACTGCTTTGGGTCACCTTTGTGATTGCAAGGACTTAAGAGTCTAAATCCCAAGTACTGCATAACTTTTCTGATAGCTGCCCAGCCTGTTGAAGTGTATCTTAGCTTTTAGCCCAAATACATAAATCAGTTGATTTTACTCTGAGATCATTCTGAGTCATACAGCTTTTGTGGCTTTGCTTGTTTTCCAAAGAAAGAATTGCTGATGTTCTAATCTCCTCTGATGGTGATTGGGTTAAGCCAAAGTACAAAGAGAAGGGGGAATGACTTATCTGGTTACAGAGTTACTAATTAACCAGACTAAGGGAAAATAAAAATGTAAGCACACAATGCTCTCAGATTCGACACACCATGGCTCTCCCTCTGTCTTCATCCAGAAAACCTGTTCGTTCTATCCCCCCTTACATTTTGACGTAGCTGTATATAACAGGAGCTGTTGGACCAAACAACGTCAGATTCCTGGTAAGATGTCTTCCCAGCCATGTTTCTGGTGGGTGAAACTGAACTTTGCACTTAGCATACAGTGTGCTGCCACTGAATTCATACCTTTCATAGATGTAAGTGGTCTAACACTTGCTTTCAGAATTCAGTCTAACACCGATCTTAAATGTATCATTTACAAGTGGCTTTACTAGATACTCTGAGAGGTGCTTCGGGTTAGGAATGGTCAGTGTTGTTGTTATGCTACATAGTCTAACCCGTATAACACTGGATGTCTTTCTGTTTTGAACCAAAATAAGATCAGGTAGCCGTACCTGAGGTGATCTCTCTTAGTTTCCATTCAGAGAGGAATACGGAACTGGATTGTTCTCCATGGGGCTGGCAGTAACAACTTTACAGTAACAACCAAAGGTAAAACAAAATGCATAATCTGTACTCTATTCATCCTATCTATCAAGTGTGCATGCGCTTGAGGGTGAGAATTAGCCTGTAACTAACTTACACTGTAATGACATGACAAGACTGTAAATACAGGACATTATATATTGTCTGTATTGCATAAGCTAATGGAAACCACAAAATGGTTGAATCTTATCTAAGTATATTACATAACATTAAGGAAGCACAGGAAATTGCCCTCTCTCTGTGTACTGGGTGGTAAATTACAATGATATCATGTAATCTACCTGAGATTTAAAGCAAAGACAAGAGACTGTGTGTATGTACATGGGGGAAGGGAGGTACTTATGGGCTTGAGCACCAAGTTTCGCCGTGGGGGTCAAGTGAAGGACTCTTTGTGTGAGATTTCCGCACTTTGCGCCGTCTGACGAGACGAAAGAAGCCTGGGGAACACATTAAATCCCACTCTTACCAACAACTGGTCAGAGTAAGATAAGGGACGGAGTGTCTGATGCTTTACTGTGGTGGTGGGAAAGATGCTTACTGTACAGGAAAGAGAGCGCAGTACTTTTAAAGTTCCGCATAGGCCCACATAAAACGTATAGACCATTATAGTATGACATAGAAAAGCTTGCAGACATGATTAACTGATGTTTGAAATGTTTTAAAATATATTACAAGAAAGAGGAAGTTAGAGATTGCATGAGCACAAACATGATTTAGGACATACTATTACGCCTGTGGACATTTACTTAAAAAAAAAAAACTGAATTATACACACACACACACACACACACACACACACACACACACACACACACACACACACACACACACACACACACAAACGTGCGCGCACACACATGCACACACTAAAACACTCACTCACTCACTCTCTATCTCTCTCTCACCCTCTCTCTCTCCCTCTCTCTCACAAACACACACACACACACACGTGCGCGCACACACATGCACACACTAAAACACTCACTCACTCCCTCTCTATCTCTCTCTCGCCCTCTCTCTCTCCCTCTCTCTCTCTCTCTCTCTCTCTCTCACACACACACACACACACACACACACACACACACACACACACACACACACACACACACACACACACACACACACAAAAAGCCACTCCTGCTTCACCTCACAGGCTGCAGGGTGCAGCGCGATGTGTTGTTGTGCCTGTGAGCAGAGCAGGGACAGGAAGAGATAATGGGAGCCCCTAACGAGTGTTTACAGCCAACAATGCCGAATTCAATAGCAGGAGGGAGAGAGGGGAAGAGGTCTAATAACAGACCAGGCCCCTCGCTGAAAAATGGCTTCTGTGCCAAGAGGGGTCTACAAGACTAGGGGTGCACACGTACACAGACCTATGGGAGGCATAGGGCATTGTGGTATTGCAACACTTTCAGTCCATGCAGCTCTATAGTCAGTTTGCAATGTGCACTTAGGCGGACCATGCAGGTTATTTCAGCTGTTTTCAAAGCATTGACATTGTCCAAGTGATCAAATTGCCAGTTTTGTGACAACAAATATAGCATGAAATGGTACTGTAATTTAAACCTTTACCCAGAACTGGAAACATTGGCGACTCTCACTCAAGGCATAGTTAAATGACATGCGCTTAGATGTTTCAAATTCTTGCAACAGCACTTTCCATGATCAGCAGACACCTCTCAATGCTGTCAATGTTGAACATGATTCATCGTATTGCCAAAGTTACTCCAACACTGCTCCACTTGTGCACACTGTTAAAAAGTCAAAAGTAAAAAAAAAAGACACTTTCCTCATCTGTTTCCACATGTTCTGTTTGAGAGGTAGCCTATTGTAACTTGAGCGGTAGAGTAACTTGTGAAATTGCCTGGCAAGTTCTCATGCAGACTAAGAGAACAGATCATTTTGTGTTTATGTAATTTTACAACATATGTGTGTGTGTTGAGTTTTGTATTCTGTATTGATTTCTCTATATGATGGGAACTCTATTGATTTATGGATGGAACTGCTAATAACGTTTGAACGCTGTTCTTATAGCAGTTCATTTATAAAGCAGTTCATATAAACTTACTGACCAGCTGGAAAATGCAAGACATTTTACAGAACCAGAAAAGTGAAAATGAAAAGGTCTTGTCATTCAGAGCAGGGTGTTTATGAGAATAGAAGTCAGATACAGCATTAAACTAGATTAATATGTGATTGCCACAAAACGACATTGGGTAAATGGTACTGTCCAGCATTAAATTATGTCAATAGATATTGATTTTCTTTTACACTGCTGGTTAATGATGACTCTGACTCTGACTCTAACTCTATTCTGTCTGTTATCAAGACACACATCTCTAGACCTTTTGGTTTAATGATAACTTCTCCTCCACACCCAACACATAACCCTGTACTATCATCTTCTATTGTTTGCCTGTTTTTTGTATAGTCGTTGTATTGTTGTATTTTCTTATTTTCTTGTGTCTTCTTTGTTTGTACTGTTTCTCTTGGGTTTGAGAAAGGCGCTATATAAAATAAACATATTATTATCATTATTATGGAGGATCTTTAATTTACAGTGACTACATGTCCAGACTGCGAGACAGAGGCCATCATCATTAGTCAGACTGGTATTTGTTATCTTTGGTTGAACTGTGATTTTTTTTTCTCAGGAAGCAGGGGGAGGATGGGGTCGTGGGGTCACCTGGTCTGTGTGTCCCTGCTTCTGTGCGTTTCTGCCACTGTCACAGACGGCTCCCTCCATAGCGTTGGCCCCTGCTTGGTGGACACAGGCAAGGTGTGTGGAAAACATTTGCTTTTTTACCCCTTTTGTTCTCCAGACCACTGAGTGGATAACAGGACTGGGAATATCCTGTTTGTAGGCACAAATTTCCTGTTTTTGATGACAAGTTGACTCTGGAGCAAGGTCTTGTCTAAAGTGTCACGGCACGGGACCTTATGGTGTAATGATTTCACTGTGCCGTTCTCAGTGTAAGCCCTTTTGGTCCTTATAAACATACCCAGAACAATAATTTGGTTGGTTAATATTCAAATGAGTGATTAACAAAAATGATTTAATGAACAGACCATCAACTAAATATGATTTAACTTCAGGTTTGTCTATATATAGATGCAATTGTTTTAATTGATTTATATGTATAAGTTTGATAAAGTATTATGAATATGTCTTAAGTGTGTCTTCATGACTTCTTTGACAGTTCAATAGATATTTTACTTGTGTTCTGATGTTACAGAAATGTTAAACAACATTGTGGGGTTAAATGTATCCTTCCTGTGCAATTCCTGTGCAATTCAGGCATCATTCCACTGTAGTCAGAAGAAGCTCACAAAGATTCCAGAAGAAATATGGACCAATGTGACCAGACTGGACCTCTCAAAGAATGGTCTTATCCTGAGCCATCCCGACACTCCGAGAACACTGCAGAGGTTTGAGAAGCTGGTCCATCTGAATCTGTCAGCTAACTACCTCCCCCTGCTGGCCAGAGGCTTATTCAGCAGTCTCCCATCTCTGGAAGTCCTGGACCTCAGCTGGTGCCAGCTCTCTGTAGTGGACACAGAAGCCTTTGAAGGCATGCCAAGATTGCAGAGGCTCTTTCTAGGGCACAACAGACTGCAACCTTCAGTGTCTACCACCTTGAAGGAACTTAGAGGTGTCCTATCCTACCTGGACCTGCAAGGCAATCCTCGTGACAGTTTTGCACCACATGAAGGGCCAAAGGGAGCCCAGAAAGTGACCAGATTCAAAGCATCAAAAGGACATGTACATGACCATGGCCATGAAGGTTAGCCCTATAATATTCACCTCAGACAGCAGCTCAATTAACTCAAGTAAATGTGTCATATAACAGTTTGGTTTGTGTGTAACTTTCTCAGGGTTCAAGGAGACACATATCAGCGGAAAAGTAAACCACAGGAAACTACTAGCTGAAGATCCCTTCTATTCCACTCCAGCTCCAACAAGCACAACCCTTAATGGTAAGCATTCACCTCTCAATACACTGACAAATATGTTATACAGATCTGTGGGTGACATCTCATTTTCCATCAACAGACACTACAGCTGGTCGCGTTCCCCCTCACAACTGGAAGTTTCTAGTGGGAGTGCTGATTACAGCCATAACACTGTCCATCATCATTGCAGTACTGGCCAAATGCAAACTCCTCCACCAGTACCTGGCCAGCTATCGTCACTCACGCTTTACTAACGTCGACTCGGAAAGCAACTATGACCCAGATGTGTATGAGGTGGGCTTTGCCTCGCAGGGAGGAGCATCCATGGTATCAAATGGAATAGCAGATCATGATGAAGAGGAAGAGGACGAGGAAGAGGATGAGGAAGATGATGATGGCTTCATTGAAGACAATTATATACAGCCAATTGAGAGAGAGAGGGCGGCAAGAGCAGCACAGCAACAGGCGAAAGAAGAGGTGGAGGATCTGGATGATGAGCTGGGTGATGATATGGAGTTCACCATTGGATAAGGATTTTTGACTTGGATTGGAATAAAAGTATGGAGGATGGCCAAAAATCCTGTACTTTTTTTTCCTGGAAAAATGGTAGTCTCTCATATTTGGAATTATGCTTTGTAAGTTGAGCTGAACAGCTCTGAGCTGCCATAAGCACACAACAACTGCCATAAGCACACAACAACTAACACACTCATACAATTCAATGACATCCTTACTTGGAGAATCTGTAAAACAAAAATAACCTCTGATTGCCACTCTGACTTGAAAATGTGCACTCCTTTGTAAATAGTTTGACTAATGTCTTGTGACAGATTATTGAACTTTTCACTCCAGTTTTGAATAAAATATTTTCCTGTTTTCATCTTTCTGATTTCATGACACATTTCAAAAGAATTCTGGTTTTGCAGTTTGGCCTTTCTTACATTGGCCTCTTCGTTTTTCTTATAGAGTAACTCAGTTTGTTATATTATAATTGGGCCATAGCAAGCCTATTGAAATTGGGTGGGGGAGGGGTCATAATTATCCAGAATATTTCCATCTATCCAAAATAATTAGTAATGAACATCAGTAGTCATTGAGCAGGAAAAAAAGTTCATTCATCACGCTTATTTTATGTTCTCAGATCTGATTAACACTTGCAATTATAAACTGTAGACGTTGCCCCTTAAATTTGGGCTCTTCGAGTTTTGCCTAGTCGCAAGCCATGATTCTAACAGGGAATCGATTCGAGGAAGTCACTTGGTAAGACTCGAGTGAAAATTGGAATTAGCAGCAATGTTTCAAGTTCTGTTTCTAGCAGACGCAGATAGGGATAAGGTTCAGAAAAACAACGTTATTTCGGAGTCATCATCTTGGTTTAGGAGAGATGTACTTACCAACTGCTTCAAGGATGGAGAAAAAGTTTGTATCGCATATGGACTCTGCGCTCTGTCTGCACTTGTGTCAGCCGTCGCATGTTTACTGTGAGTAGCCTAGGCCACATATAGGCATTCATCAGTGACATTTAGGCACAAATATGACGCGATCACCCAATTTATCTCAAACTACTCTTTTTCTGTAGCCTGACATACCAAAGATGCTATTTGAGAAAGCAAATTACGGCCGACGCTGCCACCTGCGCCATCTATTGTCTCCTTGGCCATTTGTGCCACAGTGTTGGAGCGTTTCTTTCCAAGCAGTTGTCCTTTCAGGTGAGAATGAGATGTTTTGTATAATGATTGACTTCTGATGTAGCCTATAGTTTTTGTGAGTAAGTGTCAATGTTGTCTTTGGTTTGTTTACAGGTCTTAATGGGTGCGTTTTGGGCAGTGTTGGAGTTCATTACTCTCTTCGCCGTCTTGCTCCCTATGTGCTTGTTTTCTCGCTCGGAAAAGGGTAAGCCCAGAGGACCACTGGGCTTCTTATTTGTGAAATATCGTTTGGGAGCCTCCTAAAAAGCAAATATATGATGTGTAAATGTTTGATTGAAGTACCACCTCTTACGCAAATGGTTATATAGGTCAAGTTTATATAGCCTATTTTTAGAGTCGTGGACTGTGTTGATTGCGAGGAGGATGAGGTGGACAGTATCTGTTATTATACCATAAACTGCTGAATTTACTTTGAAAATGTTGCATTTTATTAATTACCTGTTGAAATCTTTAGCACTGTACTGTTTTCATTCATTGACATTATTATGATGATGTCCATAACTTGCCCATCTGATTGGCAACTTGATATGCAACATACCAGTTAGAACATCTGCTGTCTAATTAGGAAAGAGGCTGAGGATGATGAAGAAAAGGAGGAGACAGAACCTGTTGAGTGTGTGTCTCCTGTTAACGGTGGTCGGAGGGGGAATGCACCTGACAGCCAGGAGTCATGCCCACCCCGTGGACACCTACGGCCCTCATGGGAGACGACTATTAAGTATCATTGTTCAAGTGAGTCAGTGTCATGTGAAATGCACAATTAATACTAAGTGAATACTCTAGAGGTCAGTAAATACACCAGAACTGTTCCACAATGTCTTTCAGCGACACAATTTGTGCACTCAGTTCCAGCCTTAATCTATTGGGTTGTACTGGATAAAACATTAGAATATGTAATATAAACCATTAATGATGGTCTGTTGATGAACTGTAGGCCTATAGATATCTGAACAGTCTTCTCATATTTTCATATCCAATAATATTATGCAAAGAAGTTTAACGTGTCAGTGCTGAGCAATTTGAATATTGTTTTTGATAAAGGACAGTTTGGAGCTCCTGGGTTACGTTCTTGGTCTCCTGAGTTTTGTGATCAGCTGGACCTCCCGTTTTCCAGCTTTTGTGATTGTTGTAAGTGATGCAACATCTGAAATCCAGAAATGTCATAACTGACTGGTAAACAGCTACACTTGCATTATGTTTCAGGTTGTCACCTGTTATATAAAGCTGACAGTTAATAGTGTTTGTATGACTTTTAAGAAATTGTTCAAAATTAACAAAAGACGTGATGGAGGCATTTTATTTACAACTCTTTTATTTACAACTCTGTCTTGCATTGACAAAAATACAACTTCCTAGTACAACAGAAAGCAAAGAGGAGCAATTCATTCCATGGCTGGGATTTTGTATGCTGTGGCTGGTGGCCTTTATGCAGCTGCCATCTTGATCCATGATACAAGACTTCCATTTGTTGTCAAAGCCTTGCCATGGATTATGTCCTCAACATGTTGGGGAGTCTTGGAACTCCTTGTATCCTTTGCCTCTTTTAAGCCAACATAGGAATGGTTTTTACGTATAAAGAAGACCTACTGTAAATGCAAAAGAACTGGAAAGCCTTTGCCTAATTTTTAATGCAATTATTTATTTTCTTAAGCTATGGGATGGCTGATCCACCTCACCCGGTTACCCATGAGGTTGACCAATGTTACTCAAACCTGTTACTCCTCTGGTCTCTTCTTACTTATGGGATCATCAATTCTGGTAGTTAGTACATTATGTAAACAAGTCTTAAATGCATCAAGATCATACAATGATGAATATGTATTTAATCAGCATAATTTGTTATGTTCACTGGATCAAAGTGAAATGTAATGCCCAGGTTGCTTAAGTGCCTTAAGTTCTGACCCCTCAGCTCCTGGCCCTGTCCCTTAGCAGAAGGAGATCTGTCCGTCATCAGACTGTGAGATCTCTCAGCTCGGACACTGTGGCCTTGTTATCTAATGGCAGACACAAAGGGAAGGGGCCCAGGAAACGCAAGGTAAATTGCCATCCAACAATTTCCACTCGATCTTTGATTGAAAAGGAGAAATGAAATGAAACTAAACTTAAAAAAATAAAATAAAATAAAAAAGTCTGCTAAACTTAGTCCATTACTCTTGTGTAAAGTTGTTGATATTTGAGCACAATAGCCAATGTTAGCACCCTCATTTCCACGCTGATGAAGAAATGTGTTGATTGGCTGGAACTACATGGCTATTTCTAAGCTACTATGTTTGTTTCCTATTTACAGAATATGACTGTACAAACATTTTGTTTAGCGTTCACACAGTACACAGACCGCTAGAAGAGCTGAGTTTAGCATAAAGTGCATTGGATAAGAATCACAGAAATATGAGCAGTCCCAAGGCATGTCAGGAAACACGTTAGTGGCACTTGCTGGTCAGACAACCTTTGTGCCCTATCAACACTGAATTTAAATCCAGCAGCAGGGCTGTCTGATGAGCATTTTATTGTGTGCTCCATCCATCCTGTCTAGACTGGGTTTTAGAGGTGGTGGTGGTGGTGGTGGTGACAGCAGGTGTAGCTTGCAAAAATCAAGCTCTTTGCTATATCATCTAACGTTACATTAAAAAAGAAATTAATACAATAAATAATCACTGAAAACATGTTTTCAGCTTTGCATTTGACTGGTTTCTGATCAATATATTTTCAACAGATTTATCAACTTTGAGAGCTGTGTAAAAATAACTGATTGTTGTTATAGCTCCAGGACAAAGATGCACATCCTTTTTACCCAACGACTAACTGTAATCTACCTAAGAGGACTGAGATGGGACACTACATGGATGTTAACATTCAGCCTGTACGCAAGGTGAGTTGTTAGGCTCTGACACAATCTACATATAGTCTGTCTGGACCAGGGATGATACATATGTTTAAAATGTATTTCAAATACAAACTGTAATTTGTATTTTATGGGGTTGAAGAAAATGGCTTCGTACTTTGTATCAAAAATACTTGGGTATGTTTAGGTATGTATTTCAGTTTAGAAACGCTGCCAAATATTTTTGGTAAAACCAATACATCTGTTGATATGAAGACATCATAAAAGTGCAGGACAATGAATATAGCCTCTAACTGGTGCTGCTTGTAATGTGTTGTGATCAGGATATTGAGATTCATGAGGATGATCCAGTGCAAGATGAGTAACGTGCAGGTTGCACACGCACACACACAACCTCAAGTTTGTTGAGAACTTTAATCATCCAATTGAAACACATGGAACTGTATGTGGTTACCATGCAACATTGCTATAAAAGTCGCCCCTTATATCATGCACCTAAAGCAACACAATGATCATATTTATGCCCCTTGATGTCAATACACTGTCCACTTAATCTACAGAGTCATACTGATGAAGGCATAGATTAAATAGACTGATATGGAAGGTTTGTAAAATTATTTCATGCTCCCTGTAAAGACTATTTTTAGTATTTTCAAAATACATGGCATAGTTTGGCCTGGCTACTGTATTTTGTAGTTTATTTTATATACTTAAAATTAGGGGATCTGATATTTTATTTTAAATGTAGTAGCTGATTTGATTTGCATTGAGCTCAATGAGCATCAAACTAATAGGCTAACTGAACAAAACTAAACAAAACACCATACCAATCTCCCATGTTAAATTCCCATAGGGTTACATAGGGGTGCCAATATTTTTGACCCCAGTATTTTGGTTTATTTATTCATAATACATTGTTCATTCACAAAGAAAATTGGTGTCCTTAAAAGTTGGATTTTTCCTCATTGTATTACTTTAAAATTAAAATCAATTTCCAAAAGATCCCTTTTTAGTCAACTTCAGCATGGGGTGGCAACATTTTCAACCATGACTGTATATATAAACTTTTTTTTATTGTTGTAAAAACGGCATATCAGAAGCTGAAGGTGATTATTGAAACAATGCTTCAAATCTGTGTTTCTCCAGCATGGTCGCTGTTGCAGCAATCACTTCGTAACATCTGTCACTGCATCTGTTACGTTTACCAAGCAACATGTTCAATCAAACGTGCTCAGCTGAGGAGATAGAAATGTACAGAAACACTGCCTGCTACATTCAGTGGAGGAGGGGTGCTATAAAATAAAATAAACATGTGCTGTATTTTACATGCTTATATAAACTTAATGCATTAAATTGCTGCATCAGCTTAGAGATGCATTAGAAGCAGTAACAAACCTTGTTTAGTTGGATTCGTCATGGAGTAATACAGAGAGGATATCAATGTCATGACTTCCCCTTTGAGCACTTCACACCTGTTTGCTCTGCAGGTGTGTCTGAAGGAAGTGACGGTGTCCCGTGAGGGTCAGTGTGGGAGTGAGCCGCTCAAGAGGACGGTGAAAGTGGTCAGGGTCGATGACGCCTGTTCCTCAGGCAGCTCCTCAGACTCCTCCTCATTCTACTCTGACGACCTAGAGGTTAGCAGCCATTTCCTCACCAGGCAGTTGCAGGCAACGGTGAATGCACTCTCTTAAGCACTGTTTTTTTTGTGCTGGTGTAAAGGGTGGTTAAAAGGTACAAATTGAGGTTCAGGATGAAGGCATATGAAATGAGAGTGGAAATTCAATTTGTTCGTCACACATGGGAAGTTTTATATTATTATATACTATATATTGTTTTCCCAAATGGCTTACAAAAACAAGCAGAGAATCTCCCTAATATAATATTCAGGTTCAAATATTTGGATGCAAGTATAGATTCCGCCAATAGATGGCGACAAATTGAAGAAATGACTGACTAATGTTGAATTACAATGGAATGTACAGTAGGGCTATATGTATGCTTAATAAATATAAACATTAATTTGAAGCTCTAAATATGGTCCTATGCCCTGACCAGTAAGACCTGTACACATATATATATATATATATATATATATATATATATATATATATATATATATATATATATATATATATATATATATTACATATATATTTTTTATAATAGAGATTTACAATTCAACAGTCTGTGGGAACAAACTGAATCCATAGGTGTTTTCATTTAGGGGTTTCAAAATGAATGTTAAAATGTGCGCTGTTGATTCTTTATGTGAAATATTTTGTGAGATTTGGCCATGGAGTGTTGGCCTCACTCTGATCATGCCAAAAGCTTTCCCAGTGCATGACTCTCTGAGAAGGCCAGTGATGGAGGATGTCATTTAATTCGAGACAAAGGCAAAAGAACTTGGAGTGCTAACAATCGGTACTTTATGCAGTTCACTAAACAGGAAAAGGCAACGCATGTGAGCCTCCCACAAACAAAAGTGTGGCTAAGAATGTGGCACAATGTGCTTTTTGCTTTTCATGTTCCAACTTTAGTGATAATCGGCAATTTGGATGTTTAAAATGTCATTTTGTCCCGGTCCCTGGCAAAGGTCGTACGATAAGATCCAGTGACACCTCCCACTCATACCTTCTCTGTTCCAAAAACGTTCCTCGAAATCTTACCCTGGATTCTGTCATTGGACTGGTCATTGCGTGAAATGTGATTTTAGAAAAAAGTTAACTAAAACAATATTTAGTAGTAACTGACCAGTAACTAAAGATGTACACTCTCTCTGATCAACCCATCTTAGTCTGGTTAAGGAATATTTTCTCTGTCACTTGTCTTGAGCAGTCTCATTTGGACTTGACTGGAATTGTTTAATGACCCGATTGTTCTTCTGTGATAACGTTATGATTAAAATCCGGGGCTGGACCCCTTTTGTTTCGGAAGTAGTACAAAATGGTGAGGTAGGACTCCCTGCTCTGCTATTTTTGGGAGTTGAGTTTAACCTTGTCTCTAGAGAGCAGCGTTAGAAAGACATTATGATGACATGCCTTTCAAAGGAAGTAACTGTCTAGACATGAGCTTGTGCTCCATTAAGTGTGGCACTCATCTAGATGACTGCATCTGAACACCTCTTTTGTTAGGGTGGGCAAATGTCCAGTTGGCAGACATCCAGTATGTCCATGTTCTGTACTTTATAAATGTATCCCATGGCTAATCTCGGTGTTATTCTCACTTCAGTGCCTTGTGTCAAGTCTTTGATTGGTCGATGCATGTTGTATTTCTAAAACAACGTGCTGACTGGCGGTTGTAAACTATCTTTACTCAAATGTGGTCTGTGCAGTGGGATTTTGAGGAGGCGGCTTCTACGCAGTGGTGCAAGGTTTCAAAGGCGCAGGATGACACGGAGGCTTTTCCTCTGCAGCCGTGGACAGTGAAGCCAACCCTGACCGCCAGCACCCAACCAGGATCCCACTGCTCTTGTGACCAGGGTTTGGCCAACAAAAATGGCTGCTGATGGACTGACAGACTGTGAGAAGACTGAGTCAAGCTCTGGGAAATAACTGGAGAGCCCTTGCTGACCAACACAGTCGTTTGTGCGCATGGGCTACACCTAAGAGTAGAAAACAACCTTGGACTACCACATTGTCATGGGATTACACTATATAATAAAAAAAAAACCAACCATAATTATTGTTATCAATGGCTTCATTGGTGTATTTGAATTGCTAATGCATACCACAGTTTGATACAACTTACCCAACGATTCTGTAACAGATCCACCTGGAATTTAGTTGCCAAATAACTGTCTAAATTATTATATATTCTGTAATATATTTCATAGATTGGATGTTGAGACATACAGGAAATGCATTTAGTATTTGTGAATGCTGCTACAAAAGATGTTTCTTGATATTAGCTACTTGCACTTTTTGTTATTGTGGGAAAACAACTCTCTGGAATTCTCAGTAGGGCTTCAATGGTTCAGCCACACTGACAAGTATCAATATGTTTTCCATGGACATCCCTGCTTGGCAATTAGCTTTTGTGCACACAGCACTTCTGACATTTTCCAGAAACCACTAATGTTGCTTGCAGCAGTTTTAAGTCACAGAATCGCAACACATCGAGATGGTTCTTTGGATCGAAACTCTGATCTGACTTGCCAGGCAGCTCATTTGGTCAGCACTCCACTTTCACTCGCATTGGCTCCAGGCGTGGTTTCCTTCCTCTGAGCCAAACCACTGATTGATGGGATGGCACCAAAATAATAATAATAATATTTAAAAAAACAAACACTATTGCTCACTGTTTTTGTGTAGATGGCACTAAATAGTGACAAATGGAGGGAGGTGTCACATTGTCTGCCATAATAAAGCGAGTGCGTCCACTTACAGTCTGTTCAAGTCAAGGGGTCGCTTCCTTTATTTTGATAGCTGCCTGTTTATCAGGGCTGGACTGGAAAAAGCTCAGCTACTCTTGATAAGAGGCAGACTAGATGGCCAGAGCCAGTGCTTTTTTTTCTCTCACTTCGTAATAGGCTCTCTTCTGCTTGTCTTGTCTTTTAACTCAGAGGCTCAGCCTCATTGTGTCTGGTTGCTAGTCTTGTTTTAACAGATGGACTTTGACAAGACTTCCCTTCCAGTCTGATACCAGGACAATGTGCAGATTAGATGCAAGTCTTGTAGCACATTCTTTGCTTCCCCATTACATTTACCCATGGTGATGTGTTTAATATGGATAAATAGAGCTAAGTATTCCCTATTATTTGCCTTTGACTGGACAAGCAAAGCAGTGACTTTCTAGAATCTCGATCATGACCTATGCCTTTTTCTCTCTGCTTAAACAGGCTATTTTATCACTGGCAAGCTCTACTACAGGCTGTGCAGTGTTTCTTATGCATAGGCCTATAGCCCATAATTGGGAGCAGGCTTAGTGGCCTTTGATGTCAGACTCCTTAGGCCTACTTCCACTCCTCCTGAGCTTTATCTTGGTACTTCAACCAAAAGTTCAGAAATGGTACCTCTCAATTTATGCTCGCTGCACTTGGTTAGGCTACTAGAAAAGGAGAGGTGATGCTAAATGAACAATTCCTGACTTGGCAGAAAGTAAAGCAGGCCTATAGACCCCTATGTCAAAAACTCTGATGTCATTTCATTTGCTTTACTAAGCAGTTGGCTTCTGGGTGTCTACAGTAGGGCTTGAGGTTAATCCCATCTCTCTTTAGAGACTCAAGGCAAAAAACTAACAAACTCCAGCATACCCAGATTGGTGGAATTTTGTTTTTACAACTTTCAGAGAGGCAGAAAGGACATCAAAACGAAAATTGTGAATGGGCTTTCCGTGCTTTTCTTTCTTATTCCCCAAGTGTTTAATGCGTCACTACAGGCAAAGGAGAGGGATATTCGCACCAGAAATACCCCACATTTGCTCGCTCACCAATCAGGGCATATGCCACTGCAGCTGATAGTGTATCACGCATAATGCCCAACACATTGCAATAACAGCTACTCTGCTGCAGCAATAGGTAACAACTCGCAGAAAGGAACATGATAGAAAACGCACAGCTCAGCCGTGGTATAATGACTTACATAAAGACCGACACTTTTACCTTCTCAATAATGATGCCAGTTTGCGCATTTTCACCTGACCCTGAGTGTGTCTGTAGTGATCTCACATCCTGTGCCTCACTTCCTCCGATCGTCAGCTAGCAGCAAGCTTTTAGGCAGTCAATCCCCCACCACGACACGTTTGTTCCTCCGACGAGCTGTCAACAGACCACACGCTCCGTCTGACAGACATAGGCTGCCGACTACAAAACTTAATTTGAGTCTCAACGGTCCTCGACGGATTGTCCTTCTTTGAAACGAGATCAAATCGTCTCATTATGACTCTGAGGTGATCCTTAAAGTGTCCAGGTGGATCTGGTAAGATTCGTCTTTATTTCGTTTTGGGCACTCACAGCATGTGCTGTGCGATGCTAGTGTAGTCACCAGCCATTGAGTCCGCCCTCGGTTGAGGTGGATAGGATAGGAAGGAGTATTTGCATGTGTCACGAAGTAGGAATTCCGTTGTGATGAAACTCACTGTAAGCGTCTGGGGTGTAACGTTAGCTAGTTTTGGCGGTGAACTCTTGGTCGAACAGCCACTTTACTTAGTCGTTAAGGAACGTATTTTCTCCGATACGTACAGTGTCAAAACATGAGCTGTCAATGCTAACGTATAATTATGTAGTAGATGTATTCAAAGACTTTGAGATAGATAGCTGACATTGGAAACCAATTGCCACTGGCTAGTCCTGAATAACTGCTACCATATATGTTAGGTACGCGGAGGCATCTCTAAACCAAGCGGTGTTCAATACGTTCTGGCTTGACCGTGTTAGGTTAAGAGAAGTCAACGTGGGGGTGTTTATAATAGCCTGTCAGTGTTCGTTAGCCAGTGTTTGGCTACACGTTTACAGACTACTCTCTAGTTTCCCCAAGGTAGTACTGTAACGTTATCATTAGGATATCCAGTTAGCCACTGTATAGGTTATTTTTCTGTTTACATTGAGTACCATTAGCTTGTTACGTTTGCTAGCCTACATTGAATTCCACTGCCACGCGCTAATATTAGCTGTGTTGGTGAGCTAGCGAGCTAGCTATCGCTCAAATGGTTGAACAACATGGTACCAGACACAGTGGTGATGTGCAAGCAGGTTTTCCGATTACTAGGGTGGCAAGCTGGATCCTACACTAGTTTGATAATCATGGAGAGTCAATTATGGAGATGAATCAATTCAACATGGTTAAACTTACGTATTGTTACTTTAATCAGATAGCAAAACAGTACTCGCTATACAGTGCTGTTCATGACAGCCTGCACCAATGAGTATGGCTTTGCGCCAAATGCAAATGGGAAGCTAGCCAAATATCTGATGGGCAGT
The DNA here is from genome assembly GCF_963854185.1 of Sardina pilchardus. Lineage (NCBI taxonomy): Eukaryota > Metazoa > Chordata > Actinopteri > Clupeiformes > Clupeidae > Sardina > Sardina pilchardus. The sequence continues at coordinate 16,963,419 of NC_085008.1, read as the reverse complement.
AGCTAGCATAACTATATGTACTGTAGCTCGCCGACGCCGAGGGATAGTAGCCTGCACATGTGTCGCCTGATAGTTTGACAAAAAGTCTCTGAGAGAAAAAAAATCCCCGCCACTTTAATGCACATTTACTCGTTATTCGATGTCGCAAAGAACTTAAGCACTATAATCTGATCCAGCGCTGACCGTTCTCTGTTCACCCAGTCAACGCGAAGTTCTGTTGACCTTATTTCACTTGTCTGATCAGTGTGCCGTTTTTCGGCGTCATCAGGTGTGATAAAAGGTTACAGTAGGGCAGGATCTGTTCACAGTTACCTGCAGTGGGACTTGAAGGCGCCTTTCAAATCTGTTGCGAACGCATGACCTTATATGCATATCATAGGGCCTACACGAGTTCTCTTTCATAAACATTTCATAGTCCGCTAGTTCGTTATTAAAGGTGTGAAGTGGAAGAGCTGCCAAGGCTGCTAATTTCTCTGAAATTCTGTAACTACTTCGTAATTTTTCTTGTATCTATTTATTTATTTATGTTTTTAAATGATGTAGCATTTCTTTCACCGGTACATTTAATTGTTGAGTACTTATCATAGTGGAGTGTTGAGTGCATGCTGTAACCTACACTCAAGTGTACATGTCAACCTGAAGTGTCTGTCCTACATATTCTGTAAAAGTGTTGTCCATGTCTTTCTGGTGTTGAGTAGTTTACTTGCGATGAGGTCCTGAGAGATCCAGATGCCAAAATTCGTTCAGCAGAGTAGGCTACACAAGTACACAACCCTCTAATGGACGTGTATGGTGTTGTTTTTTTCTTGTATTTTTGCCCCTATAATTTGGCTGAATACAGTATTTCCTCATTTTGAAAGCAACCTTACTTGAAATTAGTAGAAGTTATTAGTAGTTTTCCTTAGAAAAAAAAAGAATTTCTGTGCCTCATTCCTTGGTTCCTTTTGGAAATCATTGCTCAAGAAAAGAAACATATTGTACAGCGACTTGGGCTACACAAATCATTCATTCATAGACAGCAGTCGCTTCACTATTCTGCAACTGTTTAAGTGTGTTTTCCCACGTTTTTGCAAGATTTGTGCAGAATATGTCTGTAGGCAATTTATATTTGCATTTAGCAGAGGCTTCTGTCCAAAGCGATTTACAAGCGAATCTCATCTCTATTACAAGTCTCTGGAGCAACTCAGGGTTCAGTGCCTTGCTCAGATCACAACAGTGGAAGCGGGGAATTGAACCCATAACTTTCTGGCTACTGCACATCAGCCCAGCTCCTTTATCACTGCGCTACCACCACCCCATGGCTATTTTTTTTTAGTGTACTGAATCCTCGCTTTAAGCAGTTGAGTAAATATTGTGGCCATGGAGCTGGGGACATAGAAACAAGTGGGCGTTCCTTCAGTAGATGGAATCATTCAGGGCAAAAGCAATCAAATATGATGAGCCTCAAAAGGAAGCAGAGGACCAACCCACAATGCACAGTTTTGTTTGTCCTTCATTGGGTGGTCTAATCATGCCATATTCTTGAGAAATGTCATTCTTTTCATACTCTACTCACAAGAAGTTACAAAAAGCACTGAAACACTGAACTGTTGGACATTCAAATGTCTAGAGAAGGTCACATTAAGTTCACCAGTGAAGGTTATAGTAGATTTTAGGTTCATCCGGAAATTTCACCTGAAAGCTGAATATCCGACTTTTTGTGAGTAGTTGTTTTGATCTCCACTGTTCTCTCTGAATTTGACACCATTGTAAACAATACAAATCATGTTTATAATATTACCATTCTGTAACTCCAGTAAGTCCTTTGGTACAAAGCCATCGATATCTCAAAGTTGCGACACTACCGTTGACTCCCGCGAACAAACAATGGCGGCACTTCCGGGAACTATTCCATTGAGAATGAATGAATATAATACGACTTTTCTACATGACTTATAGTCGTGTGCAATATAATGCATTTTCATTGAGTAATGTATATGTATGTGGAAATGCAGTTTATAGTCATTTTCATCGAGTATTCACCGTAAATATTAATGCGATCGCTGCTGTCAATCCCGTAGTAAACCAGGGACCGAGGGAACTACCGAGTCTACCCACTAACCACGTGACCGCTCTAATCTGGCTTTAACATGGAAGTCAACGGCTGTCGCAACTTTGAGATATCGATGGCTTTGCTTTGGTATTTTCTCACTTTTGTTGTCACATTTTTCTCTAAAGAGCTCCCCCTACAGCTTTGGGGTACATATTTCACAACCTTGTCTTTGGTCTTTTTGCTGACTTATCCATGACTAGGGTTGGGTATCATTTGATTTTGAATGATTCCGATTCCGATTTCGATTTCGATTCCTTGTTTCGATTCTGGTTCCTAACGATTCTCGATTCCGATTCTTGTAAGAGGCAGGGTCAATAAAGTTTAGGAAGTTTAGATATCTCATGGGACTTCCTGAGACTTCCTTGAGACTACTCAGACACTGCCGGCACGCTATTGTAGATCTTGCCAGGCTGGTTTTCCGCTAGGAGACGGTAGGGGGAACAGGGGGAACAGGTATTTTAATCAGCACAATGATTTCTAAACTGTTTTATTAACTTGGAAAAGTTGGAATGATTGCATAATTCCCCTTTAAAACACAGGTTTCAACTTAGTAATCACTATCTGTGCCATTCTTAAGTATGATGGGGTGAGGCTGAGTCTACTCACTTGCATTCTTATGAATATCATAAACAGCTCAAATGGAAATGCTGAGCATGGCCGGATCTGTTGTCCTTTGGACAGTGCATGTTGTCTTGTTGTAGTTTGATGTGGCCAGAAATGGCTTTGGTCTTGTGACCAGGATTTGATGGCAATTGGCAACTATTTGGATTTTTCAATGTAGATCACAGAGTTCTATTCCCATAGTGTGACAAGAACGTACTGGACATTTCTGTTGGTTTGAATCAACAACAGTGTTCAGCTCCGCATTCAGGAGGCATCAGATTTATGCTTGAACTTCAAAATGAGCTACTCCGCTAACTGCTCATACCCACAGGTAAGCCCTATTTCCTCATGGGTACCTGTGGACATTAGTTAGTTCTGTGGACACTTTTTTCTGAAAGGTTGAACTCCCGCTATTTTAGTGTATTCAACTGAAAGTCCTTCATTTGTAGAGGCCCTTGGGTTTTCTTTCCAGCCTCTCCTCCCAGACTTTGATACCATTCTAGTCAATAAGGTAATGCGGTCACACCTGAATGCCTGAGCAGTAGGACTATAGGGGTTCTGTTTAACATATTAGATTAGTCATATATATCCTGTGAAGTTAATTTATTGTGTGAAAGTGGAAGTCAAAAACATCGGCCAGGCCTAGGCTGTTGAGAATTACTTCCCCTTAAAGCCTGTCATGAGGCAGGCAAGCCATATGCTAACTGGAAGTGAATGACATGAAATTGTGTTACATAAGACCTGTTGCTTAAAAATGGGCACACTTCCTGATCTGCCGTGAGATGGTTGGAGACCGTTCTTGACCAGACCCGCCAAATGAGGTCATTATACGTCCCATAGCTGCTATCAACAAATGTCGTAATCCTTCAGGATATTGTATTCTGCTTTGAAGTTGCAGGGGTTGTGATGACGTTTTGTATTGCGTTCAAGGCCGATGCCCTGCAGAAAGAGTAATCAAGAAGCCATATAAGAAAATTCCCAGTGTTCCTAGATTAACAAATGGACATGGTCTTTGTTCTGCTTTGTTCTGCGGCCCTTCTCAGCTGGAGAAATTAACACTGGATTCAACCGGAATGCTCAACTCTGAAGTTAAGGCAAAAGTTAGGGTTATTAAGGCCGAGTTCATGTGCACTCCCTCAAGTCGAGTTCTGTCAACTGCTTGCACTTAATCTATGGAGGAACATTGATTTTGGCAGTTGGCCTATAAGGACCAGTTTTGTTCGTTTCTTGTGTGGCCTTCAAGCCTAGTCATACAATGTAGCCTGTCTGACATTTAAAGTAGAAAGAGCACACTGATGCGGCGCACAGACCTGACCTCTGCCAGCTTGGGTATGAAAGGGCACCAAAAGCACATCTCGTTTTGCTTGCATTGTTTGGGTTTTTCCTTGCTTAAACACCTGCAAATGTGGTGTGACACCGCAATGGGTCACACTCACATCATCAACCTCAAGCCACAGGGGCCATCCTGTCTCTCAATGCCAAGGTTAAACTGGAGTCAGCATTTGAGACCAGACCTTTAATTACTCCCCCCCCCCCCCCCCTTGGCACACCAGTGACCAAAACACCCACCCTAGCCTGACGGCCGATGATGTCAATTGAGGATTAAGAGCCTTTGGAATGAGCTACGGAGGCGCCACAAGCGGTTTGTCCTGGGGGCCTTTGTGCCTGAGCCGAATGTGATTTTCACAGGTGCGCTCCAAGACAGCAGCCCATGATAGAAAGGCTGCCAGTGTTGAATCAGAGCTGGCTTGAGAAATGTCCTGACATGGTGCAAGTCCCTTGAGCAGCTGAGCCGTGTTTGCTCACGCTGACGCGGGGACGGACTGTGAAGAGGGAGGCCTTTCTAGTGCCCTGCCTGCGGTTTACCTCCGACAAGGCCAAGATAAACCGGCCCTCCGTTTCGGGGGCGTGATGAAGTGTTTTGGATGAAAATAGAAACAAATGTGAAATTTGGGAAGACCGTGCGAAGCACAAAGTTCAAAATTCAAACTCTTCTTTCCTGAAAAAGAACAGAACTGATAGAGGAGATCAGTGAAGCACAACCTCAGTGTTCAAACACTCTAAACTTTTGATAATGTAGCCTAATAAGAATTGTGTGCCAACTCAATTTGTTACTGTTCAGGAGAATACAATTTCTGGATGTGGTAAAATAGAAGATCAAGGAATGTGTCATTCTCGTTCAGCTTGTACATCAATAACTTGCTCATAATGTCTTGCTTCAAAACAGTCACAGACTCCTTTCAAGTTACACGGTCACAAGGTTGTTATATTCTACAGAGAATGTCTGTGCTTCTCTTTCCTTTTGTATTCAGCATGGAAGATAGTAGTGTCTTCTTAAGAAGAGCACTGGATCCACCACAGCCCTTACCTGTCGCGGGGCAAAGTGGCGGCTACTCCGACCTCTGTAACAATTATGAGTTATGTAAAAAGGAAGCTTAATCTGGTCAAGGTTTATCGAGAGGTTTTTTTTTTTTTCCCTCTCCTTCCTAGACTGTAGCTCAGTATCACTAATCCAGGAACATGTGGCCTGACTTAAGGGTCCAAGGCTGTTAGATCTTAAAAGATTTGAAGTGTTCCTTTCTCTCTCTTCGGTTTCTGTCTCTCTCACACTCTTAATGTGTGACTCGCTGTGTACAGTGAGGTGCGACGCATCACAAGGCTCGACTCAAGTCCTGCCCTGTCCCTCATCTCCTTCAGTGTTCACTCTCCTCACCAGGCAGTGGACGTCTGCCATCCGCATTGGCTATAAAGTTTAGAGGATTTCTCAATTACGGTATTGTTCGGTCCGGCCGAAGGTGCTTGTTATTGCAGGTGTATAACTCAGGGAAGATTGTAAATGTTGTGGAGACGTCCTGATATTTAGCGGAAAGCACAATAAGGTGGGTTATCTTTTTAATCCCCTCTCGGTTGGAGAACATGTAAGTGTATTGTACATGCTTAGACACAAGTGCAATATATAGTAGAAAGTGATGCAAGTTGTAATTTGTGAGAGGATGAAGTTCAGTCTTCGTGTGTTGAATAACTCAATTACTTTTTTAATGTCTCGAAGAAATTGCCATTGCAGAATGGACATAATTGTTTAGACTGATGTTTAAGTCCATGCATGAGAGGGGCTATTTTCTCAACATCATTTTCACTTTGATCACACCCCCAATGCAAGTTATTGACCCCCAATCGGATTAACATTATCAGCTTGGCTGTGTAATCGGCTTACAATTAAAAATAAACTTGTCAGGGAAAATCATATTTTTTTTAAATACCAGTGCTAGCTGATCGGGTGCTCTTGTGTTGTACCAGTTCAGGATGTCATTGCCTGATGACTGATCGCAATAGTGGAATTTTTCCTTCCAGGAAGTTCAGATAATTACAAAGATAGTCAGTAAATAATCCTATCTGGCAACAATTCAGATTCAAGCAGTGTGCAGTAAGACAGAGTTACCATATGTCCTTGTTTGTCCACACGCACGTTTTTTTTAATAGTCAAAACCTCTGTGTGATAACATACATGCTAATTATATTTTAGTTGTAGGCTAATGAACCAGAGTTGTCAGTCTGTGGTGAGTGATGAATCAGATGTGTGTGAAAGCAGTACAGCTGTCTGAACATTTGCTCATCTCCTTGTCTTGTGGCGATGACAGTGGTTGGCCATGTGTTGTCATTCTTATAATCGACACATATGGGTAGTGACTAATTATATGTACAGTACCCTGTTTACTGTAGGCTCTATATAGCCTACCCAAGTTTTGGAGTCAGTGGTCTAAGTTTGGTCTCTGAGATGGCCAGGTCTTTTTTTGCCTCTGAATTCCCTCCTCTGGCTGTAAGTACTGTAGTGTTTTATTCTTTGTCTTTGAAAGATTCAGTAGTTTTTGAATATTCTTTATAGGCCCACTTCTGTGCAGCTTGTATTTCTCACCAAGAGCTTGCTGACTTAGAGGAAGGAATGCAGACAGTTATGATGGAGCTCCCGCTGTCAGCGGTTGAACAGTATGGCTTTGGGGTCACACCATGACTGCAGGGCCCACCCAGCTGTTGAATGGTGTCTGACAGCATGAGCCCATGAATGAGTGGTTTGGGTTGGAGGCTTATCAGTGTCCTCAGTGAGCATTCTTCCACTCAGCTTCTAATTCAATTTCCTCTTCTATCGCTCGCAATTCTGGCCAATTCAATTCATGAAGATTTATTGACTTCTTTGCTTCTTTTTGTCTCTCTCACTCTCACACACACACACGCACACACACACAAACACCTGCCTTACCCATTTTCCTCTTACTTTCACGCACATTTACGGTAAGTGAGCGAAGACTGGGTGTGTGAGTGCGGGGTGCAGGTCTTGGCGGTGACCTCAGTGACAGGAAGAGGGGCCGCGTGACTGCGGGACAGGGCAACGGGTCGGGGGTGATATATGGCGGCGCGGTGCGGCAAACCCCGGCCGAACGGGGACAGTAGCCGCCCCAGCCCCCCCTCCCCACCGTGCCAGAATAGATTGTGATTAGACCGGGAAGCGATAAAGAAAAGCAGATTGAGCTCCGAGTATGATCGCAGGCATAGAGGGAGAGGGAGAGAAAAAAAAGGGCCCTTCCTCTGAAAGTTTCCTAGAATTCTTGTCCTGGTCATTAAGTCATGCTCATTGTTAGAGATTGCGGCCTCATTGTCCGCAGATGGAGTGAGGGGGCAAGTGCATGTGCCCCAGGCACTCGGGCCGTCTAATCTCCACTAAATCGCTGAAATTTCTCTTCCTGATTAGGCGCTGGAGAGACGGGGCAGAGCATGCAAAGCCCTGCTGAAGTTTTGCCTCAATCGCGGCGTTGAAGTTTCATGAACCTGGTGGTCTCTCTCTCTGACTGACACAAGGGTGGCTCGCCACGGCCTGTTTTTGAAATGCCCTCGAAAATGTCCCGCTAACCTGCTCGTGCTGTCACACTCACAGATGCAGTGCGCGGTTAATTGGCAATCCGTTCCCGCTGAGCCTAGTCATCCTTTTTTTTTTTTTTTTTTTTTTTTTGTCATTGTAATTGGCTGCATCCATTCTAATGCACCCGTTCAAATTGAAGATTAGTTCAGGAAGACTCTGAGCATTTTTGTCAATGATGCTCTCAGACATGAGAGAGAGACTAATGTCTGTGGTGTTTATCACTAGAGGCCTGGGAGGATCGTCCCCAACGCTCCCCTCTGCCACATTGCCACCTGAGGGGACGCATCTTTGTCCCTGGTGGTTGGTTTGGCCAGCTCGTAACGGACTAATCAAATAAGACGAGAAGAAGTGCAGTGGTCATCATTTGTGCGTTGTGTTGTTTGACCCTGGTCTATGTTTAGACTTCTTTTTTCAGCAATCTGAATCTTGTTAGGCGATAACCAATGCCTATAAGAATAGGCGTTTTTTTTAACCATAAGTGCTTTGGGGCGGTGTTGGAAGTAGACCTATTTTTAAGTATTGGCATGATATTCAGAATTAGCAGTACAGTCAGTAGATTGTTTGTGTTGGTACGGTGTCATGAGTAGTCCTCAGTAGTGTCATGGCCGCAGTGTCCTAAGCCCTCAGTGACAGAGTAATGTGTGATGGGTCATGTGGCCGTGTTAACCAGAATGATGTCCTGAGTCACTTTTTCTTCTGATATAAAGGGATACCAGGAATGCAACGTCATTATTGAACAAGTTGCGCTCTCTTTAACTTCATGTACCTCTGTAGATTAAAAAAAAACAAAAAACTTCATTGTTCATTAAACTGAAGTGTTCTGGACGTGCAAGATTTATCTGGAGCAAACTGACCTGACCAGTGAACAGTGCAACAATAGGGTGTGTGATGAGGAAAGAGTTTGGAGTGTGTGTGTGTGTGTGTGTGTGTGTGTGTGTGTGTGTGTGTGTGTGTGTGTGTGTGCGTGTGCGTGTGAGAGAGAGAAATCACTCAAAAGTCTCCCTCGTGTTCTTGGCTTGCAGGGGTCCAGGTTTGTGCCGTGAGAGAGCTCTTCTTGTCTGAAGGCTATCCTGGGCCATCGCGTCCCAGGTGTGCAGGTAAGACCGCTCTTTCAGGTGATTGAATCATGCAGGTGTTGGCTGCTCTGGGTTTGGTTAAATTGTCAGCTCTCCTGGGTAAACAGTTGAGATGGGTTTTGATGAGGAGCATGTTTGAGCACTGATTCAGATGGTTGTCTTGCAGTTTCATGACACTTCAGTGGGAATTCATGATTATTAATCGATTCCAATGTGACATTTACCTTCACTGTAATGAAAACCCATTAGCTGAATGACGTCGCTTGCTATGAGTTTCAGCTTTTGTTTGCGGGGTCTTTGTCCTCGTCTTTGTTTAGACATGAGGGTAAAGCCGGCCTCCCACCCTCCCTCCCTCCAAGCATTAAAAAAAAACAATGTCATTTGTCTGCTTAAACAGTTCTTAAAAATTTGCTCGGGCCAATTTTTTCCCTCCCTTATTATTGTCATCAGAAACGTGCTAGCCTAGCGCCTGGCCTCCTGGCAATAAATACGAGGAAGGGCTTGGCCCCAAGCAAAATTTCCCCTTGTGTGGCTGTGAAAGAACGGGGGGCCGATAACATCAAGGCCTGTGGCACAGCACTGGGACAGGGGCTTCGTGAGGGGGGGGCGGGGGGGTTGGTGGCGGTGATGCAGTCAGCCGCCCAAGCGACGCTCTCGAGCCCGGCTGCCTCCACTGTGCGACAGCCTTCAATTGTTAAGACGGCGGCAAGTTCTGCCAAGAGCCACGACACCAGCACACACACACACACACACACACACACACACACACAGACACAGACACACAGCCACCGCCAACTAGCTGGGTCTCCTTTGCGCTCGCTGCCACTATACTGGTCCCTTTATCTGTCGTGTTCGCCTTCTTTTTCTTCTTGTCCTCCTCTCTTCCGAACACTCATTGTTTCTGTCTTGCATGCACTGTGCTTGTTTGTCTGCCTATCTTTTTATTTCTTTTCCACTCTCTCTCTCTCTCTCTTTCTTTCTCTTTCTCACTCTTTTGTTCTTTCTTCTTTCTCTTGTTCTTTCTTCTTCGGTCTCTTGAGCGCTTTATAATGACCTTTTCTTGTGTTGGTTTTCCCTCTCTCTCTAATCCGTCATTTTACTCTGTCATTCTCTGTTGTTTCAGCAGAGCTGTCAGTATAAAATGTGATTTCCTTATCTGTAATCTCTCCTTGCCCCCCCCCCTTTTGTCTATGTTTCTGTTTGTCTCTGTCTAAGTCTGTGTGTCTCTCTCTCACTGTCTCGGTTCGTCCAAGTAGGTGGAGGCTGCATTGCTGCCATGCAGCCGTACATAACTGCTCAGTGCTGAGTTTGACCAGTGTCTCTGATTTACATTTCGGGTTCCCTCGTTCCTCAACTCAGTGTTGTGTTGTGGCGTGTCCTACTCTCACATGAATGGTAAGGGCTACCTCTGACCTCTAATACTCAACATCTGTGAATCATTCATAATTAGCGAATGAATCGCTAACCGCATAGGTTAGCCTTTGTAAGTGTGCCGTGACTTGTGGATGGGTAATTGGATTATCGGTAGTTTCCATTGCAGGGTAGGAGTGCTTTCATCACATTCCTTCATGGAATGGAATGATAAGGGCATTTCATGTGAAATTGGTGGAGTATCTGAAATCTGCATTCTTTCCATGGGAACGGCTGCCGGTGTGGTGCTGTGAGTGAGTGATTGTGTGTGTGTGTGAGTGTGTCAGAGAGAGAGAGAGAGAGAAAGTTGGGGGGGAGGGAAAGAGATTTTGTGCGTCCACATGTGTGCACGCATGCCCTCACATGTGTGGTTGGGTGTGTGTGTGTGTGTGTGAGTGTGTGTGTGTGTGGGACCGGCCTTCTGTGCCCCTGCTAATCACAGACAAGCACAGGCAGGCCCGTTTCCTCCCCGGCCTGTGGCCCTCGGCGCGGCTAAATCTCCCTGATCTGGCCTTTCATGCAACGCAAACAGCGCCACATACAAAGAGAGGATAGACCCCCTCTGGGCGCTATACCGCTCCGGAGCATGTGTTTGGTATTTTTGTGGGCTGGTGAAAAGCACCTGGCACAATGTGTTTTTTTTTTTTTTTTTTTTTTTAATAATAATTATTTATTTACGAGTGGAGCCCGGGCACCCACACATGCCCTCCTGCAGGGCGCTGATGGTTGGCACTAGAGCCAGCTGTGTGTGTGTGTGTGTGTGTGTGTGTGTGTGTGTGTGTGTATTTGTGTGTAAGTGTAGATGTGAGGTGGAGGGCAGATCGTGAGAGGTAGGCCAGGTGTAGTATTATGTTTTGTCTTGTCAGAAATTCCCACAAGGAGTATGGAGAGGAACCAAAAGGCTCTGTGTGGTTGCATAACTTGTCAAATTCAGACCATTCAGTCATTCTTTTTTTTATTATTATTATTTACTTATTTATTTTGCCGTGTTGGTGGAAATTATAGAAGAAGATCCTTTTGGCCTGTGTCCCACTGAGGTACAGGCTGTGTCCAGAGGTTGCGCTAACCAAATATTTTCTTAAACCATTTTTTTTAAACCATGACGTAAAAATGTGATGGCTGTCCATCATTTTTAGAGATTAGAACTGATTCTAGCAGAGGTCATAGCTTTAACCAACACTTAGTTCAGACCAAAGATATGACTAAAACCGGGGGTACAAACCGCAGGAATAGCTTGCAACAGCATTTTAATTTATTATAAACTGCTTCATTCAAGTTAACTCTGCTAAGGTCTTATCATTACATAGTAAAATGGGGAGATTAAGTTCAATTATGCAATCAAGCTGTCTCAGCTAACGTTACTATGAATACTATTTGGATGTTGACCTTAGCATGCTTAGTTACAGTTGCTTGTCAATTTCAACTCCTGCAGGGCTCTATTCATTTTATTGACTGTTGACTGTTTTTATTGACTCTGACATTGACTGAATGTTTAGTTTGCAAAATCCCAATGTAAATGAAAAAGTGTTTTCCAAGACTCAAAAGTGCTTGTCCCAAGGCAAATAAGTATGGATGTTTATTTTAAATAACTACATAGGAAACATTAAATATCAGTTAGCCTTTTAACTGAGTTAAAACTGCAAAAGTTCCTCCCTCACAAACGTCACATCACTTATCATAATGGATAAGGCGATGCACTGCCGTGCCATTCATGCACAATTATACCGGCATTTCGTTGTGTTTCTACTTGTACTCGGCACAATGACAATAAAGTTGAATATCATTTAATCTAATCTAATCTTAAAGTGATGTTCTAAAAAAAATGAGATAAGGAGTTAGTAACCCCATCTCTCCTGATCAAAACTCTTTGTCATTGACTGACAAAACGTCTCAAAAGTCAAAGACTGAGATTTCACACAAGGATCATGTTGCAAGGGAGCTATGAAAACTGTTTTCAAAGTTAGTATTTGACATTTCCTTGTGCAAGTCCTTAGCTAAATTCTTGAGAGATTAATTAATATCTGAGAGTATCTTCACAGTAATTTCCTACAGTAGGCGAGTGATTGTTTCACTTAAATTTGGGGAATATGATGTTTCACCAACTGACATTAAACAGTAGTTAGGGGGGCATTCAGGGTCTGATTTGGGCCCTCAACTGTTGGTTCTTTGGATCTTATATAATGGTCCTTACATCTGCAGGTTTATCTCATGGAACTAAGCCTAACACTTGGCATGGAAAAGTAGTTTGTGTTAGAGGTGCTGAATGAACCCCCACCCGACCCCCCCTTAACTCTGTCTTTAAAGCACACACACACACACACACACACACACACACACACACACACACACACAAACACACAATCTCACTTTCTGCCCCACAGTAACCAGCCACTGGCATACTCCTTTCCAATAGTCCTCCTCAATGCACACTTCTATCTCTGTCTCTCTCTCTCTCTCACACGCACACACACACCCACACACACCCTCACTTATACTCACAGACATACAGAAGGGTTGAGGTTAGGTTACTGTCAGGCTGCAGTGTCCCGGTCACCCTGAAGACAACTGCAATGTGGGCTCTGACTGTGTCATCAAATGTGTGCCAGCCGGAGCGATCCAGAGTCTCCTCTTAGAGGCCTCAGCTGTCTCGGGGCACTGGGGCCGGAAATGCTTTGCATGCACACTCGCATTTATGTGTGTGTGTGTGTGCGTGTGTGCGTGCGTGTGTGCGTGCGTGTGTGTGTGTGTGTGTGTGTGTGTGTGTGTGTGTGCTCGCATATCTTTATGTGTCGGTGAGCATTTCTATATCCAGGGTGTGTCCTGGTGTGGTGGCCAGCAGGCAGCGTGTGTAATTTAGTCCCAGCTCCGCTCCGCTCCACGTTGACCTCGTGTGCTGGCGTGACGGCTGAACCCCCTCCGCGTGCCTGCACATTGAAGGCCTTTCCATCTGTGGCCCTTACGCGTACTGTACCCTTGATCTCTGGCCCCAATATAATCAGAACACACACACACACACACACACACACACACACACGGGTCAGATATGGAATACGAAGCCTCGAGAGTGACCAGGTGTGTGGAGAGTGACAACAGCAGTTTTGATATACTGCTGATCCGTTTCACAGCTCTGGCTGTCTCGCCTTCGTTTTTATTAGAAGTTGTTTGAGTTCTTTCAAGGGTTGTGGAAAAACTTTCATCAGTTGTTTTTTTTTACTGGGTCTTTAATATGCTCTGGATGGTCTCTTTTTTTTCTGCTGCAGGTAAGCAGCTGTGGTTTGGGCTGGACTCTGCTTCACCATGGAGGACTTGAAGATCGTCAACAAGGGACTGGAGGACGAGATGGTATGTCTAAGTGCATGGAGAGCTGGGTAAATATGGACGGACGAACACGGAGGGAGAGGGAGGGAGGGAGACGAGTGGAAAAAGCAGAATAGCGGTGCATGGAGAGTGGCTTTGGAGATGTGGGAATAGGCAGAGAGAGTTATAGATCAACAGGAAAAACTCTGCGATCTTTAATAACAAGAATTTATAGGACTCGCAGCAGCCAAGGTCTTCTCTGGTGGTCTGGGCCACTAAAAAGCTGTTCTCGGCTCAGGTCTTCGGTTCCCTTGAGAGCCTAAACAGAGAGCTACAAGCACGCGCGCACGAGCACACCCGCACCCACACATGTGCGCTCCCTGCATAGTTTCCAGAGAGACATCCTCCAGATCCACTCGACTGGTTCCCAGCATAATGACTTTGGCAAATCCAATCTAATTTGCGTCTGCTCATTACCGCGGGGCCAATCACATTTGCGCGGGACATGGCCGAGGCGCTGTGCGAAATGGGCATCCAGCCGTGACCACCGCCTAGCCACACAGACCTTCAGACTTCTCGTCTTCGGATGCGCCCAGACCACTGTGGGCTTTGCGTGTTTGGAAACAGCATGCTTGAATATGTCTTTAAAAAAAAAAAAAAAAAAAAAAACAGTTCAGCGGACTTTTGTGTTTGCTTTTGGAGACCAGAGCTATGAAAAATGATGAGGTCTTGGTATTTTTAATTTATTTGAGGAACAAGGCTTTTTATGTGAATCCGAGCCGCCGTTAGGACAGATTGCCAGCCTGCTGCCGTAGTAACGCTCGGTACAGAGGCTTGTGTTTGTGTGTTTGTTTTGTATTTGTTTTTGTTTTTCTGGAAGTGTGATTCTCACCCCTCCTCCTCCCCTCCTCCCCCCTGCCCGCGTAGGAGATCGGCGGGTACCGTCTGTGCCGCTGGAAGCTGGCTCTGGTGGGGGTGGGGGTGGTGTGCACCGGCGGCTTCCTGCTGCTGCTGCTCTACTGGATGCCTGAGTGGTGCGTCAAGGCCACCTGCACCCGCACCACCGTCAAGGAGGCAGAGATGGTGCTACTCCAGTCCACAGTAAGGGACACACACACACACACACACACACACACACACATATACGTAAGCACACAGAAATTACTATGCATAAACTCACATAACGACACATAAACACTGACTAATTCAAACACACACACACACACACACACACACACACACACACACACTCAGACACACACTTTGTACCTCCATATTAGGGGATGAGATGGTGCTGTGCCACCCCAACACACACACGCACACACACTCACACTCACTAATGCTTGTCTAAACTGTTTTGGTTCACTTTTACATATGTCCCAGTTGGTGCCACAGCAAGTGTGTGTGTGTGTGTGTGTTTCAGGACGAGTTCAAACGCTGGTTCCTGGCTAAGGTGCGCGTGATGCTGGCCCCTGGCAGGAATGCGTTTGACAACCTGGACTCTCAGACCACCTCGACTTCCGTGGCCAACGGCCACACCCCCCACGACCCCCAAAGCCCTGCCCAGGAGTTCATCCACAACAAGTATGCAGAGTACCAGCCTGTGCAGGTAACACACACACGCACACACGCACACACACACGCACACGCACACACGCACACACAAATGTGTACTTTCATACACACACAGACGTAGGTCTGACATGATGCATATTATGCACATACTCATTATCTTTATAAATACATTTGCCCCACACACTTCAAGACGCATTCTGAACGTAAATGTGTTTCGGATAAGAAGAAAGAGAAATAAATCTCTCTGACCAAGGCACTCCATAAAGTTTAAAATGTCTTTAAACTGAAAATAACATGTCCATACAAGGACCTGAAAAATGTGTTTCTTTTAAACCTGCTCACGTTGGTTTCCTCACTGTCCCCCAGATCCGCTACTTCACACTCCACAGCACAAAGTACTACTGGAGTGACGCGTCCCAGAATTTTGAAGTGTTCACGTAAGTGTTCCTGCTTTCGCCCCACGCACATAACAATTGTTTTAGCTCAAAGTCCAGAGCTGCCCGGTGACAGTGAAGTGACCCCTTGCTGTAACGTCCAGTCCCGCTGCGTTAAGTTATTGAAGTTGCTGTCTTGTCTCTGCCATCTCTCCGTCTCCCTCGCCGTGTAGTGGCCTGGAGGATCTGGAGGTGACCTGCTCCACCGTCCACTCGAAGCACAGCGCAGGGCTCTCAAGGAACCAGCAGGAGTATAGGTAAACCCCCCCCCCCAACACACACACACACACACACACACACACGCATGCACACTCTCACACACTCACACTCACACTCACACACTCATTCATGCTCACATACACAATCATACACACTTTCTCACACAAACACACTCACACTCATTCATGCTCACATACAGTACACAATTACACACTTTCACACTTTCACACACACACACACACACACACTCAATACAGTGTGCACTGTGCGCAGTGTAATCACAGGGCTCCTTAATAAATGCACCTCCACCGAGTGGCCCGGGCCCGTGAGGTGGAGCCGGTGAGTCCCGGTACCGTGGCTGGTTAGATAAGCATCGCCCCGCACCGCGCCGCACCGCTAAATCCTGCCGGCGAGCCGAGGAGATCCCCCGAGAGGGATTGGACGAGGCAGGTCAGCCAAGCCTCCCAGACACACCGCTGCAGATCAGCTTATCTGATCACGGTTGGAAAATTAGCCGGCAGTGCCAGATCCGTGTCTCCATGGAAGAGCCATCGAAGCGTCTGCTGAAGACTGAAGCTTTGCACTTTTATAGCGCATTGAATAGCCTCAGGGAACCTCTTTTGCCACTCGAGGGTTCTCTGTGAAAACAAATCTCCAAACGTCCCTGTTGAAGTATTCCTCAGATCTTTATAGGAGCACCCCTTGCTCCAGTCCCAGTGTGGGCGGGTAGGAGCCGATTCGCTCGCTGAGCCTTTAACGTTGCTCCCTGTGGCCACGCCAGAGCTAACACCCTTTACCTGCTCTCTACACCTGACCAGCTTTCCCCTCACCTGAGTAGATTAGGGCTTCGCTCGGAGCAGTGGAGGTGCTAGAGGTTCTTCTGCTCAGGAGGAACACTGATTACACACACACACACACACACACACACACACACACATACACACAAAACTGTGCAATGCTAATTTGCTAATTTGTTCCTTTATGTGTTCTTATCATTGGAACAGGAGATTATTTTTTGGAGTGAATGAAATTGCAGTGAAAGTGCCTTCTGTTTTCAAGCTGCTAATTAAGGAGGTAGGTGTGTGTGTGTGTGTTTGTGTCTGTAGAGCATGTGTGTGAGATATAGGATACCCCCTTAGCCCTGAATTGCTCATGCAGCAAACGCATCATATTACCCCTTATAGGCCTGTGATCATCTAGCCAAAGATGTTGATGATTGCATCATTAATTATTCATTTACGTCCAGAGTTGATCTAAAGTATACTTAAACGCATGCCTCGATCAAAGTGCTGTAAAGTGGGTAAAGGCTGAATATAAATCTCCCCTCTGCTTGTCTTTCCTCCTCTCCACACCTCTCCCCCTACTTCCTCCTCTAATGTTCCCCATTGACGTTTCATTTTGCACGTGACAAACTCTTGCTCTTCTGCTGACTCTCTTCTCTCGTTTCTCTTTCTTGTTTCCCCCTTCATTCATGGCCTTTGTTCATCTCTCTCTCTCTCTACTCTCTCTAACTGTCTCTCTCTCTCTGTCTCTGTCTCTCTCTGTCTGTCTCTGTGTGTCTCTCTCTCTCTGTCTGTCTCTCTCTCTCTCTGTCTGTCTGTCTCTCTCTCTCTCTCCCCCAGGTCCTCAACCCCTTCTACATCTTCCAGCTCTTCAGCGTAATCCTCTGGAGTGCGGACGAGTACTACTACTACGCCGCGGCCATCGTCTTTATGTCTGTCATATCGATAGCTACCTCCCTGTACACCATCAAAAAGGTGAGCGCCCCTCGGCAGCCCCCACCAAGTCCCCCGCGCACTAAGCCCCTGCGTCAGACACGGAGAGAGCCTGTCTAATCCGGAGCCATTCACACACGCACGGGCCCATCTCGGCACGGTCTGCTGCCCAGGGTGACCGTGGGGTCACACGGCCCCCGGGGGGGCTCACAGCCAGGCTGGACGGACCGCGCTGGCTGGCCCGGACAAAGAAGGGTTTCGTTCTGGTTCCCTGTAGAAGAGCTTCTAGCGGTTCTTCTGAAAGAGTCTGGTTGATTTTAACTTCTGTTAGAAGAAGATTCATTGTAGAGGCTCTGTTAAGAAGGAACAACAATGAAGCGTCAGTGAGCTAGACTACATCTTTGTGCTGAGCTTTTCGGTCTCTAAATTAACAGAAGCTTGATTTTTTTTTTGTTCTTTGAGAGTGAATTTGGATGAAAGTGTTTGGATGAAAGTGTAGCAAATGATAAAAAAGAATTGTAAAAAAAAAAAACAGACATAAACTGTTTAGCTGTGTTAGTGGTGCTGAGTGCATGACTCAGGTGAGCTCAGCAGTGTAGCTCTGACGGAGAGAGTGCTCCAGTGGGGCGAGTCAGTCAGGCCACCTCTCCTATCAAATAGCAGAGCTGGCGCGAGCCTTTCCGCTGTCTAAGCCTTTCCTACTGGCCACGGACTGGAACGGCCAAGCTGCGGAATTGGTCCGAGGCACAGAGCGTGGCGGGAGTGTTCTGCGGAGTTCCTCAACTTGGCACGGAACCGACTCAACTTACGCCCGCCGCTGGTTTTTACTGTACCGCTGTTCGGCAATAAAAGGCCCAAGAACAGAGACCATAAAAGTCTTGTTATAATTCCTCCAGTCATTCTGCCTCTGAAATCTTTTTTATTAACAAACAATAATAATAATGATAATAATGATAATAATGATAATAATGATAATAATTATAGCTTTTATTATAAGCGCCTTTTAAGTCACCCAAGGACACTGTGTAATCAAAAACAGCTCAAGCACATTATACATTACATACAGACAGATGTGCAGAACACACTGTAAAGTTCAAGGACACTTTACGCAACACACAGTACAGACACAGAGGACACTGCACGACCGAGACCAAGGATACACTGACACAGGGTGTAGTGGAAAGAAAACATTGTGTGAACAGTACAGCAAAAGCACTGCACGTGATTGGTGGAGGAGGTCATACAGAAGTAAATGAAATAGGTACAAAAAAAAAGAAACGGCAGTTTTTACAGTTTATCTTTTGAAAAACATGACCAGCTATTTATTTATTTGAATTGATGTATCCTTAAATACTTTCTGTCGTTCTTTCTACAGCAATACGTCATGCTTCATGACATGGTGGCAGCTCACAGTATTGTCCGAGTTTCCGTCATCAGAGCCAATAATGGTAAGAGCCCTTTTCTCTCCGCCAGCCTGAGCAGATTAAGTCCAATTGCCCAGGTTTTCTCTGCCCTCTCTCTGATCCACTCGCATTGTTACCCAGCACAGTGTGAACCCCTAGATATAATGGGAGCTAAAGTGAAAATGCCCCCCCTGAGCAGACTGGAGTGTGTGTACTGTAACGGTATCGAGTCGGACCACACAAGAGAGCTCTGAATGGGTCAGAGAAGGAGCCGGGAGACGTTATCTAAGCCCGGCCCGTATCTGTGTGGAAAGAGCGCTGCTCAGACTTTTATGTGGCCGACTCCCAGAAGTGCCTCAGCGCTTTCTGAGTGGTGTGTGCGTGTGTGTGTGTGTGTGTGTGTGTGTGTTGCTGTGTCATGTGGTTGTGTCGTGTGGAAGTATGTGTGCATGATGCAGATATGTGTGCGTGTCAGGGAGAGTAAGAGACAGAGAGCGAGGGATAGAGAGCGCGATAGACAGACAGAGATGGGGACAGAGGAAGTGAGAGCGACATGGATAGAGGGATGCAGAGAGGGCTGTTGGGAGGGCTGGTGGTGGTGGTGGTGGTGTACTACCTGGTGCACTGGCCTCCACTGCCAGTGACTCAGCAGTGCGCCTGCTGCCCAGAGGAGCGTGAGGAATGAGGGAACTGCTGAGCCAGAGGGAGAGGGAGAGAGGAGGGGGATGGGTGGAGGAGAGGGGGATGGGAGGAAGAGAGGGGGATGGAGAAGGGTGGAGTGAGGGGAGAGAGAGGGAGGGAGGGAGAGAGAGAGAAGTTGAGCTGGGAGGGGAAGAGGTGGCCTGATGCGCTGGTCTCTCTGTCTCCTATCTGTTGTTTTGTCTGTCTGTGGCCCCGCTTTTGTCTGCCCTGCTCAGTCTCTGTCTCTCTCTCTCCTCTCTCCCCCTCTCTGTCTATCTCTCTCTCTCTCTCTCCTCTCTCTCTCCCCCTCTCTGTCTATCTCTCTCTCTCTCTCCTCTCTCCCTCCCTCCCTCTGTCTATCTCTCTCTCTGTCCTTTGGCCCTTTCTGTTCTGACCTCTCTTTGGCATTGCTCTCCATTACTTCTGTCTCCCCTGATTTCCCCTCCCTCCCTCTCTCACTGTTCTGTCCTTCCCCTCACTCACCCTCCCACCCTCTCTTTTGCACACAATCCTGCACTCGTTCTGTCCCCTGACCTGTCTTATTGACTCTCCCTCCCTCTCTCTCTCTATCTCTCTATCTCTCTCTTTCCTATTCCTCCTCTCACCGCAGACATCGAGGAGGCCATGTCCACTGACCTCGTCCCGGGTGATGTCATGGTGATCCCCAGCAACGGGACCATCATGCCTTGCGACGCCGTGCTGATCAGTGGAACCTGCATCGTCAATGAGAGCATGCTCACAGGTCAGCACCTGGCACTGAAAAAGAAACAAAGAAACGAATCCTCTTCTGCAACATGTTCCTCTTCAATGTTCTTTTACATCCCAGCATGTTTGAAAGCAAAGACTTTCTATAAAGGTCATGGTTGTCTGAGTGTTGTTTCAGAGATTAAGTGCAGTTAAGTACATATTGGATCTCTGTAACGAAGCTGATTAAAATAAACGGCCTGTATTTACACTTGCCTCCCATGGGAATGTGTCCTGTGTGACTCAGACTACCCCCGTGAGATACAAAAAATACATTTTCGTATCACTGGTGCTGTTCAAAAATGGGTTCTTATACGGAGTTGTGCCCTCGTGTATCCCTGGTCTGTGTAGGTGAGAGCGTGCCCGTCACCAAGACCAACCTGCCCAACCCGCGCCAGGGGGAGAAGGGGGCCGAGGGCGACGGCCTCTACTGCACGGAGGAGCACAAGAGGCACACTCTCTTCTGCGGCACCAATGTCATCCAGACCCGCTTCTACTCAGGGGAGCTGGTCAAAGCCGTGGTGGTCCGCACTGGTGAGGAAGACATGCACACACACATGCACACACACATGCACACACACATGCGCGCACACACACACACACACACACACACACACAATGCAGCATCTTACATGTGCGTGTACATGTGTGTTTGCTCTGCATTTGTGTGTGTGTGACTGTGTGCATTGTGGTGTTAGTTCTCACATGTAGGATTTACGCTCGGTGATATTTGCATAACAAATTGTCTTGATAAGCATTCAAGCTGGTCTGTGTGTGTGTGTGAACGGAACTGTGGTTTTGAGGGTGTGCGTATCTGTGGGTGTGCACGTCAGTCATTCTTGGATGGGCTGAAGTGGTGTGTTTGTGGGTGTGTTTGTGTGTGTGTGTGTGTGTCTCTGTTTGTGTGTGTGTTTGTGCTCTCTCAGCATGTTGATTACATTAACTTGAGACCATCTGGCTCGGAGAGCATCCACCCAGCAGCAGCCTGAATGCGCTCTTTGTAGCTGCTGTGTGTTTGGGAGTTGTGTTTGTGTGAGCACTCTGTGTATTTTAGTGCTGCTGGGAGTTTTGAGAGAGTTGATGACCTGTTTTGTGTATCGCAGCATTTAATGGGCCAGTGGTACATTTCATTCTATGTTTGTGTGCATTTTGGGTGTGCGTGTCTTTGTCTGCCAGTAGATCAGTTTGTGCTCTGTTTTAACTTAAGGTGCTGTTCTTCTGTCAAGATTAGGGTAACTAATGCAGTCAGTTCCTGCTCTCTCTCTATATCTCACTCTCTCACTCTCGCTCTCTCGCACACTCTCTCTCTCTCTCACTCTTGTTTGTTTCTTTCTTGTGCTCTTTCTCTCATTCTCTCTCTCGATTAAATAAAAGCCAATTATTGGGATGACTAAAGATCCAACATTGCCAAAGCATTAATACAAGTTACAATATAAGCATGAGTACTATATAATAACATAAATTAACAATTTAAAAATAAATGAATATATGATGATGGTACCTAAAATATCAGTTTTGATAGATTGATTGTTTCTCTCTCTCTCTCTCTCTTACTCTGTGTCAGTGTAAGGTACTCATAGTGGCATCCTCTCCCCTCTCTCTCTCTCCAGGCTTCAGCACAGCCAAAGGGCAGCTGGTGCGCTCCATCCTCTACCCCAAGCCCACGGACTTCAAGCTGTACCGCGACGCCTCCCTCTTCCTGCTCTGCCTGGTGGCCGTGGCCGGCGTCGGCTTCATCTACTCCATCGTCCTCAGCATCATGAACCAGGTGAGGTCACTCAGCACAAACACTCACGAGGAGTTATGGCTCCTTCTGGGCAGGATAAAAAAAAGAAAGAAAAAAAGGGATGGGTATATGCGTATGTCTTAGAATTAAGAGCGGTGTGTGCGGCTGTGTTGTCGACTCTTTATGGGAGGAAATCAATAATCAATAATTGCATTGAGGCCATTAAGCTGCATGTTTGTGGTCGACTCCCCTCTCCACCGCCAGGTCTCCGTTCTCATTTCTCATTTCTCCTCTTTCCTCTCCCTTCAGGTGCCGGCTAAGACCATCATCATCGAGTCTCTGGACATCATCACCATCACGGTGCCGCCTGCCCTCCCGGCGGCCATGACGGCGGGCATCGTCTACGCCCAGCGCCGCCTCAAGCAGATCGGCATCTTCTGCATCAGCCCGCAGCGCATCAACATCTGCGGCCAGCTCAACCTGGTCTGCTTCGACAAGGTCAGCGCTCCACACACACACTCACACCTCTCACACACTCACACACAAGTGCAATCTGCCTAAGACAACATTTGTTATATCTTGAGCCAAGACTCAAAGCCATAAATTTCCACCACAACGACATGACGTTTCACAACAAAGGGATGGTATTCAGACTCAGTCACCGAGTTGACATGGAGGTACTGAATGTTTGCACGTCTCAGTCATCACACCGATTCAGTCAAACCAGTTCTGTCCAGTTCTCCAGCTGAAGGTCGTCCGAAGAACAACTCCCAGTGCGCAAACAAGCAGCCCTCCTCCGCAAGTGTCTGTGAACGGAGTTGAACTGGGTTATCTGCTAATCTGGGCCGGCACGCGTGGTTACAGTTTAACGTTTTAGCACTGTGGGACCGGTTGGGAGAGTGAAGGAATGCCGTAAGCGTCTCCCTCCACCCCTCGAACCTTTTCCGGAGAAACTGCGGAGAACAGCTGACTTGTGCTTCCCCGTGCGATCTGTTAACTGTTCGAGAGCACCGTCTTATTTAGGTCCTGTTATGTCGAGTCGTCATCTCTGCCCAATGCCCACATGTTGCTAAGCCTGTTTGATTGTTTAACGTTATGTCTCGATGTCTGTGCTTTACGGTTACGCTGGCGAGTACGACGCTCCGCCCGGTATCTCGTTTCTGATTATTGTTTATTATTTGTTCATTTGTCTGTTTATATCTTGATGTCTGTGTGGAGCACTTTGGAGTGCACTATGTGCACATAAAATGCTCTGTCTAAATAAACTTGCCTGACCTCTGAACCCCTCTTCCTCTCTCTTGTAGACGGGCACCCTCACGGAGGATGGCCTGGACCTGTGGGGAGTCCAGAGAGTGGAGAACAAAAGGTGAGATGCTGCCTTCATCATCACCATCCTCCTCCTCCTCCTCCTCCTCCTCCTCCTCCTCCTCCTCTGTCTCAGTGTTTTTGCTTAAGGCATGTTGATAAGGTCACTGCTGCTGTTGCGTTGTGTAGTTGCCTGTGCTACAACCGTAATAAAGACGTTTGCCTGCTCAACATAACAGCAGTGCAGAAGGCAGAAAACCGGATGGTTGTGCCTTGTCAGCAGCAGCTTTTGTTCCTTTTGGAGTACACACACACACACACACACACACACACACACACACACACGACTGTAGACCTCACGCCGCCTGAGACCTGAGAGAACAGCATTATCATGTTCAATGAGGCATAACACATCCTGCTCTACACACACAAGCACACATCTACAGTACTCACACCTACACACACACCCACACACACACAGGCGCACACAGACGCACACAGACACACCTTGCCACTCCCCTCACTCTAATGATGGCAAACGCTCAGGCCAAGACGTGTCCCCATTGTAAAGCCCCGTCGCCTCCATTGTGGTGTGGTGTTTCAGCTTCCTGCTGTCGGAGGAAAACCCCTACAAGGAGAGCCTGGTGAAGTCCCCGTTTGTGGCGTGCATGGCCGCCTGCCACTCCCTCACCAAGATCGAGGGCCAGATCTCTGGGGACCCGCTGGACCTCAAGATGTTTGAGGCCACTGGCTGGGTGAGTAGGGACCCCCCACCTAAACACCAAAACCCCCATTCACGCACAGTATACAGTCATCTCCTGTGTATTAGCCACATTGTGTGTAAGCCACAGGACAGTGTTTTATGTCAGTTAAGAGAAACAAAACCATATTAATACCATTATTAACTGTCCCCATGTGTTAACCTCATAGCTGATGAAATTTAGTGATGAAATGATTTCAACTTTGATTAATTTGCTGTTTGTATATACTATTACAGTATAATCGCTGAATTACATGACATGGTTTCTTGCCGTCATTCACTGTATATGTGAATGGGCCTAAGCACAGTGACCCTCTAGTCTTCAAATGGCAAGTCTAGGTTTACACGTTATCTCCAACTACCGAGTCTGAAATATTGCGGAGCTTTTAGTGGGTTTGTTTATTTGGCATGAACACCCAAGCAGGCCAGGCCAAAAGTCTGGTTAGATGAGTCGCTGCTAGTTGTAAAGAGCACACTTACGACATGTCATAGCCGCTGAGATGATGAACTCCAGATGTGCGTGCCTGCCTGTCAGGATTTTTGGGACCGCAGTCTTCATAACTATTCATCTTGGTCATGTGATAATGAATTACAGTTTATGCGGAAACCAAGACCTCACCATTTAAATCCCATAAAGCACAAGCATTCATACAAGTATAGTTGTTATTATAAAATGACTTTCCCGTCGCTAATGGAGTTGACTGATTGATTAACAGAGCCCCCAGCACAGCCTTTAGTGCTAGCACACTTATTAATCAAAAGTTGTTTTCCTGGCGGGTGTAAATAATTACACGCAACGTCAGCGAGCATGCGACTTGGTTGTCAGCCACACAATTACAGAATGGAACACTCAGATCTGTGCTGGCTTCATACAGCGATGCCGCATTTTGTTGAGTTGTTTTGTCTAGTTTAGCTGAAGGCAGGGTTAGTTGAAGCCCAGTTAGCGCTGCAACCCTGCTGGCTAGTCACGTTCAAGGTCACGTGCGCTAGTATGCTAGTATGTATGGTGCATTAGGGCATGCCGATGCATTTGTACTCACGTGGACTTGGGCAAATCAGGCATTTGAGGTGGCTTCATCTTTCAAAAGTATACATGTATGCTCTGAAGTGAGCTTTTAGCCTGACATACAGTAGGCCTGTGGCAGGCAGCAGGCTTGTTTTATGTCCTCCAGCAGGAATCTGTGGTTTATGGCTGCGGCTGTATTTAGGCCCTGGGAGACCTGGACTCGCCTGTAATTTGGGTTATGATTATGATTTGTGTGTGTGTTTCTGTGTACACGTGGCTTTTCATTTTCGCTATTTGCATTTTGCTTTAAATTTGTCCCTGTGTGTGTCTGTGTGTGTCTGCGTGCGTGCGTGCGTGTGTGTGTGCGCGCGCGTGTCTGTGTGTGTGTGCGCGTGTCTGTGTGTGTGTGTGTGTGTGTGTGTGTGTGTGTGTGTGTGTGTGTGTGTGTGTGTGTGCGTGTGTGTGTGTGTGTGTGTGCGAGCGCGTGTCTGTGTGTGTGTGTGTGTGTGTGTGTGTGTGTGTGTGTGTGTGTGTGTGTGTGATCAGATCCTGGAGGAGGCCACAGAGGAGGAGACGGCGCTCCATAACCGCATCATGCCCACTGTGGTGCGGCCGCCCAAGCAGCTCCTCCCGGAACCCATCATGTCACCTGATCAGGATATGGTACAGTTGCTAAATGCACACAATCACTACGCACACACACGCACACACACTCACACACACACACACAGGCTCCAGAATGGTTTCATGATGCGGATAGTGTTTGCATGTCACAGTTCTGTTGGATTAAATCTTCTATAATGATCCCTCGTTGTCCTCAATATATAGAACTTGACAAATTCTCTGGCACAGCAAAATGATATGCATACTTGGCTTACTTTTGAGATCTGTCACATTTCACAGATTCTGATTTCACTTCTTATGCACACTGAGATTTGGAAGTAGTAACTGCTTACTACTTAAAGTATAGTGGTAATAGTGTTGTGTAACCGTAGACCTGTCTGATTTCCCTGACCTGAGGTCAGCTAATGGCTAACCCTCACACTGCACTGAGCTGATTGACTCACTCTAATGACTCTCTCTCTCCCACTCTCACTCTCTCCCCCTCGCTGCCACAGGAGCTGTATGAGTTGTCGGTGAGTTGACACACGAGACCAGACAAGTCGCACCAGCACCAGACACATGAATCTTGCATAGCAGCGTTTCGCAGTTAGCACAAAAGGCGGCTCGCTCACTCGCTCCGCTGCTTCTTTTCTCTCTTTTTTTCCAGCAGACTGGCTACGAGATCGGGATCGTGCGGCAGTTCCCCTTCTCCTCGGCGCTGCAGCGGATGTGCGTGGTGACGCGGACGCTCGGGGAGAAGCGCATGGACGCCTTCCTCAAGGGCGCCCCCGAGGTGGTGGCCAGCCTCTGCAAGAAGGACTCAGGTGGGCACGCGAGGGATGCTCTTCCTTCCCCCCAGGTCCTAGTGCCTGTTAAGGGCCGTTCACACCAAGAACGATAACTATAAACAAATATCGCTCGCAGTAATATGAATGACAACGTTCACACATAAACTATAATGATAACGACATGAAGAATGATATCATAAGGGATCACTTTCCGACCGATGTTGAGAACAATAAAAAGATAACAGTCAATCAGAATCCATTACATTTTAGCTGTCACATTCATTAACACAAAAAGAAACTTGTCGTTATTGCTTGTCAGTGTGGGCGCTTTTATTGTTATGGTTATACTGTAGTTATCGTTCTTGGTGTGAATACTGCGTTGCTCTGATCAGACGCATCTCGAAACTGAACACTCCCATTGTCAGTGGTGTGGATGTCCAGTGTTATTTCACAGGTATATTATTTGGCTACGGGAATGTTGCATACCCAGAAAATTAAACACGCTGCGATTTCTGTGACTAACTCTTTTGAGGACAAATAGCTCCGCTCGAGAGATCATTCAGTGCTCATTACAGAAGTGGTTAACTGATTAGACCAGAAATAAATCCAAAGCCTTATTCTTGACCCTATGAAATATCCTTTGTTATTTTTTCCCCCATGATGCAGTGCCCGAGGATTTTGCGGAGGTACTGGAGGATTACACAAAACAGGGCTTCCGGGTCATTGCCCTGGCACACCGACGCCTGGAGTCCAAGCTGACCTGGCACAAAGTCCAGAACGTGAACCGGTAAGTCTTTAAAGGACACAGACAGACCTGTGTGTGTGTGGGGGTGTGTGTTTGTTTGAGGAACGAGAGGAAGGCCCTCTCTACTCTCGGTGTAGTTCATAGTTAAACTTTTACAATGGACGAGCAATCTGATTCACCTCACACTTGCTGTATAATGTGTAACCCACACGACACTTTGATCACAGCAGCGTGTGTTTACATTTCTTGCTGTTGTTTGACCTGAATTGACCTTTCGCAAAACAAACAGCTACACCATATGCGTGGCCTGCTGGTGTAAGTCTATTGTTCTCTCTCTCTCTGTCTCTCTCTCTCTCTCTCTCTCTCTCCCCCTCTCTCTCACTCACTCACTCTCTCTCTCTCCCCCACGTGTGATGTCTGTGTTTAGGGATCATATCGAGGCCAACATGGAGTTCCTCGGCCTGATCATCATGCAAAACAAATTGAAGCCAGAGACCCCTGGTGTGCTAGAGGACCTCCGACGAGCCCACATCCGCACCGTCATGGTCACAGGTACGAGTGTGTGCCGTTTGAGCGCTCGGCCCCTCGGCACAGAAATGGTGGGCACTACTGTACAGAGCGGGCGGCTTTGCATTGGCATGCATGAGCGTCCGTCAAGCGCAGGCTTGCCTACTCTTCAAAAGACCTTTTAATTTAGTGCCGTCTTTTACTGCATTCCAGAGCTCCTGTCGGATCTTGCTGTGACTTGAGTCATTAATGAAAGGATTTTATATAGAACACAAGCAAGTGTTGATGTGCGGAGGGTTTTTTTTTTTTTGGACACACTTTAGACACACCCCCTCCCCCCACCTGCTGTACCTTAGTAGCTCGTATTGGCTGTGATTGCCATCAGTGAGCCAAAGGGAACCAGGCAAGATCAAACGTGCCTCCTCATTTCTATAGGTGACTTATAGGTGAGATGCATATGCTAAAAGCCTAATTAAATATGGCTTAATAGTCTTATGGGCCACCACTGTTGACAGCGCTGCCACCATCGACTTCAAGGCACTTAACCTTAACCCTAACCCCTGCCTTACCCATGCACCTTCCAGGCAGTGCTGCCTTGACGTCGACGGTGGGGGCCCAAAAGACCATATAACTTGGATATGTCACCCATGTGTTTGAGTGAGGTAAATAGGTTGCCCTTCCCAATGGGTGCATCTTACCCAAGTGGCAGTGCCCCCCTCCCCCCCCTGTTCACCCACCTGTCTGGGGCGTGCGGTTTGAGCGGGTGGGCATCGGTAGAACAAAGGAGAGGTCGAGGGGAGCGAAGGGTGCTTGTTTTTCCTGCGAGGCTCAGGGCTTAATTCCGCCCGCATTTGCGAGGCATTCCTGGAATCCCGTCTAATAAAGCGTTCAGTGCTGCGGCTTAAAGTCAAAGAGCTCCAAAGTCCAGAGCCCGAGGAGAGGCCGGCTAGCAACCCCCCCCCCTCCCCCTTCCCACCCCCTGCCATTGTAAATGTAATCATGCTCTTAGATTGAGTTTCGCCTCTAACGCCGCCACCACCACCACCACTGTTGCCGCCCGCCCGCTCGCTCTCCCTCGCTCGCCCCCGCACACAACCTGGTCAGGGACATGCAGCCCGTTTGGGCGAGGGCCAGAGTGCTTATATAACCGTGCTGTGTCTGGGAACAAGGCGGCTAGGAATGAAAGCACCCCGTTTACCTCCACCTAGTCGAGCCATGTGAAAAACGAGGGCTTTCTTTTGGTCTCTTTCTCCAGTGTCTTGTATATCTCTCTCTCTCTCTCTCTCTCTCTCTCGGCCCTCTTCTCTTCCTATTTCTCACTCTCTCCTCTCTCTCCTCTGGTGTGTTTGTTTTTCTCCATGTCTGATTGGCTCAGGTGACAACATGCTGACGGCCATATCTGTAGCACGGGACTGCGGGATGATCCCGCCCGAGGACCGGGTCATCATCGCCGACGCACTGCCCCCCAAGGACGGCCAGGCGGCCAAGATCAACTGGCGCTACGCGGACAACTCCACCAAGCACTCCACCAAGGCTCCACGGCTGGAGGTCAGCGCCCTCTGTTGGTCATATAAGAGCATCACAGTTTACAGCATCTCATGATGAGAATAGATGCCAGATTAGAAACCAGCCCACACTATGTAACGTTACTCACTATGTAACAATTTTCTTTATTAAGCATCGTTGAGTTGCTTGGAAATGCCATGACTAAGCAGGGGTTGGTTTGTCATTCCAACCAGCATACTGTAAGGGTTACGAATACAGAGAACATGGGATCAGCGGGCTCTTCTAGAACACAGGATCAGCTTGCCCTGGCACAGTTGACATTCAAGCACACAGACGCCTCATTGAGACACATCACTTTCTCCAGGCCTCTGATGCCCCCACCTGTTTGTGTGAACGACCTGGGATTAGCTTCAGATCCAGTCGTAGCCCTGACCTCGACTTCCTCAAGTTGCACAAACACACTAATCTTGAGTGTCAGTCAAAGGCTTACTCTGTGTGTGGTTTGTTGTGGTGTGTGTGTGTGTGTGTGTGTGTGTGTGTGTGTCTGACATCAGTGTTCAAAATTGGCAGTGACGTTGGATGCGAGGAATGAATGAATGTGTTTTGTTGGTCTCCAAAGTGGCCCATGGAGGCCATGCTGTCTGGCTGCTTGTGAAAACAACACACACACACACACACACACACACACACACACACACCCATAGCATTCAGACCAGAGGAAGTAGGGGGTGTTTCCTCTTCATGTAAATCCTGAAGGTGTGTTGGCGCTGCCAGGGTTACATTTGCATGACTCAAATGACCTGTCAAAAGCGTTTGTATGGATTTGTTTATCCTGCATTGCCATTGTGAGTTGATTTTCATAGATAGATACTGTAGATCCATAGTTTTCATGAGCTCGTATACTTCAGAAGTCTTTCTGTAGTTTGGGCTCTTTATAACAAATGGTACCCACCTAGCCAGCTATCACAGCCAGAATAACACTTGGCATGGTGCTAACCTTCAACATGCCCTCATACCCTCAACTCTCTTTCTGACCCCCTGACGTCTGCACCGAAACCGCAGTGCTATGGTGATATCCTGGAAGCAAAACCTGTTTCACACCTGTCTGTCTGTCTGTGGCTTCCTGTGTGCGCAGGAAGTGGAGATCAGCCTGGAGGACGTGACCCAGGGCGACGAACTCAAACCGCAGGAGAGCTACCACTTTGCCATGAGCGGCAAGGCCTTCGCCGTCATCACCGAGCACTTCCAGGACCTGCTGCCCAAGGTAGCGACCACACCAGCGCAGCCCTCGTGACTGTTTGCATGGAAATAGTCTGGCTGTGAACGGGCCATTATTTTGTGTCTGTGAACACTTTATCCCATACTTTGTTGTTGGTGTGTAGTGGGCCAAGTGGCAAGGCTACTTACAGGGCCGAGAGAGAGAGAGAGAGAGAGAGAGAGAGAGAGAGAGAGAGAGAGAGAGAGAGAGAGAGAGAGAGAGAGAGAGAGAGAGAGAGAGAGAGAGAGAGAGAGAGAGAGAGAGAGAGAGAGAGAGAGAGAGAGAGAGAGAGAGAGAGAGAGAGAGAGAGAGAGAGAGAGAGAGAGAGAGAGAGAGAGAGAGAGAGAGAGAGAGAGAGAGAGAGAGAGAGAGAGAGAGAGAGAGAGAGAGAGAGAGAGAGAGAGAGAGAGAGAGAGAGAGAGAGAGAGAGAGAGAGAGGCCATTAGACATGGCACTAGAAATGTTGGTTGCTGTTGCGGTTTAGAATGTTGGCTGGCATGTCTCTCATCACTTTTTCATTGCCCGTTTAAATGAGTGTTCCGTGTCCCGTTCCACACATCGTCGGAGGAGCCTGCTTCTCCAAACGAGCCACATTCCAGAGCCCGCATCATTCGGCCACGGTCCTGTAATCTGTGAGTGCGATCTGAAGTGCCGCTGATCTCCTTTGTCTGCTTGATTGACAGCTGGTGCTCCACGGCACCGTGTTTGCCCGGATGGCGCCGGATCAGAAGACGCAGCTAGTGGAGGCACTGCAGAGCGTGGAGTGAGTGTACATGCACACACACACACACACACATACACACACACACACACATACACACACACACATAGATATTTGTATAGGATAAGCAGCACACCCACACACTCAATCACTGGAGAATGTAGTTTCACAGAGAATATACATTCCAGCGGGGGGAGGGGTAGTCACACACTGTACACACATGTTTATGCACACATACACACCCACATATGTATATGTGATGCAACCTACTGTATGTCCTGGCTTGTATAGCATAAGTTCTTCTCTTTCCTCCTTTGCAGCTATTTTGTGGGAATGTGTGGTGATGGTGCAAACGACTGTGGTGTAAGAGGCTTTTTTTCCCTTCATTCACAAATTTAATTTTCATTGCACACACACACGCACCCACACTCAGACTCTTGTATGTACGGTACTTTCCCCTAAATGTGTTATATCCACCATAGATGACATGACTGAAGTTTCCGAAGTGATTTCTTTATTTATTAACTGATAATTAATAGTTAATGAATGACAATATGTTGATGTTATCAGTAGTGAACAGACTTTCACTTGTTCCTTTCTGTCTTGGGGTGACACTTATTTGGAATGTTTACATTTTAAAGCCTGACTTAAAAAAAAAACATTAACAGATTGCAGTGTGTGTGTGAGTACACTATGTGTGTCTCTGTCTGTGTGTGTGTGTGTGTGCGCGCGCACATGCTCTGACTGCCCGTGGTGCATCTGTCTTGGACACTTCAGGCGCTGAAGAGAGCCCACGGGGGCATCTCTCTGTCGGAGCTGGAGGCGTCCGTGGCCTCCCCCTTCACCTCTCGAACACCCAACATCTCCTGCGTGCCCAACCTCATCAGGTACACACACCACCGCACACGCACAAACACACACACACACACACACACACATACACGTCCTGTGCAGCTCAGGACCATCCCAGGACCCTTTTAGTGGATGTAGTAGGCCCTTGATATTAAACCATGTTTTGATGTACACTCTTTATAATATTGTGACAAATTAAAGTGTAGATGCATCATCAAGTGCTTTGTACTTTTACATTGCCAGAGCACTCAGCGTTAGTACTGTAGGTCTCAGATATTTTGTTCCACTTGTAAAATGGTACAGGTGGTACTGTAAAATGTGCTCATTACCTGGTAATTCATGGGTTTCATCAGGTCCCTTTCCACAGGTGGGTTAATCAAGCACCATGCAGTCTGCATTCATAATCAAGGTGCTTGATTTAATACACCTGTGGAAAGGGACTGGATGAAACCCATGAATAAGCAAACGGAGACTGACTTAATAAGTTCATCTGAAGTGCTAAGAGTTGCAGCTGTGTGGAAGTGAATAAAGGAAGTGGGTGGGGCCACTGTGTCAGTAACTCCTCCTCCCTACGCTCCTCCCCACAGGGAAGGCCGGGCCGCCCTCATCACGTCCTTCTGTGTGTTCAAGTTCATGGCCCTCTACAGCATCATCCAGTACATCAGCGTCACGCTGCTCTACTCTGTAAGTGCCCAGTCCCACTGCATCCTCCTCCTCCTCCTCCTCCACAGCTCCCAGCTCCCACGGGACTGACCCCCGGGGGTGTGTCTGTGTGTGTGGCAGGGGGGTGGGGTGGGGTGGGGTGGGCGGGTGCGGGCACAAGCTGCTGTACCTCTGTGGAGACCCCACTGTCTGCTCTCTGGGTGTTTTTTTGTGGCGGGCGGTCTTGTGCTGACGGGGGCGTCTTGTGTTTTCAGATCCTCAGCAATCTGGGAGACTTTCAGTTCCTCTTCATCGACATCGCCATCATCCTCATCATCGTCTTCACCAGTAAGTGTGTGACAAGTTGCACATTTCTCCGCAGATGAAATGTTTTATGTGATTTTTCATGTGGTCTTCTACTGTCCTTGGAAAAAAGTTGTGATTGTGTATTTATGTGTTGGCATGTGGTACTCCCATTGGTTTGCTTGTTCCTATCTGTGTGTCTGTGTCTGTGTGTCTGTATTTGCTCTTATGTGTCTCTGTGTGTGTGTGGTCTGGTGTTGTCTGTCCGTTTTTGCTCTTATGTGTGTCTGTTTGTGTTGCTCTTATGCGTCTGTGTGTGTGAGTATGTGTTTGTGTCTGTCTGTATTTGCTTGTGTGTGTGTGTCTGTCTGTCTGTCTGTATTTGCTCTTCTGTGTCTCTGTGTGTGTGGTCTGGTGTCTGTCTGTCTGTCTGTCTGTCTGTCTGTATTTGTACTTATGTGTCTGTCTGTCTGTCTGTATTTGTACTTATGTGTCTGTGTGAATGTGTGTTTGTGTCTGTCTGTATTTGCTTGTGTGTGTCTGTCTGTCTGTATTTGTGTCTCTGTGTGTGTCTGTCTGTATCTATTCTGTTCTTGTGTGTGTGTGTGTGTGTGTGTCGGTCTGTCTGTGTGTCTGTCTGTATCTGTTCTTATGTGTAATGTGTGTGTGTCCGCTCCAGTGAGTCTGAACCCGTCATGGAAGGAGCTGGTCCCGCGGCGGCCCCCGTCCGGCCTGATCTCGGGGCCGCTGCTCTTCTCCGTGCTCACCCAGATCCTCATCTGCCTGGGCTTCCAAACGCTCGCCTTCCTCTGGGTCAGCCAGCAGAGCTGGTACAGCAAGTGGACGCCCTCGTCTGAGTGAGTACCCCACCCTGCCCGGGCTGGCGGCCAGAGGCTGCCCGGACTCTAATCCCTTGGGGGTGGTGGGGGTGGTGGTGAGGGGGGCGTATTCACATCTTTTCTGTCTCATTATGACGGGGTAAACTTTTCCGGTTCTATGGTGCTGTTGACAGAACAAACACCATACAGTCCTCTCTATGCAGTTGACTCATGAAAAAAAAGTAGATTAGTGTGTCGTAATGTACTGTACGTCATTTCAATAAATTGTGATGTCCAGTCAGTTTCCCATGTTATGAGATCACAAAGAATGTAGGAGCTAAAATTTTGAAGTTGACCTGTTCAGTTGGAAAATGGTAACCATATCAACTCAAAGCAGTCGATTACTATTTTGTGTTTTAGATTAATGTAACATGTCATTTTAACACAATGGTTGTTCTCTGTATGTTGTAGTGCCTGCAACCTGACCTCCTCCAGCAACATCTCTGTCGAGCACAATGACACAGAGCTGGACGACCACAACATTAAGAACTACGAGAACACTACCCTCTTCTACATCTCCTCGTTCCAGTACCTCATCGTGGCCATTGTCTTCTCCAAGGGGAAG
The DNA here is from genome assembly GCF_963854185.1 of Sardina pilchardus. Lineage (NCBI taxonomy): Eukaryota > Metazoa > Chordata > Actinopteri > Clupeiformes > Clupeidae > Sardina > Sardina pilchardus. Next base: position 16,929,093 of record NC_085008.1, on the reverse strand, counting down.
CCCTTCCGACAGCCAAGCTATAAGAACTGTGAGTGGCAAACTAAAGCTTTGTTCAGAATATACTTCATTTGCCATAGCAGAGCCCATACTGAGAGCGCAGCAGTGCCAGGCCCAATGAGCGAAAAAATGTAAACAGCACCACAGACATGTCCAGGCATGCCTCGGTACTTGATGTTCCAATTGAAATCCATTATAAACAAAGCCCTTTGCCTGGCACAATGAAGTGTGATGACAAAAGAATGGCTCTGTCAGAGCCTTTGTTTGCACAACCCAAAAGGCACCTACTGTACAAGGTCTGACTGTGCCAGACCCAAAGTGCCTGCAATGAATGTTTTATTGCTTGCTAGTGTTCTGAACATGAGTGAAATGACAGTTTGTGGAGAATGCACTGAGCGAGGGGGCTCTTGTCTCTCTCTCCCCAGGGCCTTTCGTGCTGTCGGCGTGCGGCCTGTATGCCTTCCTGCTCTTCCTCCTGTTCTACCGCAACAGTGCCATCGACGACTTTTTGGAGGTCAGTGCTTTGTGGCTTTACCTCAGACTGCGGATTGATACGCTTTTTACAAATGGCTGTCAGTCGTTTTGCTTACACACGCTTAAAGGTCTGAGAGGCTATCTGGACATGATATCCTGAGAGGAAATGTACTGAAAATGTCCTGAAATACTCCCCCCATTGATTCGCCCCCAGATTGTGTGTGTTCCTATGGAATGGCGCCTGAACATACTGTTTATCATCTTCCTCAATGCTGTTGTCTCTATCATTGTGGAGGTAAGACATTTTCTTTACAAACTGTAGACTTTTCCTGATCAACTTTCATATAAGATTACAGACTGACTTGAAGTTGAGTTTTTATTCTAATGTACTACAAGCTATTGTCACGTACCGTACAGTGTCACAGTGCTTGCTGACATTCAGTTTATGTCCGTTAAGTATGTAGTTTGTTGTTTTCTATGTCAGCTCTACAGTATGTTTTAACACCTGACTGTAACCCAATGAAACAGCTACTGCACCTGGCCTCACCACTCTCTCACACACACACACACACACACACACACACAGAGACACACACTCACACACACAACCTCTCTCACACACTCGCTCAACAGCATTCATTTGCTTTTTGGTATATGCCATGTCCCAACACTCACACACCCCCTCAGTCTATCACACTCACACATGCCCTGACTCTCACACCAACAGTCATCAGCTATCTGGCATATATCTCAACACACATTCAACTATAAAACATAATTACTTCATGCTATGTCATTCATACCAGATACCATTGTCATACCAGATTTTGTAGTGTGGATGTTCATAGTTATTCTATTTCCAGTTCTTTTTTTATCTTGCCTGAAACTGAGAGATGGAGAGAATCAGTTGGTCTCTCTCCGGAATGGGCAGACTACAGTGCTCAACTCTGATTGGCTGTGTCCACCCATGGCTTGCCCTGCGCTGTGCCGCTAGCCCTAGTGATAACCCCCTCCCCCTCTAGATGCTAGTAAGACAATCAGCCAATGCCGCCGCGGCTTGGCCTCTGCACCTATCAAGCATCCAATCAGTGTGGACAGAGTTTGTCCAATCATGTGTTTTTACCTCATAAAATCCTCAACACACAGTGATTCAGTGTCTTCTAGTTGATGAGTTTTGCTAACAATAATGATCACCTAAATTATTGTTGTTGTTGTTGTTGTTTTTTTCTGTAAAGTGCGCAACATCCTCTCTGCCTCTTCTTATGACTAATTCACTGCCTGAATCACCACCAGTAAAGCAAACACAAAGCAAGCAACAGGGTGTTGTAGCGTCTATTCTAAATGTTCAAGACTGGGTCAAACAAACAAACAAGCAAACAAACACAAACAAATCTTGAATGAACCAGCAGTGTGATCAGTAGCTCTCTCCGTTCTTCCCGCTCCACCACGGCCTCGTTCCATAGACCCTCGTCCTTGACGTCGTCTTATGGAAGCTTGTGTTCAGCCGAGACAAGCAGGGCAGCTACGCCGCCAGCCCTGCCGCCCCGACACCACAGGTTCGGACACTCACACCTCCTTCCTCCCTCCCTCTCTCCGCTCCTCTCCTCCTTTCTCCTCTCCCCACCTCCCTGCTCCTTCACTGATACCTCTCTTCTCTAGACCAGAGGAGTATACAGGGCACATGCAGTGTATAAAGAGCACGTATGCACATTCCTCCGTGTGTATTTTCATATAGTCTATTTCCATATGTACAGTTATTTCCCGCACATAAGCGGCATTGTGTATAAGCCGCAGGACAGTTTTTTTGTGCAAGTTAAAAGAAACAAAACCATATTAACACCATAAAGAGGAATAATGCAAGATTGGCGATTTCATCTCTGGTTTCGGTTTCGTTTTTAGTTTTCGCTCGTTTTATGCTTGCATATTTCTCTGCAGAGCTTCCCCGACAGCTTTAGCGGGTATATTTATACATAATATAGGCTATATATAAATATATAAATTGCAAGCGTGGTTCTTCTTGTTCCTTTCGCGTCTCTGACTTCCAGATGTAAACAGCAAACGATCGTTTATCAGAAAGTTGCAAGGTTGTAATAGCGGAGAGGGACACTAGGGGCGGGAGGAAATGTGACTGTTTTCGATAAAACTGGTCAGTCAAGCAAAACAACGATTTCTAAGCGATTTTATGACCATGAAAAAGTTGCATAGGGTCTCTTTAACTGCCCCCCTGTATTAACCTCATAGCTGAAGAAATTTTGCTAAATCAATGTATAAGCCGCGGCTAATAGTCGAGAAATTACCGTACAAGCTGCTAGCTGCTCACTTGAGCCGGCAGCTTCTCAGTGTTATTACTCTTCCTGCGCTTGCTTGTCCATTAGTTTCTATATGTCCTGACTGATGTGGCTCTTTAGAATAGTCACAGTGTGTACCACGCAGATAGATAACACGTGTGTGGGTTCTGACTTCACATTAGACTGTTAGAGCTGTGTGCTTGTAATCGTGGTTGATTTGTAGTAAGCTGATGGAAGGCGCTAGACCTTGTGACGTAGGCCTAGTTAGTAGTCAACTGATAAGGCCAATGTCCAGTGTCTCTGGCACTGTAACGGTCAAGTAGAGTGCTTGACATTTCTTTCCTCTGAAGTCAGGGTACGATAGAGTGCAAGACATTTCTATAAAAAGTCTTCACTTTTATTTGTGAAAGTATGAGTAAACATAGTAGTACTCAATGAAAAATAATCCTTGAGGAATGTGAACATGTATTCTTCTTAGTAATTGTGATTACTAGTCATACTTGCGATACAACACATTAAAGAGTAATTCCTCGGTCCAGCTGCCTTGTTAAAAAAAGGCAGTTGTGGTTCAAGCAGTGAAATCCTGAATGCATTTTTGACTATTGCAGGCTCTTTATACTTCTGCAGTGTATGTAATCCCATCTGGTCTGGGCTGTTTGTACCCCCCCTCCCCTCACACCACACTCCTCCTAACCTCTGCCTCTGCATGCTCCAACATGATTTTCCTCCATGTGCTCTTCGCCCCCTAGTGGCCTGTTGCTGCTGTTGCAGCTCAGGGGGAACGATTACCCCTGCTCCTTCTGTCTGTGTACTGTACCTTCCTTCTGTCCCGTGGCTACAGCATTGCTGCATGCCTATCAGGCCTCTGTCTCTCTGGTATGTGTGTGTGTGTGTGTGTGTGTGTGTGTGTGTGTGTGTGTGTGTGGGGGGATGCATGTGTGTGTGTGTGTGAGTTTATACACTGGTGTATTTGAATAAGCAACGTGACACAGGTACGTATCTCTTCCAGTGCTGAGCATGCACTTGGCATGCTTACTGAGCTTTTGGTAATAGCGTTTGACCCAGATGATGGTTATTGGCGGGCAATGGAGGCTGAACGAACATCATCTTCGTGCATAATTGAGGACAGTGTCCCAGTTTTGCACGAGTACATTGATACATGTGATGCAGCCATGCTTTGAAGTGTCACCTTGATGGTTTGACTGCCACGTGACTTTGAAAATTGTTTATGAGAATTGTCCACTACCAAGCTTTTCTAACTGTCAGCAGTCCTATAGGTATGTAACTGATAGTTTGCAACTGCGTAGCATGGAAAGTTTTGCTTTCAAATGGTAAAAGTTTAGATGAAAGGGTGCAGTCTTGCTCCTTGTATTATATATATATTCGTTAAAAAAGTTCCTTTCCTTGTCCTTTCATCAGAGAAAGCATTTTAAAAGTCTGCATCTTTTGGATTTGAGTGTATTTTTTGTTCTTCTACTACTTTTACTCCCTCACCCCCCCTCTCTCTATCTCTATCTCTCTCTTTCTCTCTCTCTCTCTCTCTCTCTCTCTCTCTCTCTCTCTCTCTCTCTCTCTCTCTCTCTCTCTCTCTCTCCCTCTCCGTTTCCTCCTTGGCACCTGTCTCTGCGTGTCCGTCTCTCTAGGGCAGCGTTGATATGTGGGGCAGCCGGTGTGTGTCGTGGCTGACCTGCCGGAGGAGGAAGGTGCCCAAAGCGCGTTATATGCACCTGGCCCAGGAGCTCCGCGTGGACCCCGACTGGCCCCCCAAGCCCAAAACCACCACGGAGGCCAAGCCCCCGCCTCGGCCCGAGAACGGCTCGTACCAGATCATCCCCGCATCCTAGCACCCCCCCGCCCCCATATTCTACTCTTCCTCCCCCCCAAAACTCCCCAAGACTACTAGTGCCCCCCACCTGTTGCCCATGCTTAAATTGGGACCAGAACAGCAGACGTGTGTTGAAAACGGTCAACATTATAAAAGATGCCCTAGACGCAAACAGTGACTGAAAAAAAACAACCCAGGTTTGGGAAAAGAAACACACGGACAAACAACAATGACCAGAACTGAAAGAGTTATACTGTACCTCCTACTCCGACACCTGCAGCTGTGGCCATGGACACAACTATGGCTGTGTGCTTTTTCCTTGTGTTTTGTCTCTGCTCAGACTCGACCCCCCCCCCTCGTGCTGAGTGGTGGCCCCAGGCTGGGAACTGTGGGTCAGCCACACAGAGAGTCTGGAAACACTGGGGAGCCTGCTACTGTGTTATCCAACTTCAATGGTATGGCTTTGAAACCCAATGTATTTTTATTTTATTTTTTTTCCTTTTTTTACAATGCTGAGATCCTGTGCAACGCACAACTGTTTTCTCTCTCTCTTTTTTTTTTTGGTTATCAAAAATTGAAAGAAAAAATAAGAACGACAAACAGGCAGTCTGTGCTTTTGCAGTGCACTTTCCTTTTCTTACACGACGACACCCCTTGCCCACCTCTCTCCAGCAGCCAGCCATCCTCACCGTGGAGTAGAGAGGTCTCCAGGCGTTCTGATGCAATTGTAAACCGGTTGTTTAAATTAGGCTGTTTATATACAGGCTGCATGCCAAAGGTTTGCGTTCACAAGCAACTACTCATGCATGTGAAATCATGAAACTCCCGTAAGTTATTAACAGAAAAAAACCTTGATGGATCTGCAAGCCAGTCATTTTTATTACACCTATATATTTATCATTTTTTCTTTTTTCTTTCATTTCTTCCCATGGAAGAATTTAGTATGATGATGCAGATTAAAAGGCCAGGCATTGTGAAAAAAAAAAAAAAGTCCCTTCGCTGTGCGCACTTTCTCTGTCAAACAAACACATGGACTGGGTTTGCTACTGACGAGGTGGACACATTTGTTAGAGCTGGACTCTTCAGAATGAGAATCAAACTCACCGCCGGCAGCACCAATCAGAGGTCTGGGGCTGCCCTCCCAATTAGAGCACATTGTTCCATACAGGCGAAGGAGGCCTGAGAGGGGACCGGGAAGAGGCTTCGGTTTGAGGTGTTATTGCGGCCCTTCCTGCAAGAGTGCTGTTTGTGTGTGTGTCTCTCTCTCTCTCTCTCTCTCTCTCTCTTTCTCTCTCTCGCCGGCATTTCATGCCGTGTATGCGTCGCAGGCGAGGCGAGGAATTTTGGCCAGCAGTGTTCGATGTCTGTTAAAAGCCACACGTCTGTCCTGTATGTAATTGATTTTTTTTTATTTCGTTATTTTTTATTTCTTTTTGGTTGAATTGTTTTGTTTTCCTCTCTTTTTAAATGGTAACATATCATGCCAGAATCCAGTGTGTGTCCACTTAGGGAAAGCATCAGCTTAAATACAGCACATGTCCATGTGTGGTATTTTTTTAAAAAAAGGTCTTTTTATATATATATAGTATACGTCGCGTCTTGTTCAAAAATTGACATCAAAAATTTAAGCAGCAGTGTATGTGTCCTGAGCCTTTTTCACTCTGCACAAGTGGCCCCTCTGTCTCGCTGTATTCTCCAAATCATCTCATCTTTGGTCCTCCGACTACAAGCACCTCTTTACTATCCTGCAGTGGGGCTTCCTGAGCAATTTATTTGTCTATTCACATGAAAGTCAGTATAGGAGAACCCAACTGAACATCTTATTTTACAGTCAAGTATTGTAGACTGGTGTGTGCGAGTCCATACAGTAGGTGCTGTTGTTGTAATGGCAGCAATACGCGATACGGATGAACGGTAGATGTCGGCACTGGTTTTAGTCAGGTGCGAACAAGGAAGAGTTTTTTTCCTCAGACATGTATTCATGGTTGGTATTTCAAGAAAAGTCAATACATTTTATGATGAGTAATGTAATCATGGACCTATAATGTGTTGCAGTTTGACCATGTGATTTAATGATGGTGAAAATATGATTTTCCCAAAATAAAGATTGTTTAGAAGACTTGTTCAGCAGAAAATTCCAGTCATCTTAATCTCATTTGATTTCACATAGTCTCCAACTCATAACGGACCTATTCCAATTTGTCTCCAGTTAGTCTATTGAGGATCAGAGAGGCAACTTTTTCAAACTTGTTTGAACTGGTCTGCTATGATTCTTCCTATTTTGAGTTGTGAGATATGCTTTCAGCATTACAATATCGATTTATACGGATTCCAAAGTGTTCAATTAAAATGCTGGAAATATCAAATTTACCGAAAGAATGTCCCACCATTACTCCAAAATGTGTTGGAATATTTGAGTGTGTCCAAATATGTGGACTGACAAAACTTTAACTTCGGCTGTATATTTGTTTGAGATGTACATTTATTCATGTATTTAAATTAAGCTTTTTGAAATGGAATTGTTTAGGTGTGTTAGACAATTCTAGTTTTTTCCTTTAATATCAGAGTAAGGGCTTTTTTTATGTTCTTTTGTTCTTTGGGTTTTTTTGGTACTGTTTGGTCATAGATTGTCCAGATCAGATGTCTGTATATTTTTGTGCTGTTGGGATGATGATGTAAATGTCTTGTCACGTGTGGAAAGAGGGCTGGTGTGCGTTTTGATCTCTTGTTGTTCTCAGTGTACATCTACTGGGCATTTCCCCCCCGTCTCCCTTTTTCTTTTTTTGTCAGCGAGGTTTATAAAATAACATTTGGCTCTTTAACTGATCTTTTTAAAAGGTCAACGTCTACCTATTTAAGTCATCACCACAATGCCGTGCCCATTTTTATTTAAAACATGAAATAAGGGATTCCACTGTAAACGGGAGCGATTCATTCACGTCAGACACCTAAATTAGATGGAGAGTTCTACAATCTGTTATTGGATGTGTTTCTTTTTCTCATGGTCTTTGTTATATGATTCTGTCTTTGTTTGCCTTTTCCTCTATCTTTCTAACAGTGGTTAGACCCCACTACAAATGTACTCTTGGGTGAAAACTGTTTTCTTAATTGTTGCTGCAGATTTTTTATTTATATACTGTTGAACACCTTATCTTGTGGAAGTGCTTTGTGTCAATATCTCTTCCTACTTGTGCCCGTATACGGGACCATGTGGTTGCTAGGGGGGCTTTATACAGTCTGTCGTCATACAAGAAGCCGGGCACCTTACTCACAGTCTTTAATCAAATGTAATTAGCAAATCTGGAAGCAGACACCAAAATCAAATAATTTTATCTTTAAGATGTCCCATACCCTTAATCACAGCTGTAATCTAACATGCTATACTCCATACTCCATAGAAAGGTACATAGGAAACAAACTGAAGACAAATATGTTGTATGTGTATCATTTTTACTGTGTGTTCTAACTACACATCAAGAGGCATTTTGTGTCTGTCTAAAGAACAGTTCAGCCACTAGGACTTACAAACCTTGAGTGGTTTTACATCCTCAGGGAAATGTACATGTATTTGTAATAAATGATTGATTAAATGAAAAATGGAGCCGAATTAAAGGACAATGACCATAAAACAGAACAACAGGGCCTTTGTGTCTGTGCTTTTATTTTGTTTTCTTTATGTTAGTGTCCAGACTCCTTTTCACTCCTACAGCCAAAATGGATTTTTTCCCCCTTTTTGGGGTGGTGGTTTGTTTCTCTCTTTAAAGATGGAACACATGTTTTTCTAAATCATGTTTTGCAGATATGTAAATTGCTTTTCTATGTCTAATTTATTTTTAATTTATTTTTTATTTGTATCTGTTTTCCAATGATTCAAGTTCTCAGAGCTATCCAAGTTATTTTTGATTTCTCTTGCCCCCTTATTCTTTGCAATAAAATCATCAAGAGTCTCATACTCTTTTGACTGAGTATTTTTACAGGCATTTCTTTGCATGTTTTGCAGGCAGACACAGTTAAAAAAAAAGACAGAAAGAAAGAAAGTCCTTTTAACTATTTAAGCTGGTTTGAAGCACTTGCTTCAGTCTGCCTAATTCTACCAAATCAGTGTACATGTAAAGTGTCCCTCTGGTTCAGACATTGCTCAAAGCTAGTGGCGGGACTGCATGACTGTAGCACACTGCAGTCATGCATCCCTCTAATCATACAACCTTCCATGGACATACAGTAGCATGATATCGTGTGACTTGCATGCATACAGTATGATCTCTGACATATCTGAGTAGTCAAATTAAACTGCACATGTTGAATGTAAGGTGCATGTGTTCACTTCTGGTATGACTGAAATCCAGGTCACTTTACCACATAGCCAGCAAAAGTGGGTCTCATGTTCTCCACTTCATTACTTTCCATTTAGACTGCACAATGTGCCTGTGCGGCAAATGCATTGCGTCAGTTATTAGCAGACGGAAGAGTCCAAATGTCCTCATTTTATTTATATTTTATATATTTTGTTCATATATTATGTGTGTGTAATTGTTGGGAGGATGTGTGCGCCTGCATGTTGGAAAACTCTGATAAGATCCATTTCACAGCTGTTAGTTCTAACTGGTTATCAGTTAAAGAGATGTACAGTACAGGTTCTGTCAGACATGAAGGTGCAGGAAATGGGGGGGACTTCAAAGGCTCAACAGTCATACAGCACATGAGCTCATCAACACCTACACATACATCCCTGATAAAACATGTTTGATGTTTGAATATGCAAATACTTCACTTTGGAGTAAATAACTAGAAGTATACTGAAACAGTGTGGAATTGTTAACCACACTTTTGATTTAATTTCATTCAATTACTTAATTCAATTTCAATTTAATTAATCTTTTAACTAATACATTCCACTTAAAAAGTAGTTATTAGGACCGGTGTCAATGTTTTTTTTTTTTGTCTTGTTTTTTTTTTAATTTTTCATATGACATTGAGTAGATACACTTGTTCATTGAAACCATCTAGAAGTCTGTCAGTGATGACTCATAAATCTCAATCATGCAATAAAACTTAATTTTCGGGTATTTCTTCTTGAGGTTGAAATCAAGAACTAGAAAACCATCTATGTGGATCCGATAAGGTTCTTGTTAAAATGTGATTCATACTAATCAATTAATCTGATTTCCACTGGCTGCCAGCACACACAGATGAAATGATATGCATTTGCACGTTTTAGCAGGTTTCAGCTACTAAGTCTGGCAAAGCATTGTTATCAGCATGTGTTTATCACTGTGACGGTATTTCAGTTTGCCACTCAGGAGAAGTTACTCAACCAACCAATAGCCATAGATCTTAAAAAAAAACAACATGCTGTTGGTAAACCGAAACAAATTTGATATCAGCTACTTAGATACCAATCAGTGAGTCAAACAACCATTCATGCAACCGGAAATGGCGAGACAATAGCCTTTATCAATCACTGTACCCTCTGGATGTCATGCTGTCCTTCAAAGGTGGGACTTTCCCAGACAGACGGCCGTTTTGAAGATGGAGGTGGAAACTCAGAGGAAGGTCACATGCACTCTCGCACAGTGTGTCTCCCACAGTCAGTCACCACAGTAGAACTGTGTGGTGTCTCCTCCTCACTCACTCACTCACTCATGACGAGTACTCAAGAGGACATGGAACGGAGAGGATGGCTGCTCTGCCTGAACTACACCATGGTAAATATTCATACTGTATGCCACTCATCAAATGTCCACGCAGCAGCTAAACAATGCTTATTTTGATGTTTTGCCTCTGCATTTGTGCCAGAAAATGAAAAATGTTTCTTCAAGAATCTTGGAGAACATTGACGCTCTGGAATAAGCTGCATTTTGGTCCTTAAGTAAAAGGATGGACCATCATATTTATGGTTAGCGTTACAGGCTGGCGTTACGATTTGGCCTTACTGTATGTGCCTCTAATATTTCTGTCTATTACAGACCAAAAGACCGAGTCTTTTTGTTGACCCTTTTGGGTGTAATAAACTCCTGATGGCATGTCCCAAAACATGTCACAGCGAAGAGGAATCACCTTGATGTAAAGATTGAGTGGTAAGTATAAGATGCAATCTCTTGGACATATTTTGATGTTCAGCAGATCATTATTCTTTATGCAAATCAGAAAAACAATTCTCTGCCAATGCAACGAAATAAGTTGCTTTCACACTCTAATGTTTAATTTAGGTTACTTTCCAGATCCTTTAGGATGATTTGTCATTACAAGCATTGTGTGAGTCAAATATAAAGGCATTGAGCAGAATCTGAATGATATTTTCGAAAAAAAGTTGCTGAAATGTACTCCAGTGAAAGGCTTTATTTCTCAAAGGAAGCGTTAAAAGGAAGGACTGAGCAAACAAGTTTGCTTGTGGTGACAGAAAGGGTGGCTGGCAATGTGGGACAACTACGTGCTCACTATGAGCTTCAAAGCTCTTGGGGTAGGCAGAGATGCCACAAATCTAGGTCACTAACCATAAAATGAGGACAAGTGTGAGAAGAAGCAAGAGCAACGCTTTCCAACTCTGGCTGATCTTAACGTCGAAATGAACAATAACGTGTCGTGAACGTTCCTCTTTATAACTGTCTGTCACAATTAGCATGCCTTTGTGATAATGATCACACATGTGGTTTGCAGAGCATGATAACAACCTGTGTTACTCTGTTATTCCAAATTAAAAGAATTGCAGTGAGAGGAAATGAAAGGAGGAACACAAGCAAGAGCAAGAAGAGTTCACCAAATCAGTCGGCATGATAGTTGTCTCTTGACCAGAATTTAAAGCAGCAGAATGGATGCTTCAGCACCACATTGGCCTGCTTTCATGATTCTATTAACCTCCATCATCCATCAAAACTGTAAGTACAAAATAAAAAAAAGCGTTTTGTTGTCAGTGTCTGTCTTGCCATGATAATGGACTTGCGTGTATGTACTGTAGACTGTTTGGATCAGTTGTTTTTCAAGACAAAAAGATCAAAGTCAATTAAATTAGTCAATGTCTGGGATCTATATTTGTCATACGATGACTGTACACTCAAAGACAAACCATATAGACTGAACTCACTCATCACAGCAAAACACACGCCTTAGTGTCCTGACTGTTGATACAGTACTGGATGCAAATAGCACATTATTCTCGTGCAGTGATAATCTGTATGTGACCATGCTTCTCTCCTGCCCCAGGGGGTCTGGGGGTGGCCTGTACGGGGAACCTCACGCTGGACCCTGGCCCACTGGTGGAATGGGGGTCTTCGGTGAACGTCCTCTGCCAGATAAAAGAGTGCAGTGCAGGTCCTCGAAACCCCTTCTCCATAACGCGCAACTACAAGCCACTTGCGGGCCTTGTGCAGAACTGCACGACAGCCCGCCTCCACATAGCCAACGTGACTGCCTCGGTTTCCCGTCTGTATTGTTTAAAGGGAAGACAACTTGTCTGTGGATTAGACCTGAAATCTGGACGTAAGTTGATATTTGTTTTGGTTCATTTGTTTTGTTTTCCCATTGCATTTTTTAACTTGATACAGTATGTACAGTATTAGCTTGATTTGATATTATCAAAAGGTTTCAAATGTATCAATACACTTTATGCATTTTTACATGATTTTACAGTTCAGCATACTGTATTATTCAGCATATTTTACTAATTTATTTACTGGCTAAAAATGCATAAAAACATGAAGAAATGTTGAGAGAATGATGATCCGAGGTATGTGTGTTATGTTGTCTTTCCCAGATCGGCCAGCCAAAGCGACCCAGTTCAACTGTTTCACACCAATTAAGTCTGACACCATCAACTGCTCTTGGACGATGAATGGAAGGGAACCCCACCTTCCAACAAACTATTCAGTTATATTTAGCAGGTGACAGGAGAGCCTCCATCCTTCTCTCAGTCATGACATCGGTTGGAGATGCCGTCATTAACGTCCACTGGTTGGATCTGTCTTTGTTCTTGCTGTCTCAATGCAGTGTAAATGGAAGCAAGAATTTCACCTGTCAGCGCCCAGATTGCAGCTCTATCAGCATACCACGAACCAACCTCAGTGAGATTACAAAGTACGATGTGCGCGTGATTGCGCAAAATGCTCTGGGAAACTCTACCTCTGGTATCTTCGCCTTCTCAGTCAGAGACGTAGGTAAGAAAGCCCCGGTTAGCCATGCATATACTGCAAGTTTCTTTGGAAGTTAGGTCTGACCTGCCAGTATTGGACTGTACATTATCATTTGCTATGTAACCCTAATCTGTAAATCTGTGACCTTTGAGGCTTAGGCAGTTTTTAATTCAATGTGTGACCTTGGCACAGGTGAGACATAACTTACAAAGAAACTTGCATGCATATATGCAATGGCTAGCTGGGGTTTTCTTTGTAATTTATGTCTGACCTGCCAGTGTTGGACTGTATATCATCTGTTGCTGTGTAACTGTGATCTGTTTAAATACAGTAGTGTGTGTGGGACCTTTGAGGTTTAGGGGGTGTTTAATTCTGTGTGTGACCTTTGAGGCTTATAGGGGGTGTTAAATTCAGTAGCCAATATTCATTGTGGTATGTCTGACCTGTTGCATATAAAGTGCTATTGTTGAGGATGTGAATGTCTGTTCTTCGCTCACAGAGATACCCAACGCCCCCACAATCAAACGGGTCAACTTCACTCACATGAATGGCTCCAGTTTTCTAATCACCTGGAACAGCTTGGAGTCTTCTGAGCATTTGAAGCACAGCATTCGCCTACGCCTACGCGGGGAGCTGATCTGGGTAAGGCAGTGACACGTTTCTCTCAATTACTTACACCACACTGTGAAGTTTCTCCTTTTCACTGTTATCATATACAGCTATCCTTGACAATTGTATTCCCCTTAATGAATTCATACACCAGCAATGGGCAGCCGTGGTGTACTGGTTAGGGCTTCGGGCTTGTGATCGGAGGATTGCCGGTTCGATCCCTGACCAGTCCACCACGGCTGAAGTGCCCTTGAGCAAGGCACCTAACCCCTCACTGCTCCCCGAGCGCCGCTGGTTGGGCAGGCAGCTCACTGCTCTGGGTTAGTGTGTGATTCACCTCACTGTGTGTGTGCTGTGTGTGTTCACTAATGCAGTTAAATTGAGTTAAATGCAGAGAAACTAATTTCCCTCACGGGATCAAAAAAGTATATATTCTATTCTATTCTATTCAATGGTGCTAACTTGATACAAATGTGATATTTTGTTCCTGTAGCAGGAGGGAGATGCTACCGAGAGCAGCGGCAGTGGAGGTAGCGCTACAGTAGAGGGTCTGAAGGCGAAGGCCACGTACATGATCGAGCTGAGGGTGTGCACCCAAGTCGCCAAGCCAAAGTGTAGCTTGTGGAGTGCACCCATGGGGGCAGTCACCCCAGGTATTGGTAAGGATAACCTGTCTGGAGATCCTCTGTTCCACAACACAATATGACTGACTACCCCTGGAATATATACAGTATGTCTACCGTTATTTTGGGAACACACCTTTTTATTTTGAAATGTAAAGCCTTGTGAATGGAAAATGCAAGTAGTAACTGCTACAGTTAAGATTCAATCAGTAAGGTTTATCATTGTTCAAACTGAAAGGCTCGCCCAATATGCATAGTGAGGTTTTATTTCTTAGTGGCAGTAGCATGGCAATTGTTCACATTCTGGAATAATAATGTCAGTATAGATGGCAGTGTGTGACTATTATAACGTCACACACCAATTCTCCAACTGTAGCAATATCCTGAATAATGTTTGTACCATGACAATCCAATTCAATTACCATTATGTTTTGATATCACATAGCGCCAACACAAAAGCCTGTTGCCTGGAGAACAGTTTGTCACACAGAGAAGCATGGTGTTCAGGATGTGACTGTGCTCTGGGAGGTAATCTTTTATTATATATATTTTTCTTATGGTAACTTATGGTATTTCACCTAGTGTACGTAGTAACAGAACACAGAGTTCTGATGTTTGATGATCCTCCCGGTTTGCATGTCAAGATTTCCACAAAGTTGAACAATGGCGCCATCTAGTAGAATTTAAATGAACGACATGTTGCAATATGCAAGCGCCAATGTTTGTAATACATAGAAAGCCTTGCTTTGTTTTCTTACCAGCAAACAGATTCACTTAAATTCCAGAAAAGAATACATCTGACTAAGAAAATCTGGCGGTATATTATTAATTATCTATTATGTATTACACACATATAACCCACCTGATGCTTCTGCTTTTGCAGTCCATGAAATCTGGCGATTTCATAATACTGCACTATGAGGTGTCCTACTGGCAGCATGGCCAGAGTCGGCGCGTACACTGTCCAGTCAGTGTCTCAGAGGTGCAGCTTCAGCTGCCCGCGGAGGTAAAGGAGGTCAACCTTACTGCGGTCACATCAGCAGGGAGCTCCCCTCCGGCCTCTCTGAGTCTCACTCACACAAGTAAGCCATTACACCGAAATGGACAGGGGAGGAAGAAAAAGTGAAGACTTATTAGACACAAAATAGGGGGATACTGAATCAATCAAACATTATTATTATTATTATTATTATTGTTGTTGTTGTTGTTGTTGTTTTTGTTGTTTTTACCATGATTATAGAAAACACAAATTGGTGTCCTTTTTCAACCATTGCTCCTCTGTGGCTTTACCACTGTAGCTTTTATTCAAAGTCACAGGAATATGTCAAAGGTCATATCATGATTGTGTTCCCAACTGTTCTTTCAGATGTCGTGGCTCCCGTAATGAGAGTCTCCTGCTCAAAGGAGGACACTGTGCTTCTGTCTTGGCTTTGGAAGATGGAACCTGGGGTTGCTGGGTCTCTACTAGGATATGTCGTCCAGTGGCAATGCAAGGACTCCCCGGTCCAATGGAAAAGACTGTCCAGAGACTGTAGCTCAACAAATATCACAGGTGAGAGCTTACAGTACATCACATTGCATTAGTAATTCCATAATTGTGTGCAATCTTTTGTTTCATTTATGCGTTTATTAAACTTATGGACTGTGTATGGACGTGAATTTTTCAACATTTAAAAATGTACCAATTTGAAATTGTAAATGGGGATTGAAACCAAATAAACTTTGCATAACCTGCGAGAGAGAGAGAGAGAGAGAGAGAGAGAGAGAGAGCATACATACCCATGGTCTTGTGATTGTTGGCTTCTGGTAGTAGTCAGTTTGCTAATTCATCAAGGCAAGACTTGAACAATACGGATATAGCATATGGATAAGCATGGACGGATTATGAGCCACTGGGCTCCTGCGCACAGCTTTGCGATCACAGAGCAAAGGCTGCATTGGTAGATCCTGTACTGTAGGTCCTGCAGGTCCTGTAGGCAGTGGAGACACAACAGCTTATAGGGATGAGTAGCGAGCGGGGTGCTGCTGTACCTGTCCCCTTTACTTGGGTAGTGCGCCGAGTCCTTGGAATGGAGACGAGGCTGGAAGGGCTCACATGTTGGCTGGAGCTCTAGCTACCTCATTTGTTCTGAAATGTTTTTGTATCAAGCACACTCACTGTTTATGTAAACAAGCATTTCTAAGGCAGTGTCAAGATGTACTTTTGTGAATATGTTGAATATCCTGAAGAATTTCCAGATCAGATCATGTGTATCTTGTGAGAAGCATAAACTGTATAAGGTGAGAAGTTGTGAGACTAACTCTAAATAGTAACCTCTGTTACCTCCAGGCTTGACACCAGGTTGGAGATATGATATGTTGTTACAAGCTGAGACCACAAGAGGGCTCTCTAAACCTGCCTTTCTGCAGGTGTACTCAAAGGAGATAAGTGAGTGTTTTTAAGTACCATTACAGGGTTATAATGAAATGCTTCTGATGTCTCTTCATTTACACATCCTAGTTATTTCACACAGTCACAAATATGTTTACAAGTGCACTGCATTATCGTAAGATGTTTATGAGTAATGGATTGTTGATTGTAATTCTCACATGAAATCCATCAACTGAGAGATATAAGCGAGTCTATAATCCTCAGATTATATTTACAAATATATTTATGTTATACATGTATATTCCAGGTTTTACAATGTATATCCCACTGTTGAATTGTAACAATTTAACAGGCAATTGGGTCATTTGTACAACTCTTCTATAGCACCAGGGCCTGGACCGAAGCCCTTTATTCACAACATTGGCTCAAAGCACATTCAGGTCAGATGGGAGGAGCCTAAACTTGAAGATCAGAGAGGGTTCATCACCCACTATACCGTCTACATCCGCAAGCACGGAACTGGAAACTGGAAACCAATGTGTGAGTAAATGCTATGTTCTACAGCCCTGAGTGTATTGGTATGCTGAGTGTGTGTGTGTGTGTGTGTGTGTGTGTGTGTGTGTGTGTGTGTGTGTGTGTGTGTGTGTGTGTGTGTGTGTGTGTGAGTTTGTGAGTTTGTGTGTGTGAGTTTGTGTGTGTGTGTGTGTGTGCGTGTGTGTGTGTGTGTGTGTGTGTGTGTGTGTGTGTGTGTGTGTGTGTGTGTGTGTGAGTTTGTGTGTGTGTGTGTGTGTGTGTGTGTGTGTGTGTGTATGTGTGTGAATGTGTGTGTGTGTGTGTGTGTGTGTGTGTATGTACAGTATGTGTGTACATATCATGTGTGGGTGGCTGGGTTTGGGGAGATTTTAATGTGTATGTTGGTACACGCACATGTGCAAGCATGTATAACTACACCCTCTCACACACAACACAGGAGTGTGTAAGGCCCGCTCTCGGTCTCAGATTCACACCGCCATCCCTCTCGTAGCGGAAAAGAAATGTCTACCTTTTCATTTCTTTTCGAGCAGACACATCCCCCAAAGCCACAGTGCAAGAGCAGGGTTTTCCACCATTTACTGAAAAAAGGAGCCTGGTTACAGGAACGCCTCTCCCCTTGCGGCTCTGAATCACAAAGGCGGTGAGAGTGGCCCCATCCAGCCGAGCTTACACAGCACTAGCGCCAGCAGTGACCCACAGTAGCACTGCATCTCAACAGCAGATCGAGGAATCAGATGTGAAAAGGTCATGCAGTAGGCAGTATCAGAGAGGATGTGCCCACCCCTCCAATACCTAAGCCCCCCGCCCACCCCCCACCCCCCCCCCCAAACATTCAAGATGTAGTTGACTCCTCTCCTGAACTGTGACACGATAAAAGTATACGACACAGACCACAGTCCCTTAACTGACTTTTAACCTGCTTTACTCTCACATCTGCTGCCCTTCAACTACACCCCTAAAAGAAAAACACCAGTGAATGTACATATCTGGAGGTCAGGTTCAGAATGAGCTCGACAGCAGACTCGTTCATCTGCCAGTGCGCCGACCGCTGTTGTTTCGGCAAAATCAGGGGCTATTCTTAACACAGGCCTTCTCAGTAGTACAGGAAGTACAGGCTGCGGCGGAAGACGCGGCTGGGTGCACACGCTCTCAGCGAGTAGCAAAGTGAGAGTTTTTTGTCACCGACGAGCCGAACTCGCTACTGCAGACCCCGGGCTAACTGATGACAATAACATTTGTAGTTCTCCCTGCTGTACAGTTGAGCAATATGTTTGAGAAAGCATATTTGGTGAAGTGTAAATGTAACCGCGTCACATGAGGCCTAATAGGAAACGAAACTATACGTTTTTGTCGTCTTGATTCATGTGTTCACACCCTTGACAAAGTGGTCAGTAAAACTGAATACAACAAATATCCCTCAAAGCCTTTACACTTTCATTTTTCTCAAGTCTTGGTTTGATCATCAGCAAATACATTCATTTTGGAAACATTAAATCCTTTAATGTTTCCAAACATTAATAAATTAAATTCAATACTTTGAATATGAGTTTGTTTTTCTTGTGTTCACTCTTCCTGAATTGATTTTTGTTTCACCTCCAGCTCAGGTTAACGCGTCATCTCCAAGAGAGCTGTCACTGGAGATTCTGGACCCTGGCTTTGACATCTGTATATCAGCCTGGAATGCTGCAGGAGAGGGAGAAGCAGGGGAGCATATCTCCTATAAGCGACTGAAATCAGGTCTGTTGTTCGTTTGTTGAGCAGAACTAAAAAAGCTGCTGACAGATGCTTTCGATTTTCTCTGGGAGTTAAAAAGCTGCAGCCAGTGAATCTTGCTGTTCTTGCTAGCCTCAGATTAAGACACGAATGGTTCCCACCCCAATCTTTAAGATGAATATTAGACATTAGAGACGCTTATCTATTAGTAAATATCCATGAAGGCCTATGTACTGGCCATTGTGGGAATTGACACCGAGCATGTATGTAAATATCAGTTCATGTATGTTTCAAAACATCTGAAGTCCTGAGGCTCAATTCTAACTCCAACATTGTCATGGAAATTTGTCTTCGTTAGTTTAGGCCTAAGATGAATGTACACAGAGGGCAAAGGACAAAGTTGTACTCTCTTCGGAGAAGGTTCATACTGTATGAACACAACAAGTGTTTGTGGTCTGAGAAACATGTGTTGGTCCGTCAGCCCTTTATTTTCCATAATTGATCATAATAATATTGATTTCACTAACCATCAGTTTGTCAGTCAGCTCTTTGTTTAACTTATAACTCAGGTTTGTCTGTTTCACTACCGTCTGAAAATATAGGTCAGTTATAGACAGCTACTGGAGTTGTGACCACAACTTCACAGGTACATTTGGTTAACAACAAGTCTAAGCTAAACAAGATGGCATTAGGTTGTCTGAGGATAGAAAAGTTTCCATTATAAACCCCAAGAACACTTTGTAAGGCTGACTGAGATCACACCCCTGATTGATTTGCCCATGATGTGAGTCAGACAGATGAAGTGAACCCCAAATTCTGATTGGACTGTTACGTATAGGAAACAGGGGGACTTCTGACCCCTTTGTGAGGATAAAGGATGGAGCACAACAGCTCCAGTCTCAGATTTTACGCAGGTGTCACTTGGGTTGAATTTTCGGCAGAATATCCATTCCCTCTACTGCTCAGTGTTGCATTCGCTTAGACTTTGTCAGGTTGTGTCACTTAGTGGTATTGCGAATAAAGCTGTACAGCCAACGGCTACTCTCATCTTAGCGTTGTCTTCTTGGATTTGAGTGCTAATTGGTTTTAGAGTGAACGAGTTAGTGTGAGTTTTTTTCCCACCATACTATCTAGCCTACAAGTTCCATGACTTACTTACCCATGTGCTCAACGTGAAGTATGTGCTATGGTGGTGGCTAACTGGATAAATGAATCTTAAGCGTTCAGAACAATGATAGTGTGAAGGTAGACTGAATGGAATTGAAAAGACAGATACTTCAGATTCCTCACACCTCGAGCCCACACGATGCATGTCATGACGCAGTTGCGTTCTCTTGTGTTGTCCAATCTGCCACATCGGGACAGAAATGACTTTTATGCTATTACACATATATGACTATTTACTTTGTTCAATGCAACACAGCAAGGCTGCACCAATGGGGTTTCTTTGTTAGTTGCGCTCCTGACATCTGTATGTCCTTGTGCCAGATTCAACTTCAGGATAGAGTTCAGTGAATCCTACCATCTTCATTGGTCCACTTTTCACCATGATCTGTATTTCTGATTTAGATGTGAAGATTTGGGTGGTGACCGTTGTCTCCTTGGTGCTTGTAGCATACCTGATATGCTTGAAATGTGTTCGTACAAGGTAAGCAGTCAAGAGGAGTATGATCCAAATAAAGTGGTGTCATCAGTTGACAATGTTACCTGAATGCTGAAAGATCCTCGAAATATTCTTGATTGTCAGTTTGTCTGAGAGGTCAGAGTTCCCCAATAACGCCAGGCTACACCCCTTTTTGATGAGCTAATTGACTGATTTGGAACCTGTTACAGTGTTTTTTATCTGTTGATTTTATGATGATAAAATAGAAATAGAGAAGGAAACATGCATACTGTAGTTGGTGTCTTTTATTCACTGCGTCTTAGCCCTGTGAAGGCCAAAGCTTAGAGCTCTCTGTGTGCAGTTGACAAGTTTCAGTTCTTCTTTTTACAGTTAATAACAGTTGCCCTTAGAGTTTATTTTGTAACGATAAGCACTAGCATAAAGACTATCTGATGTCGATAAATTGCATGGTGTGTATAGGACACTGGCTGCAGCATACCATGTAATGCTGATACAATTCTAAATGTAAATATGTATTTCTAACAAATAAAACTGTCAGTTGAAGGTGCATTATTTTCTGAATTTATGAACATTTTAACCAACAGAATTAGAGCAGTGTGTTTAACACTGGGACCGGCATGGCTTTCTGAGACATTTCCAAAGGTCGGAAATAGCAATGCCATCAAATTGCTGAAGGTAAAATCTCTATAGCACATCTTTATCTTAAGTGAATCTTGTTTTATTGGTATGAATGTGCAGTGCTTGACCCTGGGTGCCTCTCATTCGTCTTTTATACATCCTCCCTTCCTTCCTCGAGCCTCATCCTCACTGATCTACATAAAGAATGATGGGGCGGCAACAATGGGATAGTCTATCCAGTGTTAGTTATAGATCAGTGGGAACGAGCCTGGAGGACCGAGCATCGAGGATCGAGGAGGGATGTTGAGAGAGGCCCCATGTCTTCTCTTTAATTTCATTTGATTAATGCAGAAATGCTCACCACTTTCAGTGAACCCACATCTTCCTCTTTTTGTTTGTTTATTTGTTGGTTTTGGTTTCCCCGCGTAGGACGAGAGGTGCGGCTCAGACTCGCTCTGGATGTCGGCGTGCAGCGACAGCGACCCACCCATCTCCCCCGTGGAGGACATCGCGGAGCCCATCGCCCAAGCGTTCCTCTTCCCCTCCGCGCGTGACGAAGAGAAAGCCAAGGTGGTCCGAGTGGCCAGGCCGGAGATAGTGGATCCTTACAAACCACAGTGGGCAGACTCGTGTGAAGTCAGCTCCACCTTGTTATCCGATACCCCTGAGGAGGCACCCGAGGAGGACACCGAGGATGAGTGCCCACTGTGGGCGTGTCTCCCACAGCCCTCCTCTGGGAAGGATATTGGCCTTGGTGACGTGACATTAGGAGGCTTCAAGGGCATAGGGGTCACAGGGGACTTTCTTTGCCCCCCTTTGCTTGTCCCCAAACAGACTGAGTGGCACACAAATATGAATGCTGGCATGGGGGACATGGGTGGCTTCTCGCTGGCCTTACTGACTGAGGGGCAGACTGTATTGCCTCATGACCTGCTGACCACTGGGTCACTACAGACAAGCCCTTACTCACCTCAGGGATGTTGGCTTAAAGTTGCACATAATACCTAATGGAGACTTTTGGACTCCAGGAACTACAGAGACCTCCTCACAGGGAGATGTACTCGGTTGCGAGGGCACTTTGGACGATGAATGTACACAACTGGGAAAGCAATTTCAATTGTTGTCATTAAGCATTATATCAGATTTGGACTATTCAAATGGACTGGATGGACTAATGTCACTTGAACTCTTTAAGACTTTATGTATCTGACAACCAAATGCACTTAACACTTTCCATCTCTGCTGCATGTAACTGGAAACATTAAAAATCATATGAGCTGTAAGCACCCTTAGCTTATAGTGTATATCTCGAGACTTATCCCCAACCTAGCTCTCTTTTGGTTTACATCTCACACATCTCACCTTTGTATTGTGAAACTGTATTGTACTTTTTGTAAAGTACTTTTTGTACTGCTATGTGTCTGCAGAAATACTGATGCCAAAACAATTTACATCGTCCCTGTATTTAATGAAATACTATGCAGAATAACAGTTTAAACCACCGCAAAAAACATATTCACATCATGACTGTGAGTGTAACTGCAGTGGCAACATCCCCTCTTACTGTACTTGGAAAGTACAATGAAGCAACATTGCTCACACTGGGGAAAGTGAAATCAATAACCATGTGGGGAGTTCAAAGGTTTTGAAAGAGGGTCCACTTCAATGCATGTTACACAATTCATATTCAGACAACAAACCATTTTTCATCTTCAATCAAGTTGCGTTGACAATGGTCTGGCTGAGCATTCATTGTGCCCTTTGAAAATCACTTTGTTCCTATAAATTTACATACATTTTAAATTACGTCAAATGTAATTAATCCTTAAGATTTACATCAGTTATGCTGTAAATCATGTTAAAGTTAGACATAAAATTCTCATAAAATGCATAAATAACAGTATCTGTGCAATAACCTAAAATATTCTCTGTGCTAGATAATGTAATGGTTGTGCATGGTTTAGCTGTCCTCTGTTTGACTTCAGGGGCACACACATCTGCACTGCATGGCAGTTGAGTTGCTTCCTGAAGTTCTGTTTCTCACATCCTCCAAGACATCTTTCAGGGTATATATTTACCTCTTTACTGATTCAGATTCTTGCATGCACTCCCTCCTGCTGCTCCTTGTTTGCACGTCATGCAGTGCCTGCTGCTACCGTCTTAATTAAGCTTTGCTGTTGGATGCTGCTTTCTACAGTACCTGATTCACACTGTTGTGAAGGAATGTCACATCTGAATGCATACGGAGAAGTGTCTGGAAAATGTAAACATTTCCACATTTCACTATACATCAGAAAGAAAAGTATTTATTTGGCTGGCATGGGAGTGTTCGTGTGAGTTACCACTAGGCTAAAACACGCTCTTAAGCTGGAAGGAGAGGCGTTTCCAGGAATAGTCACCAAAAGAGAAGTGTGATATTGAGCTCACAAACTATTTCAATGGCAATTGATGACCACAAAGCATTTGCACTCATGAGGCTTATGTCAAGTAGGCCTATGTGTTTATGCCTCTGTCAAAGTGCTGTCTGGATGGCTCATTTATGATTTAGGCAAAATAAGAAATATAAGAAATAATTCCCTCAAAAGATTTAGCTTTTGCCAAGTCGGACTTACAGCAACAGTGTTAGTGTAACTATCAAGCTATACACAGTATAAGGCATGCACAACCATACCAACTTCATCTAGGAGCCTTTGTCAAGAAGCCTGTGCTATTTGGACATGGCAACTGGTGTTATGTTGATTTAGTCAGCAATGTCTTGGAAGGTTTTCTAGGCCTATTAATTGTGTGTTAGAGCCTGGGAGTGACACACATTTCTGTCCTTCACATGACCGTCATCATCAAAATGAATTTGAAGATGGTACCAAAACTAGCTCGACAGAAGCGTGCCTCAAAAAGTGGAAAATTGTTGCATAGTGTTACTTTAAAATTTGGGAATAGAGAATTCTCCATCAGACAGACACTGTCCCTTTCAGATAATCTTTCAAATAACCACAAAGACAAACAAACATGGTCTAAGAGAACTGTGAGTCTGTTGCTTTGGCTGGTATAGGCTACTCCAACAACTGTTTTAATAATAGTTCAGTGTTTTGAAGTCATTGAGTCCAGACATGGCAACGTTGTTCAAATAGGAAGGTGCGCGTAGTGGTGATGAAAGAAGAGGACCGTGTAGCACAGGCTAGGCTACATGTCTACGCATACCACAAGGGGAGGGGGAACTGGGAACTGAGGTCACGCACGTAAATGTCAACCCAAAGACACACTTCCAGTCGTTCGATGGGGCAAGAGGCACGGCTTAAACTCTCAAATATGGTACAGTCGATACGAGTGAAACTTTGAAACAGAAACTAAACGATGTTCTGTTCTGGCAAATAACCTCAGGATGATGGACTAAGGAATCTTGCGCTTTAATGTCGAAGAGAAACGTCTAGATGAAGTTGTCGGAGATGGTGTCAACGTTACCACCTGTGTGGGTTGTGTGAGTAAGACAAATCTATTTCCAAGCAGAAAAATGGCGACTTAACAACTCAACAATATGGACGCAAACATTGCATTTTACTTTTCACGAGTATACGACCGGTCTATAATTAAGCATGACAACCCTAACGAAATATGTTGTTCTTTAATGAAGAAACCTGTATCAGAAGTAAAAGGAACTCACTCTGAGTATACTGGGTCATCATCCAGATGTGCATTAGAATAATATTAGAATAATATATTTTTAAGTCAATCAATCCATTTTCATTTCAATATAAAATTCCTGCTGAAAAGTTGATCCTATCCATTGACAATTTTCCTTGACGAATATTTCAGTTGCTACGTATTTGAAATGTCAACAAATCCCTCTAATGTTACAGTTGTAGGTAACTGGATGTGGACGTGCAGTGGACCCATGCTGATGATCAGCGTTTTGTCAGGGCATGTATTATGCAATGACAATCCACGCATTTTTCTTCTTGCTATGCGCTGTAGGATTCTGCAAAGGTACATTGCATTAACATTTATTATCCAACAATTATCGATGGACATGCAAATTATAATTCTATGTCAGGTATGCTCAGGTAGAA
This sequence comes from Sardina pilchardus, assembly GCF_963854185.1. Lineage (NCBI taxonomy): Eukaryota > Metazoa > Chordata > Actinopteri > Clupeiformes > Clupeidae > Sardina > Sardina pilchardus. The sequence continues at coordinate 16,904,227 of NC_085008.1, read as the reverse complement.
ACGTGGGCAAATGTTTAGGTAGATATGAAATCTGAAATGTTTTAATCATGATTACAAATCGTTTTTAAATATAAATGTAGAATGACAAGTTACCCATGAAGTTCATCTGTGTCATACAGCCCTGCGTAATTGCGAAGCAAATCCCAGCCATGGCAAGTATGTACAAGTGGGCGCAAATTTCAACATATCTTGCATCATTCAAGATTGCGATGATATTCGTGTTTACCTTGATACCAATGCCGAACAACATCGCCAGCCAGTGTGCAAGACAACAGTAAGGCATGAGGTTTTGGGAATAATGAGGAATCACACATATACTTGCAAATGTACGAAGACGAAGAGGCAAGGGGCAATTCTGTTGTGTGGCGTTGAAATAATTGTTGGGTGTAAGTATTAGGCTACACTATGTTTTAACATTACACTCGTTTATTTATGTTTTCATGTTCATGGAATGCTACACATCCAACAGAAATAGGCCAATGTATAAGAAAGTAAACTCTTGTATGTGTTATTCCTATCTGGACATGGAGATGTGTTAGATCTGTGCAATCTGTTAGAAACAACCGAATACCGAAACTATGTTGTCCCTATCTGGACATTGCTAAAGTTGACCAAAAAGGGGAATAAAACGTCATATTTTGGAAATTGATCTTAATGCCGAAATGAGGAGGAAAATCTGTTAAGGATTTTCTTTGTGCATGAATAATGTATTGCAAATAAATAAATGTTCTTCCTTAAAATACAAGGGTCATAAGTATTCACACCCTATATGTTAAATTCCCATAGAGGCAGATTATTCATTCACAAAGACAATTGGTGTCCTTAAATGTTTGAATTTTCCTCTTTTTTATTATAAGGCATTAAGATCAATTTCCAAAAGATCGTAATCCTCTTTTTAGTCAACTTTAGCATGTGTATACAGGGTATGTAAACTTATGAGCACAACTAGATATGACAAAACAACACAAGCTGTGTAATTTTCAACACATTTCTTTTAATGTTTTTTGTCAAATGAAATTGGCTGCATTTCACTATAGTTGTAGAGTAAACCTAATAGTGAAACACATTATGTGTTAGCCTATGTGGTTGTGACTGTTGAAACAAAGTGTTGCTTGCAGTCCTTCAAGATTCATATGTAGGTTTTTTTTACTACCTAATAGCCTACCTAATCTAGACATGTAAAGTGATCTCATATAACCTAGAAGTCTGTTGCCTATGTGTCTATATGTATCATTATGCCATGCAGAGGGTGCTGCCCAGGTTAAGACGCGCCATCTTGTCTTTCAGACTTACCTGAGGTCCCTCAAAATTTGACCTGTGAGCAGAACGGAGAATTAGGAAATGTCACCTGCACTTGGAAACCAGGAAAGGAAACCGGCCTGCAGACAACATCAGAGTTTAGGTCAGTAGAAACAATCACAAAAAGCACTTGCGAGAAATGTTTAAGATCTGGTAACAACATAATGAACGTTTTAAGTTTGTTTCTGTTCCGTTTTAAGTTCACTGATGTACCAGAATGCACAGCTTATACATATAGATATACAGTATAGATAGATAGATAGATAGATAGACAGATAGATGGCTAGATGGAAATACAAAGTTTAATAGCCACACAACCATAGAGCTGAGCAAATAACAAACCTAACTGTACAAAGTATCAGCGTTCTCTCCATCTTTCCAACTAAAAATGTCATGGAGTGAGATTCTGCAAGTTCATGCTGGTGGATTCTGCGCATTGTCTTTTCAGTGTCAGGACTACATCTGACAACAGCCCTGACGTCATCTTCACTGATGAGCACTCAGCAACGTTCCATCCCGGTAATGAGTCTCGGTTCTTTGTCAGTGTATGGGAATCCAACAGACTGGGACACGGTGCTGCTCGTGAGATGAACGTCACTCTCAGTCACATAGGTAAAATGTCAAGCGTTCTCCATCTCCGTGTGTGTCCATTGCAATGTGGTTATCTACTTTACTGCTGCAACACAAAATACAAGGCAAGGACAAAGAAAGGACTTCTGTCTGACATACATCTGCCCTGTCAAATATGCTGAGACTACAGCATAGACTACATTCATTTTAGTGGAGGAGCAGGATCAGCGTAGCTTTCTTCTGACATGTAGTGTTCATGGAGTTGCCACACACTGGCTCTAATGGCCCAGTAAGAGGATGACTCCTTGCCTCTGACTGCTCACATCACCTCCTCTCCTTCTGTCTACAGTGAGACCCACTCCTACGGCTCTGGCTCACAGAGAATGTCCCTCCCGCCCGGGCAAAGGTAGATGTGAAATCTGAAATGTTTTAATCATGATTACAAATCGTTTTGAAATATAAATGTAGAATGACAAGTTACCCATGAAGTTCATCTGTGTCATACAGCCCTGTCTAATTGCGAAGCAAATCCCAGCCTTGGCAAGTATGTACAAGTGGGCGCAAATTTCAACATATCTTGCATCATTCAAGATTGCGATGATATTCATGTTTTCCTTGATACCAATGACGAACAACATCGCCAGCCAGTGTGCAAGACAACAGTAAGGCATGAGGTTTTGGGAATAATGAGGAATGGCACATATACTTGCAAATGTACGAAGACGAAGAGGCAAGGGGCAATTCTGATGTGTGGCGTTGATATAGTTGTTGGGTGTAAGTATTAGGCTACACTATGTTTTAACATTACACTCGCTTATTTATGTTTTCATGTTCATGGAATGCTACACATCCAACAGAAATAGGCCAATGTATAAGAAAGTAAACTCTTGTATGTGTTATTCCTATCTGGACATGGAGATGTGTTGATGAACAAAAGCAATCTGTTAGAAACAACCGAATACCGAAACTATGTTGTCCCTATCTGGACATTGCTAAAGTTGACCAAAAAGAGGAATAAAACGTCATATTTTGGAAATTGATCTGAATGCCGAAATGAGGAGGAAAATCTGTAAATGTTTGAATTTTCCTCTTTTTTTATTATAAGGCATTAAGATCAATTTCCAAAAGATCGTAATCCTCTTTTTAGTCAACTTTAGCATGTGTATGTACAGGGTATGTACATTTATGAGCACAACTAGATATGACAAAACAACACAAGCTGTGTAATTTTCAACACATTTCTTTTAATGTTTTTTGTCAAATGAAATTGGCTGCATTTCACTATAGTTGTAGAGTAAACCTAATAGTGAAACACATTATGTGTTAGCCTATGTGGTTGTGACTGTTGAAACCAAAGTATTGCTTGCAGTCCTTCAAGCTACATATGTAGGCTATTTTTGCTACCTAATAGCCTACCTAATCTAGACATGTAAAGTGATCTCATAACATATAACCTAGAAGTCTGTTGCCTATGTGTCTATATGTATCATTATGCCATGCAGAGGGTGCTGCCCAGGTTAAGACGCGACATCTTGTCTTTCAGACTTACCTGAGGTCCCTCAAAATTTGACATGTGAGCAGAACGGAGAATTAGGAAATGTCACCTGCACTTGGAAACCAGGAAAGGAAACCGGCCTGCAGACAACATCAAATTTTAGGTCAGAAGAAAACAATCACAAAAAGCACTGACGAGAAATGTTTAAGATCTGGTAACAACATAATGAACGTTTTAAGTTTGTTCACTGATGTACCAGAATGCACAGCTTATAGATATACAGTATAGGGTAGATAGAGAGATAGATAGACAGATAGATGGCTAGATGGAAATACAAAGTTTAATAGCCACACAACCATAGAGCTGAGCAGATAACAAACGTAACTGTACAAAGTGTCAACGTTCTCTCCATCTTTCCAACTAAAAATGTCATGGAGTGAGATTCTGCAAGTTCATGCTGGTGGATTCTGCACATTGTCTTTTCAGTGTCAGGACTACATCTGACAACAGCCCTGTCGTCATCTTCACTGATGAGCACTCAGCCACGTTCCATCCCGGTAATGAGTCTCAGTTCTTTGTCAGTGTGTGGGAACACAACAGAGTGGGAAACGGTACTGCTCGTGAGATGAACGTCACTCTCAGTCACATAGGTAAAATGTCAATCGTTCTCCATCTCCGTGTGTGTCCATTGCAATGTGGTTATCTACTTTACTGCTGCAACAGAAAATACAAGGCAAGGACAAAGAAAGGACTTCTGTCTGACATACATCTGCCCTGTCAAATATGCTGAGACTACAGCATAGACTACATTCATTTTAGTGGAGGAGCAGGATCAGCGTAGCTTTCTTCTGACATGTAGTGTTCATGGAGTTGCCACACACACTGGCTCTAATGGCCCAGTAAGAGGATGACTCCTTGCCTCTGGCCACTCACATCACCTCCTCTCCCTCCGTCTACAGTGAGACCCCCTCCTCCGGTTCTGGCTCAGATAGAATGTTCCTCCCGCCTTTGCCACCTCCACATGACCAGCGTGGGCTGCTGTCACATGCTCGAGGTTCAACACAGAAGGGAAGATGGGCACCACTGGTCCACACAGCTATTCAATGTAGGTAGACTGCTTTCACCGCATCAACTGGTGTAGTGTACGAGTGTGTGTGTGTGTGTGTGTGTGTGTGTCTGTGTGTGTGTGTGTGTGTGTGTGTGTGTGTGTGTGCGTGTGTGTGTGTGTGCATACGATGTGGTTAATAGATAGGCGAACCTTAGCTCGATCAAGACACCAGCAGACGAGTATGACGGCATGCAGCCGAGATGAGCCGGTTAGATTGCTTACGCAGAGCGGCGAGCGGCCTCAACATCAAGTTGACTCAGGCTGCGCAGGCGGGCCCACAAAACCTCACAGCGTCGACTCAGACTGAACACCACAAGACCTCCTTGGTGAATCAGACTGAGAGGGAGAAATGTCACCCAACGGGGATTTTATTGAATGACCTTTTTTTTTCTCAAACAAGCTTTGGGTGACATCACTCTGCACATCCGGGGGTTCTTTCCTGTTCGTTTGTGTTCATATGCTTTTTTTTTTATCAATGAAAATATTAGCGTGAGCAGTTGTGGTCTGATGATTGGTGTAAATCTCTCTCCAGCGCACAACGTCAAACCACAAATGGAACATCTCCATCTCGTTGGAGCCCTTTGTGTTGTACCATTTCCGTGCCAAATTGAAGTCAAGACCACACATGGGTTTGTGGAGCCACTGGAGCAGTTTCAACCAACGGACTGAAGAAGAAGGTGATTGTTTTCATAACATCAATGTTTTAACAATTCCTGTACAGCTGAACAGATGAGTCAATGCTTCATTAGCACTGTGGTCATTTGTGCAATTGCTTTTTTTCCCCCAATGTGCATCTTTTCCATTGTAGATATTCAATGTCATTAACCATTTAAACTACATTGGTTTGAAAGTGGTTGAACTGCTTTTCAGACATCATAACTTTACACTGGCCATCACCCATGCATGGCACTCACTATGGTCGGTGTAGTTGCAGAAATGACAAATTGCAGGTTATGTTACTTCTGACACTTTTTAGTCACTGACACCCTACCAATATTTATGTATATCTCGTAAAAAATTGATTTTTTTTTTTTTTAATTTTCAATCTGTGTATCCTCCCATAGTGTTACCTTAGACATGTGAGGCAAATCTGTGATATTTTTCTGTGAGAAATCTCACACTATCTCTGTACTTTTTGGAATCAACAGTCTTTCACTCACTGAATGATTGTGACTTCTGCATTCAAAGCTTGCATAAATGCATATCATGTTCCCATCAGCTAGGTTGATAATCAGCACTCTTTCTCTACTGGGATGCTGTAAAACAATATGTCTGATCCCATAGTGGCTATAATACAGCCTTTAAATATCTACATGATTTACACACACATCTGATTTCATGGATCACAGGTAGCAAAATTATTATGAATTACTTTTTTTTATGCACCAATTGTTTTTGGAAAATTACTCTTTGCTGACGCATATTCTGAGAAGAATGTGTGAACAGAGTTGATGCTAATCAGGGTGAATACCTGGAACAGTCATAACACATTATGCACAGTTTTTACAATATATGATCTTAAATATAAATATATCCTTCAAGAATTCATCTTAACCAGCCCAAGTGAAGACATGGATGTTTTAACAGCATGATTTGTTTTTTTTCAGCACCAATTAAAAAGCTGGATATTTGGTACATAAAAGAATCACCCTGGATAATCTTACTTTGGAAGGTATGAGTCATTACCAAGAACATTCAGAATAAACAGCCTATGTGTTTCTAAGACACCATACATTCAGGTAGATACTGTATGTATTGACTGCAGTCTTCAGAAAAGACAGCAAAACTGCTCAGCAAGCTATTCAACAACAGTCAAATTCAAATGTCAAATGTTTCCTCTTTGTGACTTGCACATCCACTATTAATAATATGTATGGGTGTGAAGATTTTTTAAGAGATATAATACATCTCTTGTGCTAGGCTCAAGGCAAGGATGAAGGATGTGTTTTTTCAGTGCAGTGTAAATGTGCATGTAAATTTGGGTATCTGGGGTGCCTGTCAATGCAAAAACAACAAAATCCCAAAACCCAGTTGTTTTTTTATGGGGTTGGAAACATGATTCAGTGAGACAATAATGAGTCGTTTAGAACTCTTCCCTTCATGATGTCAAGAAGGGAAGGTTGTTGAATAAAAAGCACCTCAGTTTTATCGATCTAGACCAGGTGTCCGCTCACAACTGAAGAATGAAAGTGTGAAAGGTTGGCTTTATCTCATAAGCTCGGGAGCTGTTACCAACATTTTCAAGCAATGTTGAAACTGGTGTTGTGGTGTTTTTTTCTTGGTTTTTTTTTTAAGTTAGTGTGCTATATGTTCACTCAGAATAGGGCTGTGCAGACAGAGTTGAAAATGCATTGAGGTGCTTCCTCCTTTTGGTAAAGTGAAGGACGCACACAGAAAGGCAGACAGACAGACAGATGAAACACGGTAGCCCAAATGTGCTGGAGCCTGCCGTGCAGGCGCTGGCATCTGCCAAAGCCACTTGTTACATTCGGTTCTAGAAGTGTGAATACCCAGAATGTCATCTGACGTGTTAGTTTGAAACCAGATGTCCGACATCTCAGGAGTTTCAGTTTACAATAAATACCAGATTTACAAGTCACAGAGAGGAAACGTCTGTAGCTTGGTCCTTGTTGTTCTGCCCACAAGGATGGAGAGTAACATGATGTGTAGGTCCTAGTATATATGATTACAGCGCTTAAATGAAGGTGTTTTTTCTGTTGAAGTATTGAGCTCATGATGCACTTAAAGCTATTATCTCTGTAATTACAATTTTCGTACATTATTAGATGTTAACTGGTATCTTTGTGTATGAAATGCTATTAGTAACCTATTTGTCTTGATCCCAGGAACTGAATCCGACAGAAGCCAGGGGAAAAATCCTTGGATACACAGTATTAGCTAACAACACTACAACAAAGAAGACCACAGACTGGAACGTAACAAACACGTTCACAAATGTTACTGATCGGCTGTGCTCTCAGTGCGTCATCACCATCTCAGCCTTCAACTCCAGAGGCTCTTCTCCACCTGCTAATATAACCATACGTGAAAAAGGTAAACTCTCAACCAACCCTTTAATTCATTCTTAAAGTGTATTTTTTCTACATCATGGAGTGTACTGTACGGTGGTCTGGATGTGGCCCTGTCCCATGTATAGTGGCTGTCAAGTGGCCCTGTCCCATGTATAGTGGCTGTTATGTGGTCCTATTGAGGCCTTGTCTAAATACATTAGCAATATTCAGTGAATGAATGTTCCCTTGGCTCTTTTTCACAGCACAACTACCTCAGAAGGTGTCCCATGTAGCTCAGAGTGATGGCAGCATCGCCATCTCTTGGCTGAATCCTGCCACTGCAGCGGCGGGGGCAGTGACTAGCTACCTTGTGGAGTGGTGCCTTGTTGGCTGTCTCTATGAGCAACTCGAGTGGCAAAGACTGAACAGAGAACAACTGAGTATCAATATCACAGGTCAGTGTGCAAACTCACTAATTTGATGTCAGAATAAAGTGGGTCTCCATACTGTCAGAGTGAGCTCACTACACTCAATGTGAGGATTTGCTTTTCCCTTTTCCATATTCAGTGTATGATATTACAGTTTTTCTCAGTCGCTTTGGTAAATTTCTCAGATCTGAACATCATTGTGTCACTTGTGCACATCAAAAAAGCAGTTTCTCATTTTTTTGAACAAGTTGCAAATGTTTTGGTACATCCAAGCCAATTATTATGTACAATTCTCTGCTGGATAGTCTCACCCCCCCCCCCCCCCCCCCCCCCCACACACACACACACACACAACATTTAGGCATTAGTTCTTTTGGCATAAGTCTTTACATGCAAAATGGTTGAACAAATTGTCATATGAGAATTGTCATATGTTTATTCAGTTTCTCCAGTTGCCTCACCCCTATCTTTTACTGTTCTCTTGTATAAAGGTCTTCTGCCACACGAGTGTTATAAAATCAGAGTCTATGCTTTATTCAAAGACGGAAGAGGAAAGGCAGAATTTGACATTTCTCATCAGCCAAAGGGTAAGTCTAATTGTATCTGTAGCACTAATTCAAGTTAGATTCATCCTTTAATTGTGGTGGGTTACCAAATTACAATATGAATTTATATACCAATGCCTTATTTTGAACATACAAATATGTCAGTTCCAGAGAAAGGACCTGATCTTACTCGTATTCAGTCACTGGTCACAGTGGAAAATACCATGCTGGTGACGTGGATGCCAGTCTCAAGACAACAGTTGAGAGGTTGCTTGACTAAGTACACCATGTATGTTGAAGGACCAAAGGGAATTGAAGTCCAATATGGTAAACACTAAACACTTTCAACAGCAATGATCAAAGCAAACATGCCCTAATTCCTAACTGGTAAAACACTGGGATCCTGACTAATTTTACATTGAAATTACGTGTTCTCCAGTAGACTGCTCAAGTACACAATGTAGAACATAGGGAGTCTTGTAGTATTTGTAGGCTCCACTGAAACTATGCATTTCTTCTCTTCTAGATGTGTTGCCAGAGCTCATGTCTAGAAACCTCAGTGTGTCTGATCTCGCGGATGGCCAGAAGTACAGTGTATTTATGACTGCTTGGACCGAAGCTGGAGAGAGTCCACGTGGAGACCCCCATTTCTTCACCAATCACAAAAGTAAGCTGTCTGATGGAAAGTCAATACTTTTTGTGCATTGTGGCTATACAGTGACAGAAGCAATGCTACTTGGGCGGAGCATCGGAAAAGCCCTGTTCTTCTGTACTTTCTTCTAATCTCAAGTAGAACTGCTTCGTCTGTCAATCATCCAAGTATATGCTTAGAAAATGGAGTCTCATTTTACATAGCATTTGTACACAACATGTAAATAGGGAAGTGTTGGAGATCTTTTATCCCTTTTTGATTTCATATCATAGCTATGCAGATGACACCCAAATTTACTTTGCACTGTCAACAGGGCCCAGTTTTTCCAAAAAAATAATCTGGATCAAAATGAGTGCACAATTTTGTTTTTGAAAATGGAGGGAAGGAAATACTTGTTTATCAAAATACCTGTGTATGTGTGAAAGTAGCCTAAGTTAGGACATTGTCCTAACTGCACTGAATCTGTCTTTAAATTCTATTCTGAATCTGTCTATTTGTAAATATGTGTTATCCTGTAAATAGGCTTGGTTGTTGATTGGCCACTATGGGAAATACGAGTAAAGATCAATTAAATACAGGGTTTACATGATTTGCAAACCACCACATGCAGTTTTTATTTTTATTTTACACTTCTTCCCAACTTTTTTGCAATTGCGGTTGTAGATGCCAAAATCATCTGTGCCTAAATCACCTGAGCTAATGTTCCTCTCTGCAAACTTAACATGTATCTGAATACAGCTGTGAATGTAACTGGCATAAGTACAAGTATAATTAACTTAATTCCCAGAGACTCTCAACCTTCTATCATTGTCTCTGTCCTGAACTAAACCATTCTATTCTTGATTTCAGATAAACCTTCACGTCTGGTCTTTTGGATCCAGGTAGTCAGCTGCAGTATCGTGCCCTTTCTTGTGGTTCTCATGTGCCTGTGTCATATCTTCTCACTTCGCCAAAGGTAAAGATGACAAGATAATAACATTAATTCATGAAAGAGAACTTTCTTCTACAAGTCTAAATATTGAGTATTTGGCTTATAGTAAACAAAGCTTCAAAAAGAGACAAGTCAGAGAACAGAGAAGAGAACATACAGATATCCTAAAGGCCCGAGTATGGTCGGGCGTCTGCGTCGCGCGCACGCGGCACTGGTGAGCGCGTGACGAGAATTGCGTCATTTTTACGGCATGCGTCGCGTCTTTGAGTCGACCAAAATTTAAGACCGCGCGTCTCTTTCACGCGTAGACTGCGCATGTGTGAAACGGAACTGCTGTAAAGACGCCGCTCCAGTAGGTGGAGCACGTACAGAAATAACGCTTAAAACGCAGCAAACAGAGACAGAAGAACACTTAAACTGGCGTTTCCTACACGCTAACGTTGTTATATGATGACAAAACATTAGTCTTTGAGTATTTTAATAGTCAGTTGTAAACAAAGACCTCCTATGTAATCCAAGTTGTGTAAATGGACTGAAGTTCGCTCTAAATATATACTTTTATCGATTATGCTAACCGTTAGCATCTCTATGGGATTTCTCATACACATTAGCCATAAGCTAACCCATTAGTTTAGCTGTAACTTGGAATGCTAGCCAACGCGTGGTGTGCTGTGCCTGTTCTGGTGGATGATAAATGGAGAGATGTGAAGAACCAACTCATCAAACTTTTCAGCAAACATGAGAAAGTACTAGTGGTGCTTCTCCTCATCTAACAGCTGCATCTTTTGTGTATTTAAGTGTGGAACACTCCTTCCCTGGCTCTTCCTTAGTTCAGTGGTCGCACATCCTAGAGTATCACAGTTAATTCGTAGTGCGCCGGCGCTAATCTTGATCGGCTGGCGCGCATTCAGGACACAGACATTGGAGTATGCCTCTTATATGCGTCTAAAATGACGCACGTCAAATGTCCAGTGCCGCGTGCGCGTGACGCAGACGGAGGAGTGTGCTAGCGCCTTTAGTGTTACCTTGCAGTGGTCTAAAATATAACAGCAAACCCTCTCCGACACTGTGACACTGATATCCGATCTGTTCTGGCCTCTCTCTCGCTCTAGATTTTTGCGATGCTGTCACCTCCTTCCGGACATGGTTCCAGATCCAGCCAACAGTAAATGGGCTAAAGAGTGTTCCGGTGAAAAGGTAGACATATTGCCAAGCAAATGTTTCTTATGTATCAGCTACAGTACATTTTGCTCTTCATACCATCATATCATATCTTACATCAATCCCCTCTCCACCACCACGTCTCCACAGGGTGAGATGAAGTTGAACCTGTATCTGAGTGACTCCAGTGTGAGTGAGGATGAACCGGACACCGTGGAGGTGCAGGAGATGCCCAGCGACAGCCCGATTCCCGGTGCGCTGCTGGGCCTCGACAGCATCGCAAGCGATCTGCGGCAGGGGCAGGATGTGCGCTTCTCCTTCAGCCTCAAGTCCCCTCCTAGTACCTACCTGAAGAGCTTCTCGCACGAGTCGTATCAGACCCAAGAGTCTCAGAACACAGAGGCGACTGTGGACTACATTTCCACACAAGGGATGATGAGTGGCGAGAGTGATGGAGAGGAGCAGCAAGAGGAAGAGGAGGAGGACGTGTGTACAGATGGACCAAGGTTCCTTCCCTGTCCGCTCTTTGACCCTAAGGTTTCCATCGGGGGCAAGCTTACTTTGGACTCTGTGAAAATTGACTGTAGCGATTTCTTGGATGAACCGTTTTTTATGCATTGCTGAACACCTGACATCTGGGAATACTCCAGTAGCCTTAACAAACATTACGCTGATGATGCTTATCAAGAAAGCTACAATAGCAATGGACAACTGAAATTGTTGCCAATTTCCTGTGGACAAGCCCATGATTTTGAAGCTTTCTGCATGCAAGATTCAAACATTTTCACTGCCAATTTTGTTAAATTGGTTAGATTGTGTGGACAGAGCATGTGTGTAGGTCTGTATAAATCCAGCTTTGCACTGACCAATGAGTCTGCCACGGTCCCTAACCCTAGCCACTGCCACGCTCTGTTTTTTGTTGTTGTTGTGGTTGTTGTTATTAATTACAGATGATAAAGATGTACATTTATTTGCCATTTGGTTGGATAAGAGCACTTCTACCTCGCATTCGCTGGTAATAAACTTTTTTTTTTTAAATTTGATGATTTCAATTATTACATTTTAGCAAGTTTGAGAACGGATGGGTCTACAAATGAGTTTGTGGGATAGGCCATCTGGTCTTCGAGGAGGTCTGCATGCTCTCGAGTGTCCTTAGTTAGCATATTAAAATGAGTGTGAAGGCCAACGCCCACCAGAAGCGTACGCGGCGCGCCGCGCCATGAAAAAAAATAGAATTCCATTGTTTTCAATGGAGCAACGCCCACTGGAAACGTCTGCCACGCAGCAGCCGCACAGAGATAGAAAACTATTCTAAAATCCTGCGTGGCAAGCCCAGACCGCCGAACACCGCTGAACGCCGCTTCTGGTGGGCGCCGGGCTAGATGCTCATGCATGTGCGCTTCATTTTACGTTAATTGGGATGTACAAAGAAAAATTGTGCGGATTGCTGGGTACGCATTATTTCATACATTTTTTGCTTATACATTTTTGTAGGAATTCCACGCAAGTCTTGACTTGATTGTATTCTGCAATGAAAAAAGACAAACATCACTAGAGTATTAGATTTGACATGCCATGGCCATTGGAATATGCATATTGCCAGAAGTATTGGGTCACCTGCCTTGCTCAAAAATAAGCTAAAAATTATTCGGGGCCTAGCAGCGAATCTGCGAAGGCATTGAGTTACTAGCTTTTCCTATTATTATTATCAATCCATTGGAATCTATGGCAGCCCATAGAACGCCTGGCTAAAAAGACAACTTATCATTTAAAACAGTAATCAATCACATTTCCAAAGATCAACACATTCTTCCTGTTGTGTGACTGTGGAATTGTTTTGAATTGCCATGAATTTAATTCCACTTCCTGTCATTGCAATAGACTTCTGAAGTTCGCCTACAAAAAAGCCACCATCTTTGCCCAAATAAGGAGATCCGGTATCTTGAGATTTTTTCTATGGGAAAATAACATGGGGATTTTCAATAATCGCACCTGTTAAACTCTCGCGGGGATGATGACTTTTGAAATGCAGACGTTTTTCACTACACAGTTTTGTCCACTGCCGTCTAGTGGATACTGTGATCTTCGGCAGGTGAAGACGGCACACTTTGATCTTTGCTACCTCAAAGCTAACTTACAATACAACTTGCCATAGGCAGTTAGCTTCAATTAACTCCCGGATCTCCTTATATGGGCAAAGATGGCAGCTTTGGATCCTTTTTGTAGGCGAACTTCAGAGGTCTATTCCAATTCAACTTCCTGTGGGGCGGAGACACAAGCCTTTTGCACAAGCCTGTTCACAATGCTTAAGTGTGATTCATACTCTTTCAAGCATGTCAGCTCTCAAAGTATGAGGAACCACAAGTTGAGAGCTTTTGAACTAGCAAGTTGTTCTTTGAATATCCAGTACTTCTTAATGTCTGCTGGAACTTGTCTGATTTACGCAGGCCATCCAGACTGGACTTTGTTCATGACTCTCTTCAACTTCTCATCTGTTGCTGTCTGGTTCACTACTGGTCTAGTTGCTGTTCTGAATGCATTTAGCTTTTTCATTAGAGATGCACCGATTGCAATTTTTTGGCCGATTCCGATTTCCGATTTTTCATCGAGTTTGACAGGCCGATACCGATTTTAGCCGATTCCGATTTAATTTCTTCTAACCACTTTACAGCACAAACAAAGAGTTATTTTCTGGCCTATATTTTCTTTAATACAACATGTTAGAAATGTAATCAACTTATCAATGGCTGGTAGAAAAATGTGAATAGACAGATTCTTCTTCAAGTCTTCTTCAGCTGCAGTAATCCCAGTGTGGGACATTCATTTCACACATAGAAATGCACTAGGAACACTATTTATTTTCTTCTCACATCCATATGCAATATCCAACTGTAAATATCTTCAGAATACTGATAACTGAAGTTAGTGCTACATAGGCTGAGATGTTGGAAAATGACAACAAAACAAACTAATTTTGAGAAGCCTTGAAACACAGCAAATGACATACATTCTCAGTCCACACTCTTCTTTGAACTTTCGCGATTGCTTGCGGATACTAAGGAAGTGTCCATATTTGGATGGCATAACGTCATGCTGGAGAAACACAGCTTTCCAAGGACACCACGCATGATATGTTTTGTATCACGGTCGCGGTAGTTTATGACACGTTAGAATGCTAACTTTTGGCGAATTTAGAAGAAATATACAGGCGTGATCAGACAAAAGGTAATTAAATAAACCTCTAAATGTGTAAATCGGACTTAGTTGTTGTAGTAGTGTGAAAGAATACATGATAAGTTGGCAAACCGAAGCAAAACTATGTCTCGCCTTAAGTTGAGTAAAGGCTATATCGCTGCTTATTGATAGCGCTTGTGGTTCAGCTGTGGGCACGCAATTAGCGGCAAGGACGGGCTTTGATGAGCGCTCTAACCTGAAGTGACAGCTTAAATGCCACGCAATATGGCAAAGCACAGCGTTCGCTGCATAGAAAAACTCAGTATTCCCAGCTAACAATTTCTGGTTAGGAGAACGTTTTTAGAACGTTTTTTTCCTGGTTAGGAAAACGTTGCCTGAAAGTTGCGAAAGTTGCCACAAGGTTCCCCAGGAAAGTTTTCTTGACGAAAATACAACGTTTTTTTCTGGTTGTTTATTTTGGTTAGCAGAACGTTCTCCTACCCTTTAGGGAACTTTACTATATTTGGTTGCATTAACGTTCCCCTAACCTCCCAGCAACATAGTGTAAAGGGGGAAAAAATATGTAGAATTATCGTGATATCGAGGCATGGCTCTGATGTACACTTGACGTCTGCGGCGACAGCCGATCTGCAACCTGGGAGAGCGAACGTCTCTGATAACTAAGGCAATGACATTATAGGCTACCACATGTATGTAAAGTCACTTACCATTAGCTGCTTGCTGAACTGCGACGAATACGACTTACAATATCAAAGTGTCAGCTAAGTATTTAAATGCGGCTAGGTCTAATACTTTCTTGTCTACGGTGTCTTTTCCTATAATAAACGATTAGTCAGATCAAAACATAAGCAGAGCAGGCGCTAGCCTAACACACTGTTTCAACATTCAAAACAGACTGTTTTTATTGCATCGTATGCCATTAAAAGTCCTCGGTTCAGAATTATGATGGATTTTGGTTTATTTTGTTTTAAATTGGGACTGGGAATTGTGGGATAGGCTGAGTGAACAGCACAGTAACATAGGCTATAACTTGGACTACGTGTTAATAAAACAATTCTCCCCCGGGAACATTGTGCTGTTTAAGATGCAGTCTCAACGTTTGAGAAAGAATTCATTGGAGTCCTCATCATCATATGTTCATAACAAATAAAGCTTTAAAAACATGAATGCATTTCAGGTGCCACTCTAATCGATTATGGATTAATCCAAAACTATTCGTCAGATTAGTTAGCATGAA
This sequence comes from Sardina pilchardus, assembly GCF_963854185.1. Taxonomy (NCBI): domain Eukaryota; kingdom Metazoa; phylum Chordata; class Actinopteri; order Clupeiformes; family Clupeidae; genus Sardina; species Sardina pilchardus. The sequence continues at coordinate 16,888,595 of NC_085008.1, read as the reverse complement.
ATCGTTGTGTGCCTGCCTGGGACTATGGCTAGCTAGCTCTTCCACCCGGTTTACCCTGTACAGTGTTTTTTAAAAGCCTGTTGGACTTAATGGAACAAGTGCATGGAGATGTGAAGAATGTGATGTGAAGTTAGCGAGGTTGAGTCTGCTAAAACACCAACACCCCACTCACGGACCCGAGATGGAAGTTTCTCAACCTAGCTTCGCTGGCCCCTTTAGCTGACGGGCTGGCTGGTCGGCCGAATATCAATCCAACAGAGGGGGGAAGAATAGAATAGGGCTATATGTCGATTTTGCAACAAATTATTCCGACTTTGCAGTGTGGCTGCTGGCCGTGTTCAATTGGAAACTCATAGAAACTCTGGGGCGATTTTCATCAATCAACCCCACGCACATAACCAGAGAATACCGATATGGTTATACAAATAAGATACCTAAAAACAACTAAGTAGCAACGTTGTGTGAAAAGAGAAATGCAACCAGAATATAACGTTTTTTTCTTTAGTTGTAATAACGTTCGGGAAACTTTGATAACCTGGAGCTAACGTTCTCTCCAGGGTATTAGAAGGTTACTGATAAACTAACCACAGGAGAACCAGCGGCTAACGTTATTTGCTTGCTGGGATTCAACCAGAATATAACGTTTTTTTCTTTAGTTGTAAAAACGTTAGGGGAACGTTATTTGTTTTGACAACCTGGAGATAACGTTCTCTAAACGTTATTAGTAGGTTGCTGAAAAACGAACCATAGGGGAACCAAAAGCTAACGTTAGTGAAAGTTAGCAGAACGTTAATTGTTTGCTGGGTTAGCGCTTTATCCAGCCCTGGCTGTTGGCCTAGCTTCATCAAACTTTGCAAACTCAGCTGTGTGAGTGTGATGTTGTTACAAGTACGTGCGAGTGCATTTGACCGGCATAAAATCGGCATGTCTCAGACTGACCGGCCGGTCGCCGGTCGTGGCCGATCACGTGAAAATCGGCCGATTCCGATCGGCGGCCGAGCGATCGGTGCATCTCTATTTTTCATCAGAAGCCCTCAGATTTGGGTTCGCGATGCACAAGAGTCCTTGGCAATGAGTGACCAGTTTGGTAACATCTGCAGAGTGAGCCACCAACATTCCTTCACTGGCTCTGGCTGGGCCTCATTATAGACTGCAAACAAAAGAAGTGCTCACCACATAAACTAAGGACAAAGTCTTCTTTTGTGAAACAGCAGGAAAGTCAAAGATGTTCAATGATTGTGATTGTTATATCTGGTGAACTTACAGTATATTACTTCATTATGGCTCACTCTGCAGCTGTTACCAAACTGGTCACTCATTGCCAAGGACTCTTGTGCATGGCGAACCCAAATCTGAGGTCTTTTGATGAGCAAGCAGGTGGAGGGCCAGGACCTATGTACAAAGACACCAAATGAAACAGCTGAACATCTCAATCAAAGGCCATAACGAAGTAAGTACACCAGACAGACAATAATCCAAAGTCTGTAGGTGCCTCTCATTCGGTGTTTATACATCCTCCCTCCTCGGGCCTCGATCCTCACTGATATACATAAAGAATGATGGGGCGGCAACAATGGGATAGTCTATCCAGTTTTAGTTGTAGTTCAGTGGGAACGCCCCTTGGGGATCTAGGAGAGATGTTGAGAGGCACCGTACTGTATGTCATTGCTTTGTCAGGATAAGCCTTGGTGAGTTTGGGATCTCACCGCCATGACTGGGACTTCCCACTCAGAATGCTGGAGGACTCCACAGCACCAAACTGCTTGGCGCAGCCTCGAGAAACTTTGAACCTTGATTGAGCATTTCTTGGGATGCTGGCTTTCTGGAGATGGCAGCAGGTATGAAGCTGGTTAAAATGACGACATTGACAACTATAAGGACAGAAACTTGCAGTTGGATAAAAACGTATGAAAAGTCTGAAAATTTAACAACGGAAACTTGCTGGGAGATCTCCCTCGCTGTTGGAGTACACAAAGTTTTCCGGCCACACTAGACGGAAAAATCAGAAGAAACAATAGTTTGTATCCCTTTCTAAAATGGATAGTTCCGGTCCTTGATTATGATTGAGTGAATCGCGTTCGATGCCGTTGTATATAGCACGAAAAACACACACCTTGACCGCATTTCGTTCTATAGTAATGCGCTAGCACAAAACTAGCAGTGGCTGCGTCTTGTTGTTGCTTGGCAACCATTCATATGGAGGGAATATATTTCTTGGCGGAAGAATGATTATCTACCCAGGTAGCAAGCTGACGTTGGGCCAACGTTGGGCCAACGTCAGAAGTTGTGTTGGGCCAACGTTGGGCGCTGACGTTGGGCCAACGTAATTTTGTCCGGTGGGCCAACGTTGGCCCAACGTTGGCCCAACGTTGGATAGGTTGTTTTTTTTGTTGGCAGCAGGTTGGCAGGGTACAATGAAGATATGGTTGGGCCAACGTTGGCCCAACGTTGGATAAGTTGTTTTTTGGTTGGCAGAAGGTTGGAATGGTATTATGAAGATATGGTTGGGCCAACGTTGGCGCAAGCTTGGATAAGTTGTTTTTTGGTTGGCAGAAGGTTGGAAGGGTATTATGAAGATATGGTTGGGCCAATGTTGGATAAGTTGAGTTTAGGTTGGCAGCAGGTTGACAGGGTATTATGAAGATATGGTTGGGCCAACGTTGGCCCAACGTTAGATAAGTTGTTTTTTGGTTGGCAGAAGGTTGGAATGGTATTATGAAGATATGGTTGGGCCAACGTTGGCGCAAGCTTGGATAAGTTGTTTTTGGTTGGCAGAAGGTTGGAAGGGTATTATGAAGATATGGTTGGGCCAACGTTGGATAAGTTGAGTTAAGGTTGGCAGCAGGTTGACAGGGTATTATGAAGATATGGTTGGGCCAACGTTGGCACAACGTTGGATAAGTTGTTTTTTGGTTGGCAGAAGGTAGGAATGGTATTATGAAGATATGGTTGGGCCAACGTTGGCGCAACCTTGGTTAAGTTGTTTTTTGGTTGGCAGAAGGTTGGAAGGGTATTATGAAGATATGGTTGGGCCAACGTTGGATAACTTGCTGGGAAATCTCCCTTGCGGTTGGAGTACACAAAGTTTTCCGGCCACACTAGACGGAAAAATCAGAAGAGACAATAGTTCCGGATAGTTCCGGATAGTTCCGGTCCTTGATTATGATTGGCTGAATCGCGTTCGATGCCGTTGTATATAGCACGATAAACACACACCTTGACCGCATTTCGTTCTATAGTAATGCGCTAGCACAAAACTAGCAGTGGCTGCGTCTTGTTGTTGCTTGGCAACCATTCATATGGAGGAAATATATTTCTTGGCGGAAGAATGATTATCTACCCAGGTAGCAAGCTGACGTTGGGCCAACGTTGGGCCAACGTCAGAAGTTGTGTTGGGCCAACGTTGGGCGCTGACGTTGGGCCAACGTAATTTTGTCCGGTGGGCCAACGTTGGATAGTAGTGATGCGCGGGTCGGGTATTTTTTCAACCCGCGGGTCCCGCTGTTATGAAATTATTTGACCCGCCCCAGCCCGACCCGCACCACTGTATCTATTTTGACAACCCGCCCCGCCCCGCACCCGCGACTATTACATAGCCTATGGGCATTGTAAGTGCTTGGAAACATCGCCTGTAAACTGGCAACAACAAAGGCTATGATTATGAATATGAACGATAATCAGGTCATTATAACAAGATGATAGGCTACACATTTTAAAAATCTAGAAATACAGAGCAAAAACCTACAAAGCAGCGTTTGTAATCTAGGCTAAACATCATAGCCTGCGAAATAGCTACGTCCGAAATAAGGAGATTGAGGCGGCTGAAAACGGAGAAGAATTTGAAGACAGTCAGTGTTGTTAATTTGATCCTGGACAGATAAAGATTAATCAGTTTGGCTAACTTAGCCTACTTGTAAGCTACTTAGTGTAAATCGACATTTCAAATAGCCTATGACAGTCGAACAGACAAGTATGCATGTTTGTGCAAAGTAATGGAGCCATATGGAGGAGGTGGATCATTGAATTGAAAAGGTAAGGAATTGTTTGGGAAATAATAACGGTCGGCTAGTCATTGCTGACGTTAGCAATGCATTATCAGAGTTCGTTTCTCTGTCATTATGCTGAGGAAAACAACATTAGCACTTGCCATTGAAAGCTAGCAGCCTGTTGCTGTTCCTGTTGGATCCTGCAGCAAGCTGTCAACCGCGACTCAGAGGGGAGGGAGAAGCGATACGCCGCGCAACAGTAGCCTATTTTGAAAGTAATTGCAGTGGGCTAGCCTACTCGTTTTGGCCACAATCCTACATACGGTTCCTTTATAGGCTATAGGGAATTGCACGCCACATACATGGATTTTAAAATGTAATTTTGTTTTTAATGACCCGCCCCAACCCGCCCCAACCCGCCCCGCAAATAAAGTGATAATTTCTTTACCCGCCCCAACCCGACCCGCGGGTTACCCGCGGGGCCCGCGGGTTACGGCCCGACCCGCGCATCACTATTGGATAGGTTGTTTTTTTGTTGGCAGCAGGTTGGCAGGGTACAATGAAGATATGGTTGGGCCAGTGGCGTAACAAGTCAAATACGGGCCCTGGTGCGACGTAGCCACTCGGGCCCTATCGTAAGTCAAAGCCGGTTTCAATTGGAAAATGTATTAGCTCTGTTAGGCCTACATGCAATACACATTAAGGGTGACTTCAATTCTCTATTCAAAGGACCTCTGGAAACGAAGTAGTTTAGTAGTTACAGATATATAATGAAAAACACACGGCTACATAGGACCATTAAATTCAAAATATATATATTAATAGTCTGCAGGCCAGTGTAATCTAATATTACTGCATTAACATCAACTCGCATGGAATTATGGGAACACTCAATGCGCTGAAACTTCTTCAACCCTCTGCTGAAACTGCAGGCGTAGATTGCTTGCTTATAAACTCGCACTGCGCAGAAACAAAACTTAATTTATCCTAACTTATTCAAACGTGCAGAAACCAAATAAAATCATTAATATGCATACAATACCCAATAGCCTATGCGTGAATTAGGCCGTGAGCCTTTCGTTGTGCAAAATCGTCAACGATGTTCCCAATAGGCCTATTTACTGTAATGCGCTGGCTCTCGTATTTTCAATGGACAGGATAGCTAACCCACTGAGCCTCTCCTGCCCCATGCTGCTCCGTAAGTCTTAATAAGTTTGAGTTTGGAAAAAGATCGCTCAGCTGTTGTCACAGTCACAGGCAATGTAGGCTACATACTTCCCAGAATGTGGATGTTACATTGTCGTAAATAGCCTATACAACCAGCAGCATTTTGGCAAGTTGAAAAATATATGTTAGTGTTAGTTCCCCTTGCTCCTAACGCTCCTGCCGCTTCTTGCAGCCGCTTTTGTGTTTGAAGGGCATTTTGCTCGGAACGATGACTGAAATGTGCCGCCGCACTATCCATTCAAAAAATTGCAACAAATTACTTAGCCTACCCAGAAATCCTTGCTGTATCTCAGCAGAAAGAAAGATACTCTGGCGAAACAGTATGACGACAAGGAAAGATGGTAATTAGTGTGCTTGCAAAAGCACACTATTGTTCTTCCTATTATTATTATCAAATTTATTTATCTTGCAGAACATTTTTGTCTCCCTATCTTGTCCTAGGGATTTTGAGCTAGAGACGCCGTTCCACTTCTCACGCGTGCGTCCTGATGCGAGGATGGTGGCTTGTATAAAGCTTTTCGATACGCCTTGTCGTTCTCCCGTTATTCCAGTTTTTCCGGTCGATTTTTCCCCATAGGAATGAATGGAAAAGCGACTTTTGAGCGCTGATGCCCACACATTTTTCCACCTGTAGCCCAAACCGTAAGACATAAAGTCATGAAATTTGGTATGCTGATAGAGGAGACTACCCTGATTGACACCACCAGGTTTCATGCTCGCCACTCTCACGCTCTAGCGCCACCAACTGGTCAAAGATGGAAAACATGTTCATGCCCGTAACTTTTGATCCGTATGGCCGATATTGATAAAACTTATACCATTGGAATCCTCTGACTCAGCTGATTCCAACGCACCATGTGATGTAATTTTCCGCCATGATGGATTTTCCGCCATTTTGAATTTTGTTCAAAGTCAAAGTAAAGCTACCCTGGCCGCATAGTTTATCCGATCGTCATGAAACTTGGCACGCGTGATCTACAGACCAAGGTGGATCAACCGCCTTGATTTCGTCTTCATACGTCTAAGCGTTCGCCTGTGATAACCAATTAAATTCAGCGAGCGAAGCCGCCAAACAGGAAGTGCGCCTATCTTGGATATGCTGTGACGTATGAAAGCCATATTTGGTGGGATGACTTGAGACCCCATTCAAAGCACCCCCAATAAATTTGGTGTTATTTGGTCTGTCGATGGCTCTATAATTAGCAAAAACGTGAGTGTTGGTGAATGTATACTATTAACCGGAATAGCTCATCTTAAATTGCTTTAGGTCATGCCAAAAGGACATTTCAGAGTGATTTAAGATACAATGTTGATATTTAAAAAAAAAAATCTATTTATTGCCATTCTTGTAAAAGGTACTGATGTGTATGCCACAGCACAGCATTGTTCCAAGTCTGACGCATATAGTTCAATGACATCATGATTTCAAACTCGATATTACTCAATCCTCGATTGACTGACATGGGATGGTCTGCAACGGTACACCAATGGTGTAATTCTAGGCTTGTCCGCATCGTTGTCTCACCTTAAGACTGGGAAATTCTTAGAGATACCATGGTCCCGAGGGACAAGTGCGGACTTACTCGCTGTTGAATACAATGTGTGTTCAGTTGTTATATATAGTAGACAATCACACGATGTTTCTCAGTGACGGTGTGTTTTGGATCATTTGTATTGACCTGAGCATTCTGGGTATTTCACTCAGAGGATCATATGACACCCCCACAAAGCAGGCGAAATACCGGAAGTAGAGTGGTGTGCGTGAGGCAACGAGGATTTTAATTAGAATGTAGTCCTATGGAAATCGCAGTTACACTTTCAACAGTAAGTGTGTTTAGACTTCGAATTTCGTCACATAATTTATATCATAGCCACCTAAGAGTTTACCAAAGATAACGTTGTTGTCCATTTCAATTTAATAAATGTTTCTGAATTTGGGGAGGTCTCCTTATGGAGGTTATGGGGTTATGTTTTCCATGTATTCCTGTAGGAAAAGGTTGTGGCTTACACTTTCATAAAGTTTGTATATTTACACTTCAAATTTCGTTACACCATTTATATCATAGCCACCCTAAGGTTTAACAAAAATAACAACGTAGTCCAATGTTATTTTAATGCATTTTTCGGAATTTGAGAGGTCTAGTTATGAGGGTAGGTTAGCTAACTGCAGTTCAAATGCTAATCGCGACTAGCATCGCTAGTTGGTTTTAACTTTACCGAGGCTGTTTATACTGAATTGCAACTGCTGTTATGAAGACAGTTTGGAGCCTGGCAGACGTGAAGGCAGTGAAAGGTAATGAAATGCATGGTCCAAGTAGCCTGGGAAGCCGTCTAGTTATGAGGGTAGGTTACCTAACTGCAGTTCAAATGCTAATCGCGACTAGCATCGCTAGTTGGTTTTAACTTTACCGAGGCTGTTTATACTGAATTGCAACTGCTGTTATGAAGACAGTTTGGAGCCTGGCAGACGTGAAGGCAGTGAAAGGTAATTAAATGCATGGTCCAAGTAGCCTGGAAAGCCAAACTATGTTAACTGTAGCCTAAGTTTAATATGGAACGAGTACGTGTTGCTGATATCATTTCGCAACTCATCGAGCTAGCAAGTCAAGCTAGTCTACATCAGGCAGTGCATAGATAATATTATTACACTTTTTTACAGTCAATGAAGCACCAAGTGAAAGTCAATGTTTGCTTTATATCCAGTGGCAGTGGTGCTGATGTCGTTTGAATAAGTACAGTAAACTTAGTCAGAAGATCTAAAAATATTTGCATTCATGCTAGCTGTATGGTCTATGTGCCACCTATGAATCCCCCTGTTGCAAGCTGCTGCCAAGTAGGCTGGTCATGTCTAAAGCGTGATTATTTTCAATAACTACTCCTCCTGATTGATTGTCATTGACACCGTCAGGGTATGGCTTACCAAGACAGGGAGAAAGTAAGCTGTGTATGGCAGGTGCGTGTGGTAGGCTAGGCAAGGCAGTGCTATTCCATGTAAACTGCAGTGGTGGACTGCGTGATCGCTGGTCAGGCCACCCCCAACCAGCAAAATGTGACGTGATATATATCTATATGTCTATATACTGTATCTATCTAGGATATCTGTATATATCTATGTATCTATCTATAATCTGCACTTTTTACTGCTGAACCGTGTCTTGCCCGTTTCTCTTTACTCCTCTCTCATGTCAATCTCAAGGGGGCTTGTTCAGTGGTCCCCAACGTGACGCAATAGAGTACATTGAGGGGGAAAGAAGAATCATTGCAAACCTCAAATCATTGCAACATCAAATAGGCCTACAATGGATAACAGTTTAGATGAGTAGTACCTAATGCAAATTTGTTTAATAATGCAAACCTTGCAATACGGCCTTTAACATATGTGATATTTTGGATACCCATTTCATTGCAGAGGATAGGGTAATTGTGTTTGAAGGGGACGTGACTTAACATAGGCTATAATTAACTATTTTTACGACTTGATTCAAAGCAAGGTCGGGGGCATATTTTTTTTTTACAGTTAAGAGTTTTCCGACACTCAATGTGTCGCTACCATGGCAGGATTTTTCTGCTTGGCTTTCGTTATGAAGCTTGACTTGACCTGTCATCGATGCTGCCCCGTCAGTGCAAACTACGCATATCCCTGCTAACTTAACTGGAAAGCTATACTGGACGCGTAACTGAAGCGTTCCGTTCGCAACGCGTACAATTCATTTTAGATGACTGGTCCATCTCCCACATCTGTTATAGCTACTTTAATAGTGGAAGCTAATTCAACACTTCAGTTCTGCACCGGATGTAGCTCCCCTGTACGCTCATGGTTTGTAAAGCAGGCAACAATTCTGTTACCCTGAACATCTCATCTCCGGTAGCATTGTCCAGTTCTTTGCGAAATAAAATTATCTGAAATCTCATCATCCACGTATCTCACGTTAGCGATCAACTGGCAAGGCCAACTGGTCAGTGGAGTTTTTCCATTTCTTATGCAGCATCTGGCCCTAGCATCACTTTAACCATTTGCAGGCTAGAATGAGCGACTCAGTTAAATTGTGTGGCTTTTTTAAATTTAGCAAGCAAATCTGAAAAACGAGCCACACGCACAATAGAAAGCATAGCATTCAGTGTCTTTGTTCTGGTGCAGCACATTCCGAGGTTCATGTGGAAGCGAATGCACTCTCTTTAAAAACATATCCATTGCGTGCACCTGCATTCTGCCGTCTGCTGTCAATACAGAACAACAAACAAACAAACTTAATGTTAACGAAGTTGTTAACATTACGCCCTGAAGTAAAGTAAACTGTAGCCTATTGTTGTTTGTGCTGCAAAGAAAACTTGAATTGATATAATTGCAATATAATTATTATGGCCACATTTTTTTTTATGAAATGATATATCAAAGCAGGTAGAAGTAACTGTAGTCACTTGACATTTCTGAGGATTTACATATTTGCAGTGGTATAGAAATTCTTCAGTGGAGGGACCACACTAGTTAATCACGCCATCAACATCTTCTTACCTTTTCTTCTGTTATTACTATTCTTTAACTTTATGGTAGAAAGTGAGTCCAGCAAATTGAGAACCTAGGATCCTGTCTATGTTTATGAATGTGACTCCAGTATATGTTGAGACATAAGAGTGGAAAAGGGGGTTACATTTATATAATGCAAATGATTATGTTAACAATGTCATCGAATATGTTGTACAAACAAGAAGAGCGAAATGGTAAACTTTTAAGAAATCATCATCCACATCATAGTATGATGCTGTGTGGGGTTATGGACTGACAGTTTTGCATGGAATTGCCCATACAGTATACATATTTAAGCAATATAGCACGAGTGGGAGTGGGTTGTTGCTAGATATTCCCACGGGTGTTGTTCGGCCGTAGCTTCGAGGCCGGAGGCTCGGGTGTTGTTCGGCCGTAGCCTCGAGGCCGGAGGCTACGACCGAACAACACCCGTGGGAATATCCAGCAACAACCCACGATCACGAGTGCTATATTGCTTTTATACAACAATTCTACCACTTCTTTTTTGCGCTAATTTCTCATTATCATGTAAACGTTTAAATCGCTAAAACTGTCTTGTTTGTAGAACTAACTTCTCTCCGCCACAAATTTCTACTACTTGCAGGACAAACTGCCGTTACTAGTTCTAAATGGATGGTTGCTATGGCCAAAGGCCAGTCGTTAGTTCTAAAAGCACGTTGCTATGGCCAAAAGCCAGTCGTTAGTTCTATCTCTCCCGTTGTCAAGCAATGTAGAATCTAGCCTAATAAACGTTAGCTCGCATTGCGTCTGGTTAGGACATGCTTTTAGCTTTGAAACATCACTATTTTACTTAGCCTACATGCCATCCAACCAGCTAATATCCACCTCCGTCATATTCTATGTTCCGAGCGTCTGTATTTCAGCTTGGATGCAACGTGACAGTTCGGTTTACACTTGACAATTTGACATTGTATCGCGGAGTGATTTATTATTAGCTGTGAAAAGTCTGAGTGGATTATCGTGGGATATCTCAACTCATGGAACGTCTCTCGGCCAATCAGAAACAAAGAAACCGCTTCATAGAGCTCCCCAGTCCCGCCCCTCCTCCGAGAGAGGTGCTTGTCCGGAAGTAAAATTCTCATTCATTTCTCCCATTGACTTCTGGAAAAATTCGGATATAAAGAGTTTTAGACCATGCCTTAGGCTAACCAGCTACGATGTGACTCATAAGCATATAACTTATAATTTCGAGTGAAAAAATGAACAGAAAATGTAAAAAAAGCGAAAGGTACAAGACTGTGTACATATCTTAAATTCCGAGATAGAGAACTCAAATCCCAGGATGCTTTGCAAACGTACACACATTTCCAACATTTGCAGCCTAACCAGAGTTTAACATGGTTCCATATTAATCTGAGAAAAGAAGATGATTACTTCCTACCGTTTCCATTGAGTAAATTCAACCTTCAAGATGAGAAAACCGTTATTTTTCGGAAGACCACACATCGGTCCTGATCAGCCCTGCAGCCATTTTAAGTTTTGAAGTTCCAGCGAGACGAAGCTGGACGATAGGCGCGGGAAAAGCTGAGTACAGTTTGTTTGGCATTGCCATGGCAACGGCGATCTCTACCAATCAAAGGCTCTGCTTTCACCAGTTTTACATGTTAGGGTGTCGGGTAGTGTAGTACTCTCTCGTTAAATCGTGAATAAAGCATTGTTTTCTCAAAACAAGGTTGATGCCCCCATTAACTTTTGACATCTACATGAGCAGGTATAATCGCTTAGTCACATCGTAGCTGGTTTTAAGTCTACCATGGACGGTTACGATGTTATGGCTTATTCTCCAATTGTCAATGGAGAAATTGTATTGGATTTTTACTTCCGGACTAGGCTGTGGGCGGGACTGGGGAGCTCTATAGAACCCAATTGTTGTATAATAAGATTTGACACATTGCAGTTTTTTAACCCTCTAACCGCCCAAGGCGCCGTACGGCGACAAGCAACATCACTGATTAAAACAGACGGTAGATCCGAGTAGGGTGACAAATCGCCTTTGTACTCTCCACCACTAGTTGGCAGACATCCAGAGCTTCGATTCAAGCCCAAATTCGAGTAAAAAAGTTTTCAGGAAGTACCTGTATTACTTGCGAGAAACAAAAAAAAGAGACGCATTTCCTGTTTATAACGCGGATGTGAAATGCGCGATCGCTATGCACAAATTGAAGCAGAAAAACGGCAAATGTTAAAAAACAAAGTCGTGTGTTATGAAGTCTTGGGTCTGCCATTCACCTACTCTGATTCTGAAGGAGAATATCTGCCTTTTGGAGATTATGATCGGTCGTTCATTGGCAGTGACAGTCAAGATGCGTCTGTGAATGGAGGTGGGTCTTTGCGTGTGTATGTCAATGTTTCCCTGCAGCAATGTTGACCAAAGGGCCAAAATAAGCATGGTGTGCTTGGTGCCAGTGATAATCATGATGATAGTGTCTGTAATTGACATGGTACAGACAGCAGGTCTAGTAAAAATAGGGCTCTGAAGAACTACAAAGTCATCCGCAATAGGAACTGATTTGACCAGGCTACTTTATTATATAGTAACATAGGGATTGTGGTAATACTAATAGTTTACTATTGTTGGTTTACATGTGGCTGTGGTCCTGTTTGTTTGTTATGTCGGAGAAATTACAAAAATCAAAGTAAAACTGCTCAAATGTGTTCAACAATCAGTATTTACTAAAATGTGCATAATTTGACGCTATTGCCAATCTGTGACGTCATAATATGCAAATTAGATGAGTAAATTTACTCCCTTTATAAACTTTAGTTCATACTCAATGATTTTCACATTTACAGTAGGACTTTATCTCTGACCACTTTCAAGCCATGGCCTTTTGAATTTTTTATGCAAAAATCCAAAAAAACCCGGGCGGTTAGAGGGTTAATGCTGGGGTTATTTATAAATCAAAGAATTGTGGGTAGATGTGGGTGAACTGTGCAACATGCAGTTTGTGGACATGAGGCAGACGTAACAGACATATATTTGTGTTTGAGGGGGTGGTGTGTATTTGTGTGTAAGTGTGTGTGTGTGTGCGCGTGTGTGTGTGTGTGTGTGTGTGTGTTTATGTGAAAGTCTTCGTTGCTGGTCAACTCAGCGACATGCAGTTTGTGGACAAGAGGCAGATGTAACGGACTGACGTTTCTGTTTGAAAGAGTTGTTTGTGTTTGTGTGTGTGTGTGTGTGTGTGTGTGTGTGTGTGTGTGTGTGTGTGTGTGTGTGTGTGCGTGTGCGTGTGCGTGTGTGTCTTTGTTGCCGGTGTACAGTATTTCTGAATATGAATGCTGTCTGGACAGGAAATGGCACAGCTTTTATCACATGCAACCAATCCAAAATCGATTTCATATTCAGAAACGTTAACCAGTAACAGCCTGGTTGCTTTGACATATCAAAACCAAATTTTATCCTATTACATCATTTGAACAGGTGAGTCGTCCTGTTTATTTTACCATCCATTTTAGGCTATAACACATTGCAACTTATTCAACAGTGAGTAAACTGCGGATGTTCCCGCATAACAGAATAGCTATACTCCTAACATTACTCGTATTTGTTCTAGAAACATGCCTAGTTCCTTAGGCTCCCTCCTTCCTTCAGTGGTTACGTGTTTCATGCTGGCTACACGTGAACAAGTCATACTTAATTCAACACAAGGTCTACAGACCTTAGAGGTGTACATTTCATTTTCATACATCAAAGCGTTAGAATTTGATTGGCTGTCAAGGGCTATGTTGAAGCGTCCAAACAGGAAGTGAGGTCAAATCTCGGAGACGCTTTGAGGTATTGAGACCATATTTGTCGGGATGATTTTGGACACCATCCAAAGTAGCCTCAGTAAATGTGTTGTAATTTGGCCACTAGGGGGCGCCGCAATTAGCAAAAATGCATTTTGGCTCATATCTCTTTACGTCTTTGGGATGACATCTACATTTTTACATTGGAGGTGCTCTGGGCCATACCACTGATGAACCTAGGCAACTTGTCAGGTCAGTGTAAGAATTCGGCAATTGAGGGCAACGCCGCCAAACTCGAAGCAGCTTTGCATCTTGGCCAAACTTTGGCGCTCTGACCTGAGGACAAGCGGTCGCGTCTCCTGCCGGGCGCTGTCGCGGCGCGTCTGAGCAAGCACACTTCGCACTTTCCCACCGGGAAATGCATTCTAGTTTGATTTAGCCGTTTTTATTTGATAGTTTGATTCTTAATGGTGAAGTTCTAAAAAAAAAAAAAAGGCCAGGGCGGTAGCGACGGGCCCCGGGAGGTCACGGGCCCTGGTGCGACTGCACCGGCTGCACCTACTGTTACGCCACTGGGTTGGGCCAACGTTGGCCCAACGTTGGATAAGTTGTTTTTTGGTTGGCAGAAGGTTGGAAGGGTATTATGAAGATATGGTTGGGCCAACGTTGGATAAGTTGAGTTTAAGTTGGCAGCAGGTTGACAGGGTATTATGAAGATATGGTTGGGCCAACGTTGGCCCAACGTTGGATACGTTGTTTTTTGGTTGGCAGAAGGTTGGAATGGTATTATGAAGATATGGTTGGGCCAAAGTTGGCGCAACCTTGGATAAGTTGTTTTTTGGTTGGCAGAAGGTTGGAAGGGTATTATGAAGATATGGTTGGGCCAACGTTGGATAACTTGCTGGGAGATCTCCCTCGCGGTTGGAGTACACAAAGTTTTCCGGCCACACTAGACCGAAAAATCAGAAGAGACAATAGTTTGTATCCCTTTCTAAAACGGATAGTTCCGGTCCTTGATTATGATTGGCTGAATCGCGTTCGATGCCGTTGTATATAGCACGATAAACACACACCTTGACCGCATTTCGTTCTATAGTAATGCGCTAGCACAAAACTAGCAGTGGCTGCGTCTTGTTGTTGCTTGGCAACCATTCATATGGAGGGAATATATTTCTTGGTGGAAGAATGATTATCTACCCAGGTAGCAAGCTGACTTTGGGCCAACGTTGGGCCAACGTCAGAAGTTGTGTTGGGCTAACGTTGGGCGCTGACATTGGGCCAACGTAATTTTGTCCGGTGGGCCAACGTTGGGCCAACTTTGGATAGGTTGTTTTTTTGTTGGCAGCAGGTTGGCAGGGTACAATGAAGATATGGTTGGGCCAACGTTGGCCCAACGTTGGATAAGTTGTTTTTTGGTTGGCAGAAGGTTGGAAGGGTATTATGAAGATATGGTTGGGCCAACGTTGGATAAATTGGTTTCAAAGCTAAACATTTCTACCAACTGATAGACTATACTTGGACCACCCTGGACAAACATTTTGTGAGATGATCAGCGGACCTGCCAGCCAGCAGGCGCATAGGAACCGCGGGGGTCGGGGGGGGGGGGTCGGGACACCCCCAATGTTGGACCCCCTCCCGAAAGAAAAACGCTGCAAAGTACAGATGTTGTTGATTACTTAGCTTAATTATATCCTCCTGAGTTACGGCCCCATAACTATAGCTATCGGTGCTCATCGGAGGTCTTTCACATTGTGTTTTAAGAATGTTTCCCGAAACGAAGCCCGTCTCAATAATGCAGCATGGAGCACTTCCTCACCTTGAGTGTCTGAAAGCTGTAGGCTACTCCCTCAGTCCAAATATTTAGTGTACGGCCTTCTTTCATTCTTTTCGAAATAGTTAAGAGGATAGCCTATTGTGGGTGAATACAGTAGTCTACGATAGCCTAAATAAGTTAGTCTTACGGCTGTCGCTTTTAAATGTAGACTTATCACTTGCGAAATCGGACGTGGCACATAGCCTAATTATCTGGTTACCTGGATTTAGCAAGTCCATACACTTTGTTCATCCTATTATAGGCTATGCTTTTAAAATTAAATGTGTAACAATTTGCCTCTTATTATAATCTACACACTGTCACGACGCACATAAGGTTACGGGCGGATATGAGCAACCGAAGGCCTCGGTTGACTTAAGATAAACGGGCAGAGTGCCTGTTTACAAACTACGTCAAACATGCAATAATCTAACAAATGAAAAAACACACATGAAAGATGAATAGGCTACTCACTGTATTTTGTCACAAATTAAGCAATGAGTTCGTTCGTGGCCACCTAGCGCGCAACTTACGCGCTGAGGTGAAGGCCCGACACATAGGCCTACTAGGCCTAATTAACACAAAGCTTCATAATGCACAAACAAACACCCCCTCAAAGTTCAGTGTCCATACGTCCAAACAATAAACATAAGAAGCCGACAGTCAAAAACGACAACGAGATCTCCCAGACACGAAAAACAATGTTTATCTTGAGTATCGTTCCAACACTGATGCGCAAGGCAATCTCAGCTTTCGCTATCGTTAGCTGTATTCCAATGAGAAAAATCCACAAGGAAATGGTCACGGCAATGCAGCATACAGGAATCTTCTAACCACGTTACTTTGTTGAGCTGGCTACAGGTAACAATCGCCACAGCGCGCTCTCCCTGCGTCTCCATTTAGGGCAAACCCATTCATTGTGCCCAAAACGCGCATCCATCTGTCAGCTGACATAAAATTTACTTAGATGGCATATGAAAAGTCAAGAAGAAGAAACATATTTTCATTTAAGCAACGTTTATGCAACCATGTAAAGCATTGGGGGAGTAAGTTGTCCTACAGACTAGCTGTGTGCGTTTTCAGGGAAGAAATGTGTTCTGAATAGCCTATGTGCAGATGTTCTTCCCAGTTCCAAAAATAGGTTAAGAAAAAGACTGAAATACATATTTTCAAAGTGGCATCTTACAGAGGGCCATTAAAACTTCAGCAATAGGTGTTTTATCTCTTATGTGACTTATAATTCGCCCCCTTTATTTATTAATATCAAAAAAATTCGGCGCGCGCAACGGACCTCATTCTTGTCCCCCCCAATGCTTACTACGTTCCTACGCGCCTGCTGCCAGCAGCAAATTTGCTTTACCAACCTGTTCAATATGTATATGAAATTAGCCTAAAAGTAGCATTTAGATACATTAACAACAAACACTGCAGTATTAATTAGAATATAATTATTTATTCTGTAATATGTGATAATTGAGTTGAATGTTTGTGTACTCCCATTTCTGACTTGTTGTAGCATTCTCCTGGAAAAAAATAATAAAACAAATAAATAAACAAAGAAACAAAACAAGCTGACCGGCAAAATGACAAAATATATCAGGAGAGAGAAATTGCATGAAAAACTTACATTCACTGTCAGAGCTGCTCAAAAAGATGGGGTGAGGCAATGATTTCTGTTTTTCTGTAAAAAAAAAAAGGGGGACAGTAATTTAACCTACAATCACTTGTAAACCCATGTTGTTTAAAGGGATATTCCGCCATTTTTGGAAATACGCTCATTTTCCACCTTCCCTCGAGCAAAACAATCGATATTTACCTTGTTCCCGTTCATCCAGCCATTCTGTGAGTCTGGCGATACAACTTTTAGCTTCAGCCTAGCATAGATCATTGAATCGGATTAGACCATTAGCTTCTCACCTGCTAGCTTCATGTTTAAAAGTGACTAATATTTCTGGTAATTTTCCCATTTAAAACGTGTGTCCTCTCAAGTTAGAAAGTGCAATAAGACCAACTGAAAATGAACCCTGCCGTTTTTCTAGGCTGATTTGACATGGAACTACATTCTCATCTGGCGTAATAATCAAGGCAACTTGCAGCTACTGGCACTACTACTGCTTGATGTCTATGGGGACTATTTTCAGATGCTGCGTACGATATCACTGCGCCTATGGTACGTTTGCAAGTTGCCTTGATTATTACGCCAGATGAGAGTGTAGTTCCATGTCAAATCAGCCTAGAAAAACGCCAGGTTTCATTTTCAGTTGGTCTTATTGCACTTTCTAACTTGAGAGGAGACGCGTTTTAAATGGGAAAATTATCAGAAATCTTAGTCACTTTTAAACATGAAGCTAGCAGGCGAGAAGCTAATGGTCTAATCCGATTCAGTGATCTATGCTAGGCTGAAGCTAAAAGTTGTATCGCCAGACTCACAGAATGGCTGGATGAACGGGAACAAGGTAAATATCGATTGTTTTGCTCGAGGGGAGGTGGAAAATGAGCGTATTTCCAAAAATGGCGGAATATCCCTTTAACTACTGTGGTGAGGAATAGGAACATAATAAGAATGGGATGGTATTATTTGCCTTTGCAGAAACAAACCAGTGAGTTTAACAGGAGACAGAATTTAATTGGTGATCATATACTTGCTATACCTCATGATGCATGCATAGGTATAGCATAGGTTTCCGCGTGTATGTTCACGCCGTTCGTGGCATCATGACTCTGCGTTAATATACACGCCACTTTTTGACAGCCAAATGGCGTTTTATATCACGCAACTAGAGGTTTCCGCGTGTATGTTCACGCCGTTTTTAGCGTTCGTGGCATCATGAGTCTGCGTTAATATACACGCCACTTTTTGACAGCCAAATGGCGTTTTATATCACGCAACTAGAGGTTCCCGCGTGTATGTTCACGCCGTGTTTAGCCCCATAGAAGCAGGCAGGATCTTCTGGAAGCTATCGGCGTCCAAAGTTGCAATTGTTTCACAGCAGGTACTCCTCTTCGCGTCGTAACAACGCCCCTAGCTGTTCGATTATAGCCTACAGTATAACGCACGGCCTCTCGGGGCTTATTGCTTAATTAGCCCTTCTCACTCACTCACTGACACAGTTGGCCTTTGTTAGGTCTTGCTTGAACTGGTGTCCATCCCGCATCCTGAGATGTGCAGTCACAAGCCAGGGCTAGACAACAAGTTGACGCCAAAACTGGACGACTTTAAATAGCCAGTAGGGGAGAGTGGGGTAAGATGTCACACGGGTAAAGCCGCCTTCACATTGGCACTCCGACTCCGTGATTCGCAGTGCTCCCCCGTACGACGTCGGACTTGACCGTTGGAAGTGTCGGAGACTTTTCGAGTTTGGGAGTAAAATGTACAATAGTGCTATTTTATTTCTAAATTAATTGTCTAACTGCCCTAATAGTGTTAAAAGACCATGTAAGACAGTGACATGACAAAAAACTTCGTTTGGAAATAATTATTTATTTTACATCAACCGTTCATTTTATTTTTCACAAGATGGGCTTATGCACCACTATGGATCATACACGTTCCTTTTCGATGACTTTTGTTTTAAACTTTATCGTTTAAAAGCATGTAATATGACATTATAAAAGATAGATATTCAATTTGTTTATCAGTACCATAGCAACGCTAACTTCCTTCGGATAGGAACCGTCCGTTGCTGTCGTAGGCCTACGAGTTCAATTATTTTAACGCATGCGGATGACCAACGGACCCGATTTTTTTCGCACCGCACTGTTCGGACCCATTCGCATACGGTCTGCGAATCTCCATAGGAAATGAATGACTTCCGGCCGTTTCGCAGCCGTATCTACTGTGCCAATGTGAAGGCGGCTTAAGTTGTCACATTTGTCATATCTCAGCCACTACATGGCACTGGTCAAAACCGTTAGAGAAATGTTTTTTCTTCTAACTCATTACTGGTGTATCAACAACATAATTAGTACCATTTAAAAGTATGAGAGGGCTACAATTGAGTAAGCTTTCTTCTTAGCTGTGCTATATGTCATATGGGGTAGTTGTCACATTTCTGGAGGGGTTAGTTGTCACACACTAAAACACATGGAGGCTAATAAAAGTGAAAAAAAAAAAATATATATATTTTTTTAATAGTCATGTAAAGGAATGAAAATGAATGAAAAGATCTTTCCTGTTCATTTCAAGCTCAAATAAACTTTTTACATCATTTTTTAAAATACCTTAATATGTGGTATTATTCCATTGGAATAATATAGGGACAACTTACCCCGCTATGGGGTTAGTTGTCACATTTGCTTAAGGTGCATTTGACTATATTCAAGCTGATCAAGGTCCCTCCATTTGTACCTGACACATGAGGCTTCCTTTGTGTCCTGAAAGGGACAGTTTTTGCGGAAACTGATTTTTTAGTAAAAAGTGTGACACCTACCCGCTCTCCCCTAGTCATATGTTGTCAAAACAGTACCAGGGAACTGGAAGACACATGCCTTTCGCACAGCTGAGCACATGCACTCTACTGTTGCGGTCATACCTGCCTTCAAGCGCTCTACAATTTTTACTTTTTCTTCAGTCTTCACAAACTGCATCCTCTGAGTCAATAGTACTGCTTTAATTCAGGCCGCAATGTATGCAGCTACACAATTATTCACAATGTTGCTTCCCCCTTTAGCTGAATTTTGACATTTCAGGAATTCTCATGACTTTAAATAAGTGTTAGACCAGTGTTTTCTCAACAGTTGCTGAGACATCTGACCGTTTTTTTCTGGAGTAGTTTTCCTCGAAAATTCTGTTTCTATACCATGTTGACCTCATATCATACCCTGTCAAAACTCTTGTTGCAATAAGATGCCTGCCATATAATGTTAATGATAGTTTCAAATAAATTGGAACAACCTACATCAGTATAATAATAATAATAGTAATAGTGATAAGAGTAATAATATTAATAATGAAAACAGTGACTTTTCATATTAACAACATAAATATTCAAAGCACATACAAAATAACCATAATTAATTTATGGAATGCAAGATGAGCAGATAAGTATGTAAACATTTTTGAAAGGAAGTAGAACATTAGGTAACTCATTCCACAAGATTCTCTGAGAAAAAAGCGGATGGTCAACACAACACAAACACTCATCAGAGGACCGCAGTGGTCAAGAGGGGACTAATTAGGCTGGATCATGGGGTGCCTCTCATTCGCCTTTTATATAGCGATCTTCCTTCCTCTGTCCTCGTCCTCACTGATCTACATAAAGAATGATGGGGCGGCAACAATGGGATAGTCTATCCAGTGTTAGTTATAGATCAGTGGAAACGAGCCTGGAGGACCGAGCGTTGAGGAGAGAAGTTGAGAGGCACCCATGGCGTTAAGGTAGCAAAATGCAGATCCAGTAATTGCAAAATAAGGGACCAGAATTTAATTTTGCCTGCTATACTTGGGTTCCATCAAGCCAAAGATCCTTAAGGCGTAGCAAGATACGTCGTCGTAGTTCATGTCTATGGGCGCAAAACGGGGATCACTTCCTCTACATAAAGAGGCGCGTCATTGCGTGTCAGACGTATTCATGGGTTTCATCAGGTCCCTTTCCACAGGTGTACAAAATCAAGCACTCGATTATCAATGCTTGATGATGTTCCAAAATAATCTTGCTGCTCTTTCAAGCCCTCTACATTTATTAGTTCTAATATGGAAGTAACACACACAAAGCATAGCCTACATTTCAAGGAATTGAATAAAAACATCAATGGAATAATGGAAATATGTCGCTGCTCTCATTAAGTTACCCCAGCGCCATCTGATCGTCGTTAGCACAAATCAGGATTTGGTTCAGCTGGCTGGCTAATGTGTTGTCAAGGTAGAGCGTACGTAGCAACCGGCCAATAAGCAGAATAAACAAGAGGGGCACACCTGATATAAAGTCGATTTTCTCCAGACGGGAATGCTCAAAAATGCTAAAAAGGTACCTGAAGTGGTCAGAAGGGGTTGAGGGTCATGAAACCGTGCCCAAAATTCACATTCCTAACTCTAGAGAATGGAGATTTTAGCTTATAGTTGAAATTCTGATCTATGTCCATAGACTTCAATGGAACAGTTGCTGCCTCTGCTCTGCATAAAGGGGGATTTTGACCCCCCCTCTTGTGATTCGGGTTCCAGGAAGTGTCTTCTCATGAAGTATCTTGCTCCGCCCTTAATTATCTTTGATCAAGCCCATTTCCACAGATGTATTGATGACACACCATCCAGTCTGGATTCATAATTTAAGTGTTTGATTTTATACACCTGTGGAAAGTGACCTGATGAAACCCATGAATAAGAAGCCAATGAAGAGTAACAAAGGAGGTACAAACATGCGTCTCTGATTAGACCAGAGGTGCTGCTGTGGAATTTTGAATGTGATGTGTGGTCTCACTACACAAGCAGGTAGTCCAGCTAACAATGTATTGCAATGGCCTGTACAGATTGTGTAGTATTGTCATATAAGGTTAGATCTTCCTAATATTGTACAAGATTAACAGATATGACTATGACTGAGGCTGCATTCTCAGATTTGTAGCTGGTGTTCCATTGATACACCCAAATTACATGCTGTTTTAGCTGGGGGTCAGGCTGTTTTCGCTGGGAATGCCAAGATTGGTTTTAGAGTTTAATCTGGAGGCATCATCATCTAGACTAAAATATCCTTGAAATAATGTCAATCCCTTATCAGAAACAGCACTCATCAGGTGGGAAAGACAGGTAAAGTTGAGTGTCATCTGCATGTGTTTGATGACATTTCCTATGCATGAGAAACGACAGACCCATACGGTCCTCTCTTTCTCAGGACAGTTTTTTTGTCAGACATGTTGGATATGTCCATATCCTGAAAACAGGACGGTGGCCACTATGTCTCACAAGCTGTGTTTATGATTCATAAGACTATGACAACCTGTACATCTGATGGACCATCAAAACCATTTTCTTTTGTAGCAACTGCTTACAGAAGGTGTGCCAAGATCTTGAGGGAGTAAGCGGAGCATAGTTTCATGTTCAGCCACACATTTTATACAGGCTAAGTCAGGCCACTTTGTTGGCTATTTACGAGATGAAAGCTACAAAATAGCCATCCCATCATCTCCATGAGATGTCGTCTAGGATATACATGACCAGCACCTTTTAACATGACATGTGCACAGAAAAATAACCCATATGAAAATAGTGGCCCTGTGTTACATTGTTGCTCTCTACATTTAAAGGGACATTTCACCGATTAGCATTGAGCTTTGTATCTTTAGAACGTTTTTGAATGGTTGCGCATCATTCCCTCAGTTTGCCTTGAGATGGGAGAAATACGGATTTCAATGAAGCCCACGAATAGGACTTCCTGGATGTAGGAATTCCAACATTGAAATCCGTATTTCTCCCATCTCAAGGCAAACTGAGAGAATGATGCACGACCATTCAAGAACATGACTGGTTTTCTAAAGATACATCCTAATTGGTGAAGTGTCCCTTTAAGGGCAATAAACCTGCAAGTTACAAGGGGTTATATACATGGAAGCTTTGATTGTTGAGAGGGGAAAGGAAGTTTACCACGGAATTAAGGAGGGGAGGGAAAAAAAAAAAAAAAAAAAAGTATCACACACACTGGTTGAAAACGCCACACTACAATCAAAAATGAATCGACCATCTTTTTAATTATGGACAGAGGTCTATATAATAGCAGGGCTGGAATTCACACATTTTTATAAGCACTTAGTTGTTCCACGCTGAACAACCGTATTTCTTTCAGAGCAATTGCGCAGTAGTGCTGTTGGTAAAGCATAAGGGATAAGAAAGAATGATCACTTGTTGTACAGATAATTTTTTTCATGGCCAGGCTTACCAGGTGAGTTTACATCAGTTTCAGTAAACAGGAGTGCATCATGTAAACATTTATCAAATTGATGGGCTGTTTAAGAACTTAAGTGGTGTAGAGTACATCTAGCAAATGTATTTTGGTTTTTCCCCCAGATCCCAATTTTTCCCCAAGTCACATTCATGTCATCAGGTTGTTTTAACTCATCTCAAGTTTCATAATCACCAGTGGCATATAGATGGATGAGCTTGGCATACATCTTTAACATTTAACACTTGAATCTTCCATGAAGATTCATCCAAGAAACTCACAGGGACCATTTTTACCATGTCTAAGTAGCTGGACCCCTTGAGTGAAACAGAACTGAGAAGTTCTGCCTATTTCAAATGACAATTTACCAAAGGCAGTAACCTTTTTCAGAAATACTCAACATAAGAGCTTGTCTGATCCCCAAGGTGCTTGACTGGAGGCAACTGTTTACAATAACAAAAAGCAACCCATAGGATACCACACGTTTACTGCCGCACCTTTCACATCTGTTTGGAAACGCGCATTTTCAAGCAGCAATACAAAAAGTATCCATGAAGAATGCATAACCTCTGAAAAAAATACTGTATGAAAACATCCCTGCTACCTTGTTTTCTAAAATACAAAACCTCTACCAATAATTTGCTTCAGAGTAGCAAGAAGTCCTTTCCTTTTTTTTCTTAATTTTTTTCCTTTTTTTAAAACAGGTAAAATTTCAGTCCTCAGGGGGTGAATGGCAATGGATGACAGTCTTCCATCATTTCATCTGCTGAAGGATCCTTAAGCATGCAAGCCTCGTAGAGGAGGGGCCCAGCGGGGGGGCGCTCCAGGTCCAGCTCACTGGGACTGGACTCAGGCAAGGGCCGGGAAGGCCTCGGGGTCGTCCACGTTCGGGACAGACACTCCACTTGGCTGCGGAAGAGAAGATGAGAGCAGAGCAACCGTATCAGTATGCGTCAATCTCTTCACAGTTGCATACATTGTATTAGATGTCCCACATCCACAAAAGACTGATTATGTAGAAAATGGAAGTTGTTACATGTTGAATGCCTATATTACTTAAATTAAGAATTTCACTACAAGTTCTTTCGTAAACTTTGAGTACCGTTTCCCCAGTGACGTTGCATTTATTGCTTTCTTACACACCGAAAAGTAACCCTGCCCACCATTCCCAGCAACAGCTCTCAGCCATCATGAACTTTTGGTATTCAAACTCTTTGGACAAACAGGTTTATCAACATTGAAAAAAAAAAAACTAAACCTTTTTAGCATTCTACAACCCAAGGGAATTCACACAAAACATTATCTGGGATCTTTTTTCAAAAAAAAAAAAGAAAAACCCTTTTGCCTTAATTTGGCATTTTGGTGACTTTAAAATACTGTGTATGAGAGGATAGATGCCCCCAACAGTTACAGGCAAATAAAACTGGGTCAGCAAGTAGACAGCATCAGACTAGGTTTTACCTTATCAGTGCGAACACCGCGTGGCGGCCTGGCGGTTTCTGGTCCATGGCCTCCGCGTCCTCCTCGGCCTCCCCTGCCCCCCCTTGGGCCTCCGCGTCCGCGGCTTGGGCGTCCCAGATCTCCAAAGTTGATCTCCAGCTGAGATGTGATGTCATGGGCTGGCTTCCTTGAGGCGTGATCATCGTCGCCGGTCTGAGAAGAGTTTACTCAGGTCAGTACATCTTGGTCTACACAGCTGAATAGATTACTGCTATAACCTTAAACAGCAATAATTCCTGAATATTATGCATACATACCACCTTTGTGTCGATATCCCCTTCAGTATCAATCATGCCAGGCTTCATGACAGAAAAGAAACAAATCTCATAAGAATCACCTTTATATTGGACATTCAGGATTACTTTACCATAAAATATTTACACACCTTTTTTAAGTTACTCATATTTTTAATACAATTGCAATAATGTTTAGCTATACACATTCATAAGCAAAGTATTTCAATACATCAATTACATAATTTGTGGAACAACAGCTACCTCAGTTTTAGACTTGTGCAGAACATATCCTTTCTTCCATTGGCTGTCGGCTCCCTCGTTGGCCTTGCGGATGTTGAACTCCACCTTGGCTCTCTCCTTATCCTGCACGGCCTTCCATTCATCAAGGGTCATTTCTTTGGCCCCTTCCTCTTTCACCTCTCCGGCCTCGTTTTCCCTGGAAGGAGACATGGCAAATGGTAAGGACATTGCTGACTACAGGTGAAAGCATCAGAGTAAAGCTCCTTGCCCGTTCCCAGATGAACAGACACAAAGCACGGGTGGTCAGAAACTGTCGCACTTTGGCCTCGGATATACAGGAGTTTCCCGTTTACCAACAAAACTAGATGAGTGCGCAGCCTTGGGCTAGAAGACGCTGAGTGGCCAGTCACAACATTATAAAGTTGACCTAATAGTCGGCTGCTGTAAGCTACAATCAGCATTTTTGTATGCCACTGTTGTCTCAATGATGATAACATCGTATTTCACTTTGTTGTTAATTTTACCATCGTCATTTCGAATGGTGCGGTTTTCGGCACTTAAACTCATTGTAATCTTTTCATGGAGAGCACTGCTCTATGTCATGGTGCTTTCTGTTGCGCACGCATGTTTTTGTGATATTGCATAGAAATCTATACTTGAACCAAGGATGCGTCATGAACAATGGGTGTTGCATGCATAAACAATAGTTAATTAGATGCATATGACTGCTGTATAAAATGCTAG
The DNA here is from genome assembly GCF_963854185.1 of Sardina pilchardus. Classification (NCBI taxonomy): domain Eukaryota; kingdom Metazoa; phylum Chordata; class Actinopteri; order Clupeiformes; family Clupeidae; genus Sardina; species Sardina pilchardus. The sequence goes on along the minus strand of NC_085008.1, from coordinate 16,862,703 downwards.
TTGATGACTACAGTGTAGTGCTAGTTGACTAGTTAGTTTACTCAGTTGATACGGAGGGGAAACTCATGCTTTAAAGGGTCACTTCACCGATTAGCATTAAGCTTTGTATCTTTGGAAAACCAGTTATGTTTTTGAATGGTCGTGCATCATTCCCTCAGTTTGCCTTGAGATGGGAGAAATACGGATTTCAATGTTGGACTTCCTGCTTTCAATGATGTAAAAATCATAATTTTGTTTCATTGAAAGCAGGAAGCCCTATTCATGGGTTTCATTGAAATCCATATTTCTCCTATCTCAAGGCAAACTGAGGGAATGATGGACGACCATTCAAAAACATGACTGGTTTTCTAAAGATACAAAGCTTAATGCTAATCGGTGAAGTGTCCCTTTAAGCCTTCTCCCTCTGAACTGTAGAATGACACACCCACTCTGGTTTGCAGACAAGACAACCATTAGGTTCCAGCTCTGAACTTAAGTGCCACAGTCAAACTGATTTTTTATTTGGTTAAAATGATGTGAATGGTTCAAATGTTGGTTCGGGAATGGAACTGTTATCTGCCGGTGGAAAAGGGCTATTTGATGTCGCCACCACGTGGTCATGAAGTTCATGTACACCTCAAAAGTTCCAAAAAACCTGTGCTATTAGCGCTATTCTATTAGCCTAGAAATCTAGACGCCCCTAGCGGCAACACATCTCATATCTACTAGTCTCCGTTGACTTGGGAGCTGTCTAATCTCAATGACGGCCGACAACCATTTATCCCACTGCTTCGATTGAGCCCTGCTGTGGCGAGTTCTTAGACCCTACATCTTGATGTGGGTCTAGCTTGTTAGGCTAGTACTAGATCCTTATGGCAGGGAAAATCACCGCCATTGTTTTCCCGTGGTGTCCTATTGAAGTGTTGTCACTCTGTTCCCTTCCACTCTGGTGCTCTCGCAGTACTGCAGGTTTGGTTCACAATGCAGTCAGCTTCTTTTCTTCCACAAATGGTCATTACATGGGTGTGATTCTGCATTCATCATGGCAAAAACCCTGTGCTGTATCATTATCCTATGCACTACACAGTTCTATGCCGTGAATGGTAGTTTTTGGATCGATTCCCGTTCCCATAACCAAGAAAATCGCAGGGAAAATCGCGCACCATCATTTTTCCAGTGTCCTTTTGAAAGCGTCACCACTCCTTTCTCTACCGCTCTGGTGCTTGTGTAGTACTACAGGTTTTGTTCGCAACACAGCAGGTTGTTTTAATCCACAAATGGTCATTATGTGGGTGTGATTCTGCGTTAGCCATAGCAACGGGATACTCACTTGTTCTCAGAGTCAGCAGGGGGGTGCTCCTCTCCCTCTGGGGTCTCCTCAGTAACATTTGACTGGTCAAGCTCACTACATAGGGAGTGAAAAGACAATTCAATATCAGCTCAACTCACACACTCAAATAAAAGCACAGCTTACACTAGCACACAATAACACACAAATATCCGTATCATTTTGAAAAGGGAGGAGACATTTTCGTGCTGTGCAAAACATCTGGGATTAATACTTGATGACCAGATACACCAACCCTCTTCTCATTAATGATTCTCAAGGTTTTAGGGAATTTAGGTTTCAGGAATTAGAGTAGACTACCGAAGCCTTGGCGGCTGCCTAGCAGGTAAAAGGCTATAGCCTACATTTAAAAACAATTTATGAGGTAGAAACGATGCCACATGTCAAAATGCAATGCTTTCGATGGTACTTCGAAAGCTTTGTTTCGATCCAGTGACATTGCAGTCATGGAAACTGAACGTCACACTTTGGTACTCTATTGGAGTGGGCCATTTCCAATTAACTATTCATTATCTTTACTATACTGGTTTAAGTGGACACCCAAGCAGAACTCACACAAGATTCAGTTCAGTAAAAGATTCAGTAAAAACTAACCTCAATTCATCCTTGACAGTCCCCCAGTTGTGAGATCCACTTCCCCCACGCTTTTCCTCAGCTTTCAGGCTGCTGAAGCAAAAGTTTATACTTAGCTGGGAGAGACAGTACCAGACAAAAACATAGACTGTAAAATAGACTAATGGTGAAATAAAATCAATAGCAATTGTGCGCGCATGACTTACGATCGGTCACTGCCGCTGTGTCTGTCGAATTCGCGTTTTCCACGAGCATCAAAGCCGTCGGTTCTGCCAATACCCCTGCCGCGTCCTCCTCCTCGTCCGCCTCTGCCGCCACCACGGCCCCTGAACGGCCGGTCACCAGCAGGCCTAAGAGGCATTCGTAGACAAGCGTCACAACTTAAATCTTATCCAATTAATGTTTAGTGCATTTTAGTATATACAATCTTGCGGTTTTCTTTTAGCTATATTGTATGAAGCACTACAAGAAAAGGTTTAGGATTTAAGTGTGATACGGAACACATGACGACACACCCTCAGCTATTAAAATAACATTCATATGACTTGACTTTCACAAAGGGTGCTGGTACTTCACTGCAAGGAAACTCATTAAAATCCAAAAATCATTGGTGTCACTCACTTTTCAACTGAGAACTCTCCACCCTCAGCAGGCTTCTCATCACCAGGCTTGTCAAAGCGGCGTTCACGTGGTGGCCTCCGGTCTGTCCGCCTCTCCGTGGGAGGACGCCCCTCCCCTTGACCCCCCTGCTGCTGAGACCCTGTCTGGCCTGGCTGGTCAGGTCTTCTGCCCATTCTCCTCATCCCTAAAATAGAAAAAAAAGAGGTTCTTTAAGACTCCAGACAGGTGGTAGCTGACCAGTTCATAAAACAACTGTAAGCCAATAAATGTCGAAAAAGTGACCACTTGGTTCTACAGATCTACTGAAAGGATTTGGTGCTTAGTCTATTTCAACTGATATCAGGCTATGATCCATCTGTGACTGTTTTTTAGAAGTCAATAAACACTTATTCTATGAACATTTTCAGATCAGAGTATTCAGTCACCTCAATGTGTCTGAGGGAAATAGCATTTGCATCAATGCATTGCACCAGTAACAAGGTTTCTGTGACAATGGAAGGTAAAGTGAAGTATTGTTTTTATAACTGTACTCATTAACAAAATAATTAAAAGAGTTCTTTCAAACCTATTCCACATGGATATTTTGTTCTCAAGATGAATGGAATGTTAATTTACATATAATGCTGGTAACACACCCATCTAGCATTACTCATTCTTTAAACTTGTGACACTAGCCAAGTAGTGTATCGCTGAAGTAAACACAGTCCAACTCGTCCACCACAAGGATCGATGAATGAAGATATAGATTCTGGCAAAATATGAATACAAAATCCATTTGGTCTTGTGATACTAGCCAGTGACATGGATATCAGTTTGACCATGTTTTTAAAGCACACTGCTTGTGCAGTTTTTAATACAACTCAACAACTCTGCTCTTCATATAACTGCTATTCTGTTTTGATAGTAGTGGTCACCTTATTACAAGTGTATGCAGCCTCACTAGCCAAATACAAAGTAAATGACTTCAATAGGTTTTTTATGTATACAGTCTTGTATAGATAATCATTCACTCTTGAATTGGACAGTGACATAACTAGCTTCAAGACATAAAAGGACTGAATGTGATTTTAGGGGAAACAATTTATAAATAAATCATTTTACAGAAGTTGCAGCCCATTTGTAATGCAAAAGGCTACAAATGTTTGGGATTTAGACAAAGGTATACTAGAGGATCATCTTTGAAAACGAACACCGGTCTTGATGTAATGATACCAGACTATACATTTGATAAGTAAATAAAATAAATTAAGTTGAAATGTGCATGTATGTCGACTATTTAAAAAGGTAAAGGACAAAATGCATGTGTATATCCAGAATCGTTTTGTAATCGACAAACACAATCACACAAACAAATCACTTGAATATTTTGGCTTAAAACACACCTTTCAAACTATAACTAATTAATGGTTTTAACTTAAACCATTAATTATTAATGATTGGCATTGTAGTGAACATTAGAAGAGTATTCTGAGTGAAATACAGGCAAACCAGCTAGATTAACGCCATTATTCTCGCTGCGTCTCGACTAAGGATGCAGCCTCCAGCGGGATTGGTTGAGCCCTCCCTCCACCTACCAAAATAGACATTTGCCAGAGGCTAGCCACACACCCCAGCAGCTGGTAACTAACTAACACGTTCGTGTGTGCACCTGTCTGGTCTTCTCTCGTCTTGCCCAATCTGACAGACAACTCGACATTTTACCGTTCCCAATTCTTGTTCTATTTCAACAATTCAGCAGCCAACAAATATACCACTTCTAAACAAGTTTACTGAATGGGTGACAAACAGCGTTTTTTGCGGAAATCGTTAGATATCCAAGGTAGTACACAAACTATCCTTCATGTGCGCCTCTAACTTTAACGCACTAGAGGGAGTGACTATCCTAAAGCTTGTTGACGCTTAAACCTGCTCAACTTCAGCCACGAGGTTTGTCACGCAACGCTAAAGCTCGCTAGCCATCATGATGCGTGAGCTAATCGGCTAAGTTAGCCTGTTTGCTAGTCTTACTGAGTCACTGTGTGATTTCACACCAGACCAACAATTAAGTGATTTGTTTGACTACATGGCGGGAACACAAGCACCATGTTCGCGTTAAATGCAATCTATATCAGAGTACAACAGAACACCATGGGATCGTGCGCACATTAACATTGATTTGTCAACATGCATGCGAGGGCCACTTCCCCAAGTTAGTGTGAACAGGCCTAAGCCACAGGAGATGTAAGCTAGTGTTTGATACACATACCAGAAATACGTAAAGGGAAAACATGTTTCTCAGGTGAGTGATTATAAAGGTGTTAATGCAAAATTCGCAAGAAAACCGACATTGTATTCAAAGCTCTCTGCTAAGCATCCCAAGTCCCTTACACAAAAGGGACCATGTTGACCTCATGGGGGGGGTTTGGACTTTCAAGCGCGCAACTTGCACCAAGACATTAGGGTCTTCAAATTATAGACATACGATGAAGTAAACAACCATACCATCCTTCTTGAGGGATACGGGTGCCTGTGTTTCTTCTTTCTTCTCGGGAACAGGGATCTTCCTGTCTTTCTGAGACTCTTTTTTGGCCACCTTTGCAGCTTGGCCAGCAGTCTTGGCGGTACCGCCAGGAGCCGCGTCCTTCTTCTTTTCTGCCTCCTTTAAAACCTCGAATGGGTCATCTTCGTCGTCTAATAGCTGGTCGAACCGATTGGTTACAACACAGCCAAAACCTTCTTGCAGATGTCCGGGCATGATGGCGCCCCTTCAGCAGGATTCTCCTCCGATTCTACGAGGCTTGGTGCGAACACTTCGCTAGTTGATGCCACAAGATGGCTGGGAAAGGAATTGCCTTCTCTTCCGGCGTGATAGACATCCGGGACTTCAACTCCTGCGCCATGTGGGGAATGTAGTCTTGACAGGCGAGGGCTATACACAGAGCTATGGTAGGAGAACTACTAGTCCCAACAATGCCAAACAAACAATGCACTTGCCTCAAGTGAAAGTCTGCCTGTCAGTTTACGTGCTGAGGGATGCGTTTTCACGACAAACTTGAAAAGCCTGTCAAGAATGTAGCTGCTCTAAATAATATGTAGAAGAGTTTAAAATGTCAGTTTGCAGACTTATGCAAAGTTGTAGATAGTGCTTGTTGATGGAAGATAGATGTAGGCATAGTCATACAAGTTTCTTTAAAACAGCCTATCCACTGTGTTTTTCTTTCTTTCTTTTTTTTTTGATGTGCAGTATGTTTGGCTGTGTGTGTGTGTGTGTGTGTGTGTGTGTGTGTGTGTGTGTGTGTGTGTGTGTGTGTGTGTAGCTGAGATGTGTGCAACATGTTGATGTAAAATCTGCTTCTATCATTGCATGGTCTTAAAAGTATGGAAGCACATGCAATAGCCTAAGCCTGAAGAGTAGGCCTAAGAGCTACAGACAAGATCAAACTGTGTCATGGACTTCAGGCTGTTAGAGGCTGACCCATATTAACTGTCTTATAGCCTACCAGTTGGCTACCAAGCTTTTGTATGTTGAAGAACTGCCTTGGATTAAATAGACCATGAACGCTGAGCAATGACAATCGGCCTACAGAACGTTTTGTCACATTCTTTTTAGAAAGTGAATGTTGCATAGACATAGTAAAAGTAAAATGCATTTCTATAGCACATTTACACAGCTGACCAACGTGCTGTGAAAGACAAAAATAAAAAAGTAAACTAAGATACATACATACATCTCTACACAGGAACAGCAGGACACAGAAAGCAAGCGTGGCATGTTAGAGGGCAGAAAAGGCTAGATTATAGGTGAGTTTTATCCTGGATATAAAAGCCGTGATGATGGACTGTGAATTTCTTATATCAGACGACAGCTGATTCCACAAGTGTTTTTGCCTTTTAGAGCGGGGGATCTTTGTTGCCATAGCTATCTAGACCTGGGGGCTGAATGGGAGTGTATGAGGTAGATTGGGGCACGGCAATTTTGTGCTTTAAAACCATTAGCAGAATCTTGAATTGGATCCTGAAATGAACTGGGAATCAGGGAGGCTTAAGGCTGGGTATATGCTCCAGTTTTTTGTGTACCAGTCAGCAGCCTTGCTGCTGCGTTATGGGCCATCTGAGGGCATGACAAGTGATTGAGGGAGAGACCTAGTTGAAGGAATTGCAGTAATCAAGCTGTGATGATATGAGTGACTTGTTCCAGGCTGATATGACAGAAGGGTTTAAGTTTGGTGATGGTAGGCTACTCAACTGATAGAACTGTGTTTGACAACAGATGAGTTTAAATCAAGATAAAGTCCAGAGTCAGCACCCATATTTCTTTGTGGTTTGACAAATGAGGAGAGCTGTCAGGGAGGGGGTTATACTAGGCTAGACATAGGCCAATAGGTCACACATTCAGTAGAAATAAGCAGAAGGCTAGACGTATTGGAACGCATGGAAACATCAGGTCCATTCAGAAATGTGAAACGTGTTTATTTCGAATTTTATATTGTCGCCAGGCGTTCTGTACGTAGACTAGGCTACGTCATAATAGTCTAAAAAAAAAAATAGAATGAAAGCAATATGTTGCAGATGGCATCATCACAAACGGGGTGTGTGTGATGCAGCATCAACAGAACGCAGCGTCATACGGGAACGGGATCACATTCAAAACATCTCTCGAACACCTGTAATTAAAACAATAAATAAAATATCATCAGGAGAGAATAATGTCAAATTCAGTGAGTGAGGCAATGATTGAATCTTATGCTTTGATGTTTTTTGTGATGGCGACGTTTTTTATCTATTTCTGCGGTATGGTTTGGGCTTTTTGCAACCCAAAATTGAGCGGAATTGATGACGATATTCTTGAGTCCGAGACTCATTATCTTACATTTAATAACGACATTCCTTTGGAGCATTTGGCTTCGCCACAGCAACTGCAGAGAACACGGGACTGGATTGTAGAGACTTCAAAGTGCACTGCAGGATTTGATACCACTTTAATAGACGACGGAGGAGAACGTAGGGGACATCACACATTTACCTCTTCATGAACAATGGACACATTGTCTTTCTTTAAAGTAACGGCTCTACTCGCGGATAGCCTGCTTGTTTTTTTTTTTTTTTTTTTTTTTTTTTTTGGAGCGGCCACAGAATGGAATAACAGCTTTTAGACAAACTGTAGCCTACAAGTGTGATCTACAAGGCGGTCAGTGTCCTTCTTTAACCTAGGCTACTTCAATGAAATATAGGAAACTGAAAATGGAGCTCAGATTGTAATTGCTCTGTCTATCAGGCTATGAAGTTATTGCAAGTGAGGGGAAACGCTTCACAATTGAAATGGGGTGCAGTGTTCCAGTGCTGTTATTTATTTGGCATTAAAGCTTTAGATCAGAAATGGTAGGCTATAGCCTTTAACTCCTGCAGGTTAACTGTGTGTGTTCTTCCATTCAGCTTTGGAAGTTGACTAACTGCCTTTAAGTTTGTAGAAGCTCTACTGCTAAAATATCTTCATTATACTGACCTTATCTCAAATGTCATGGGAACAGTTCCACACACTGGGGTACGTTAACCAGACAAGTTCCACATTAAAGGTCTAAAAAACATGGTCAGGCTTTACCATTTGTTGTCTCTCAGAAAGTCCACTCAAACAGGACATAGTTATTTTCCAAAGTTTTTATTACACTCTGTTGGTAACCACGAATCACAGTTATTGACATGAATACATTATGTATGTCACATGTAATGCAGACTCATACGGTCATTGATTATTATTTAAATGGAATGTACACAAAGGCACTCAAAACACACCTGCTGAAAGCACAAAACAGTGGCATGTGGAAGACAATTATACATCCCAGAGGTAAAGCACACACTGTGCACCTATCATATTTTTTAAATGCATTTTTTTAATTGAATAAAACTTGCTATAGAATATGCCAACAAATAAATTCAGTGTAGGTAGCCTAGTTATCTGGAAAATAACAGGCTAAAAAAGAACATTGCCTAAGCAGCGGACATTTGATCACATTTCATAGAGGGGAAATGCAAACTGCCACACTTAACTCTAGAGAGCCAGTGCTATTGTGACTAGAGTTCCCATGCCGACCCAGGTCACAGCAATGGAAGGTGATGACACTGCAGACTCAGTGTCCCTGTGCCCCAGCCTGTCCTTTATCTGATTCCGGATGGCTGCTCTGTGTTCACAACAGAACAGTGAGGCTGAGAGGGACAGAGTGACATCATTCAAACCAGAACCGCTAGTGGTCCTGTCAAGAGGACAGTTCAGTAATGAGCAGATCATTTGGACTGATGTTCAGGGCCTGTTGTGGATTTAAATAGGATGATTATGTCACAAAGATATACTTTAGATGCAACATAATGCATTAGATGTAGACTTCACCTGATAGGCTCTTGCAGCCTGAAGGAATAGCAGAGCTGATGCAGCATCCCCCAAAGCAAATTGTACTGATTCCTCAAACTAGCACTGGAATGTTAATTATCTTACTATTCCCCAAAGGTCACATCATAAGACTTTACAAAACGTTTTTGTTTTAGAAGGGTAACTTCAAAGAGGTGACAGACACATTTCTATAGCATAATAAACGATCCTGTCATCGTATGTCATTTAATAGTGAAATGTGACAGCAAAAACAAAAAAATCTTTCTTTAAAATGAGCAACTATTGCATAATCACATGTTTCCTTGATGAATTAAATAAAAGTTGCCAAAGTTGTCTTTTGTATTGCATCAGTAGGTGTAAACTCATTGACCAAAGGACCTGAAGTGTGGGAACCAACAGTCTTTTCAGTGTTTCCATGTTTGGGTTGGGACCAAAATAGCCCTACAGATAAAAGGATTTTGCTCAAATTACTGGTGACATATATTATTGATTCTGATGTTCTTCCTCTGCCAATTTCTTCCGTAATTTGTCTTCAAGGTCTTGAAGCTTTTTATAAAGGGCCTCTGACCAGTCCTCATCAATATCCATCTAGAGAGTGACAAAGAGATTCATAGATGCAGTGAAGAATGCTTTACAAGACATAAAGGTATTAACTGAAAATGAAAATATTAAATAATGAGTAGACCATGTTATGATGCTTAGGATGGAAATAAAGCATAACACCAACAACAAAAAAAAAACAGAAAAGAACTGAAAAAGAACCCCAGTTTATATGCCACTATGGAAGTAAGGCTCAATACTTGAAAGATCATTGCTTGTACCCAAATGTCCCCTTGGTGTTAAAGAGCTATCCAAATAAGTTAGCAGTTGGTAGTGATGTTGAGTTGTTACAGGCTTTTGACAACATGTTTGTATAATGTTCAAATGTCCACAGTTTACATCAAATTGCACAGCTTTACCAGCACACATCATGCAACTTCTGACAAAGCTTTGTTGGCATGTATGAATTACAGGTGGTTTTATGCGGCTATAAACTAGCTCATTTCCAAGGTGATTCAATTGAAAAGAGATAAAAACAAAGACAAGCCATAGGGTTTTCTGTTCTGACCTTGTGAGGCTGAGTGTAGTTGTTGCCAAGCCCAGAGGTCAAACTGTGGTATTTGACCAGAGGATCCAGGGACTCAGGTTTCTGCATGAACAGCCAGAACTGCCAGAGAAAGGACAGGAAAAACAACAGATGAAAGGACAGCTGAGTCACAGTGCACTGAGAGGAGAGTACTAGGGGTTGTCCAAGGATATTACTGTGCATTCAATATCGGGAGGGGACGGTGGTGGTGGCGGGGCGCAAGGGACAGATCCATTAATCAAGTCATATCCGTCCTCTAACATAATCCTGTAAGAACATAAAGTATATTGTAACCAGCTTTCTACCTGATCAGACGGTAATTTCTGTTAAAGTAACTATAATGTTAGTCCTAAACAGTGATATTGTGTACTGTACATGCATTCCGCCCCTTCCACACTGAAATCACTAGAGACACCGTTTACCACAGTTCTGTACGCTTTACTCCAGGGGATGGTTTTACGACACATCATTGTAACAAGAATATGAGATGGTCATCTCTCAATAGGAGGGGAAGACAGAGCCTATCTTTTTTTGTTTGTATGGAATTATTAGGCAAGTAAACTTTTCTAACATACAGTAATTCTCTTTTAATCAAATCAATTTGTCCTAATACACACTCTCAGGGATTTATATCCCTTCAAATCAACAGATCTGAGTTTGGAAAATTTGCTTGCACTCAATTAATGGCACAAATAATACTATAGAGATATTAAAAAGAGACATTTGTGTCAGTAAACAAACTAAAGGGTGTGTTCTTGCTTTGACTGATATTTAGAGTTCTTTTTTTTAATTTTGTTTGTTTTTTATTCCACTCTTGAATCACATGTTCTTTTTTGTTGTTATTTGATTGTTGTTGTACTGTATTTATTGTTATCTTGGGGCATTGCTGCATAAAAGAGCTTTGTGTGACTGATCTTCCCTGAATAAACAATGGAGGAGGATGATGATGATGAGCATCCCCAGTTCAGGGGAACCCAGTTGTAATGTAAGGGGCAGAGGGCGCATGTTCTCCGACAGCTGTGTGGGACACATTTGTGGAGGGGTTGGAAGAAGTTGATGTGCAGTAGTGGGAGAAAGAAATTGCGACAGGAGTACCATAAAATAAATGGCCTATAGCCTATAAATTGAAATGAAAGTCATTGACTTTTCCATTTTTGGTTCATGCTTGAGCAGAAGAGCAGCCCCATGCTTTTAACAGGTGCAATTGACTTGATAAGCAAAGTGGGTAGATAAGCAGAATGAACAACTCTGGCTTTACTGTCGCCAAACTGAAAATGAAATGTACTCCCTTTACCTAAACATTAGACAATGCTATAAAGTAATATACATTCCTTACAATGTTCACATTCACTGTTTAGATGAAGTTAATGTTAAAAAGACAGCAAAATTAAACTAAGTAAACTAGTGTGTTTGCTTTACATCACATTCAGAACATCAACTTGATTGTAAGATATGCACTCTTGCAGACATGTGCCTACAGTACTGCCTGTACATTAAATTTCCAAGACAAGTTGACGCTCCTGACCTAAGATGGTGACATACCAGTGTCATCAAAAGTGATTTGAGTGAAAGAACTCTATAATTCATAGTGCGACTGTGGTGTACCCTTCCAAGCGTCTGGCTGGCGGAATAACAAAGCTGCCGCATATCTTGAGGTTACGAGTAACAGGAGCAACTACCGCTGATTAAAATGCATGTTATCATGTTCACTCATTTTAAAAGTAATAAAACTGGCCTACGTTGGTCTAACACAAGAGAGTGCGTTTAAACAAATATCAGCAAAAATGGGTTCAAGATGGCCACTAGAGAGCACTGTAAATAGATCGCCTTCCGTTTCATGAGGCAATAAAGAACACAGAATGAAATACTGTTAACAAACATGTTAGCCTTTCACTAACTGTTTCATCTATACCATCTGTATGACTGGTATTAGTAGAAATTGTTGTGCAGATCGTAAATGATTTCTATGATAGAAAAAGATCTGAGTAACAGTCAATATGTATTTTGATCTATTTGGAGAGGCTTGATTGTTATGCATATTTTTGTGTGTGTTGATTGGAAGAATAGTATGTTAATACACAGTACACATACCAATGCCTCAGCTCCATTGTAAGGTGTCAAGGTGAATGTGTTGGTGAAGACTCTAATCTGTTCAAACAAATGACAAGCAAAGAAGATGGTCAAATAATTAAATTATATAAAAGTATTACAGTTGAATTGTTTTATCTGAATTTAACTATTACAGGTATAATTACAATGACTGTGCTAAGTTTTTCTACTCACCAGCCACAAAATGGGCATGAATAGTGTCCAAAAGAAGGATGGCAGGATCCCATATGTCAGATTGGTCATTACCAGTCCTGGGCAAATCACAGACGAATACAAGCCCTGCAGGACAGGGCAGGCAATTATAAAGGTGGAAGATTTGTTTTCTGAATAATCACAGTAGATCATCCAGAAAAAGTACCTTTGTGAAATATGTCAGACATAAGAAGAACAATGATTGTGTTTACAGAGCACCCAAAATGATTTGTCCTCATCCGTCAACACACAATACCATTTTTTTTGCTTTAATATTGTGTTCAAAATTGACGAGAAAAACAATCAACTGGGTCCATTTTAAGATCCATATAAGGTGGAGAACTGAAAAGGCCAGAAAAAATTATGATAGTACATTCTAATGGTACAACGTAGTACGTACAGTACCATGCTCTGGCAGTACTGACATTCTCATAGCAAAGAGAAGTTTTCCACTCAGAGGTGGAAAAGTCCAGCTTCAGAAAGTCCAATCATGTATTGGTTCTACCTGTGCACTTAACACTCAAGACTCATCAATTAGCTGCTCTACTTGGCTGAAGGGTTGTACTAATGGTTGGCACAGATATGTGGTGGGACTTTTACTTTCTGAAGCTGGACTTTTCCACCTCTGGGAAAACTACATTCAGCGCAGTATGTACCCTGCTCTGGTAGTGCTGACATTCCAGTGCGTACAGTGCATTATGTACAGTATGTACACTGCTCTGTTAATCTCTTGGCTTGAATCTATGTTACCACAATTTCGGCCACAAAGATTTCTCTGCAGTTTGTAGTTACCCACTACCAACGACTCACCCTTGACTACGAATAAAAGCTCCGGGGCTATCTTTAATAAACAAACACTATCACTACAGTAAAAGCATAGGCAACACCACACAATAGGCTCTGCAGCACGTCACCCAGCAAAGTGGAAGGGGTAAGAGCTGAGCCCACCTGCTGATTGTGCTTGCGGTTCAGCGCAACACTGAGCAGGTCTGAGGCGTACTTGGAGGAGCTGTAAGGCTCCGTGCCCTTCTGGTGCTGAAGGTCCTCAAGGCTGAAGGCAGATCGGTGGGCATTGCTGGACGACGTCCAAATCACCTGCGAGGTTTGATCAGGCTTACATAATAAAGGTTCCAGCTCTCTGACCTGCAACAGATCAGGTGACAACAACAACAAAAAAAAACAGTGTTAAGGGCCGTTCACACCAAGAACGATAACGATAACGATAACTATAACCATAACGATAAAAGCGTCCACACTGGCCAACGATAAGAAAAGTCTCTCCTCATGTTAATGAATGTGATGGCTAGAATATTATGGGTTCTGATTGGCTGTTAGCTTTTTATCGTTCTCAAAATCGCTCTGAAAGTGATCAACAACGATATCGTTCTTCATGTCGTTATCGTTATAGTTTATGTGTGAACGTTGTCATTCATATTAACGAGAGCGATATTTATTTATAGTTATCGTTATCGTTATCGTTATCGTTCTTGGTGTGAACGAGCCTTTACTGTGAGACAACCTGAAAGTGATGATGGCCGACATCTCAAGTTCCTGGGACTCAGGACGAACACATCCGAGCATCCGAGCATCCGAGACTAATTGTTTTCGGGTCAACTAAGGGCTCTTGATAATGTATGCACTGGCTGTTGTTTGTTGGAAAAAGTCTAAATAAAACCATTTCCACTTAATAAGCTTAGTGATGAAACAACACATTGCATTGCAAACTACTGCAGAGAATACTACACACTCGAGAATCTGTGTACTCATGAGGTATCCCTCAGAATCAACTCTCTCCCACACTAGTGTATCAGACTCCTGTGCTTGGTGATTCTGATAAAAGATCCAGAGAAGACAAAGTGAACTAATACCATGTGTTTTTTTTCTGTTCAGACTGCTCACCCTGCAATGTTTTTGTAGCTCCCTAAAGGCTGTGAAAGAGAACTGACTGGTTCTGTCACCCACTGAGGGACATGACGCTCACACCTGTCTACTGCTTGGGTAATCTAGTGTGACTGACCACGGAGTGGACAACGAAGACGACGGAGCGCAAATAGAAAAACAAGCCCTCGGAGCAGCCTGCAGCCGAGCCAGTAAGCGATACCACAGGCCCTCCTCCTGAGGGAGGCAACCTGGTCTGCTCTGCCCCTGAAAGTTTAATGCATTCTGACTGGCTTGCTGAAAACACAACACCACTCAGCTTGGATGTCCATCTGGTGAGCATTTCTTAACCTTATAATCATGTCTCGGAAGATTTAAAGGGAGCCGGAGAGAGAGAGAGAGGTCTCTATCAGCACAATTCACCAGGTTATTTGAGAACACTGAAAAATGTTCATTGTAGTCTATGTCAGTTGCTAGTAGCTGACAAGTAAGGGGCGTTGAGATTGGTTATCTGACCTTCACAAGCGTGAAAATGGAATAAGTAAAAAGGTCTCTGTTATTATTGAAATACCAACATGCTAGAGGGTAGGTATTTCAATAATCCTGGGTGCTAAACAGGTTTGGGAGATACTTGCTTTTGTTAAACCATATAAACAAGAAGAGTTTTGTGTTGGTAAAGACAATACATTTCATGAAAGAGGACAGATGACAAAATGAAAAGAGAGCCTACTGCTAAACTTTTAAGCATGCTTATAGTTTGCATAACCCAGAACCACATATGCTATTTTGATAGGTTAATTTTCTGAAATCAGATTGCTCACCAAAAGAAAATGTCCAAATAGATTGGTGGCAAAAACCTCCTGTAGTCCATCTGAGGTAACATTGTCTGTTTGGGTAAGAATGCCCTCGGCTGTTGCAAACATATTGATAACGTTGCTGCAACAAAAACATAAATTAATCATAAAAGAAATCCATAGTCCTCTGCAAGTCTGGTAGACTATGTGATGATGCAGATAGAACTAAGAACTAAACCTTCAAATCAGCTGCACTGTATACAAACTCCTCACCATGAGAACAGACCCTTGAAAAAGGCTTTGATATCCAGTTGAGGATTGGGCATGATTCCAGCATTGAGATAGATGTAGTCCAGTCTGCTATACCTATAATGAACACAATAATGTGAGATTAAAGATGATTCTACTGACTAAAGTTGGATGGGGGTGATAGGCCTACTCTGCAATGGATGACATCAGGAGGCATGTTGAAGTCTGCATGATTTGTAAGAGTGGTATGTTGTAATTTAAACTATGTTAATAAAAAAAATGACCTGTATATGCAAGTTATTACTCACTTATTACATGACCTCTCTTAAATCGAAGGACTAATGTGGTTCTCTTAGATGCACTGAGTATCACAAATTCATTAAGTTCCCCGGGAGAGTGAATGAGTGAATGAGAATGAGTAACGCTAGAGAACAGGTTTGGAATCTCCAGTGATAACTCTGTTACACAACAGATCTTGTTTGAGAAGATGCAACTGATTTGCTGTGCCATGTTATGACAATTATGTCTTTTGATCTGATACTCCTTCCTACCTTAATTTGACCTCTTGGGCTGCATGTAGAACCGAGCGGAGGTTGCCCACGTCTAGTTTGAGCAAGGCCACCTCTGAATCGGGGTGAGAGGTCAGCAGAGCCTGTTGGGCAGCCTCGGCCCTCTGCATGTTCCTGCAAGCCAGGCACAGCTGGATCTGGCTGTCCTGAGTCAGGAGCCGCTCGCACAATGCAAGGCCAATACCACTGTGGGGACAAGTGACACCAGTTAGGCCTACAAAGTGCGGATAAGGTCACATTACTGGACTTACTGCCAGCATAGTTGGCATCACTTAGTCAATGGATGAAAACTGATTGTGCTGTCCCATTTCAGATTTAGGGATAATGAGAAAGTTTATTTCCCAGCTCAAGAGATAGCCCCTAAACGCTGGGTAAAATGTATTTGTCTAGCTAATAGAGGTTGGTTATCATTGCAGTCACTTTTAACCATAGGGCATAATTTAAACGTGACAATATAACACTATAATACCTGCAGAAACGCAACCTGACAAGTCAAATATGTTCATAATATATGTCTTCTTTCTTTATAAGCATGCCTAACTAACAATCCAGCCATCCACCCATGACATGTGGGGCACAACTTGTTTACTGCTACGGTGGTCTTACACTTTCCATCCTTTAGTGTAGAGAAAAGTAAGAAACGTTTAGTTTACCTGTTAGCACCGGTCACCAAAACAACTTTCCTCGTCATTTTGGCATATATCAAATATCTAATAAATGTTAGCTTTTCAATCGTTCATTTACAGGTCGGTACGCTGGCGTCCTCTCCACAGCGTAGAGCTGGTCATATCCGTGTCATGCTCCGCCTTCATGGTGTGATTGGATGTCACAGCTACATTAACCAATAGAGTTCAGCTCCAGTCTGGCCTTATCCAATACAAACCTGTTGCGAGCAACACATGTTATAAGCCGGTCTCCAATATTTTTTCCCCTAAATAAAACCTCTTGTTTTATGGTAGGCGATGGAAGTGGGCTAGAATGTATTCACATTAGTAGCCTAGCTTGTGAACTGTTGGAACCCCCTGATCTAACCAGAGCAAGTGAGACTCATAACAAATTAATCAGTCATTTTTTATTTTGTCAGTGACAAATATTTATACAAATCAGTCCAACGTATGCATTTTCATAAACTATATGAGGATAACAAATAACTGAATACAATGAATAAAGCTGAATTAAAGCAGTAACACAGAGATGACCACTATACAATATTTACTGTACATAATTAAGTCAGTATCAATAAACTTTTTATATATAATTAAAACCATTATACAAAGATGATGCAAAACCCAGGTACAGATAATATGGCGAATAAGTCTTATAATTCATACAAATAGCCTACAATAAAATGTTACCGCTTGAAATCAATCACCAAAATGATGAATAGGCTAAATCTATTGTACAGCCATACTTTCAAATTCAAATTGAAGAGAGGACACAACAAACTGGGATACAACAGAAACAAACTGTCATATTTGTTAGAATATGCACATGCTGGAATTAGCCTATATGTAAGACTATGCCTACATTGCAATCTTATTTTTTTTTTGGCTCAAAGTTCAAAGATAACTACAGTGGGTCCATGAGATATGGAACATAGCCTTTTAGTGTGTTACATTATATATTGTCATAAATACATCTTTATTGAGAATCTAGACATCTGGAAGCTTCCACAGATACTGTAAGTGTGGAAATGTGACCCAAAAAACATCTTTAATTGTTCTGAACATCACGTGAACCATCTACACCAAATTTACACAATCTCTCATTCCATTTGCCATTTCTATTGCTGAAGGTACAAATGTCATATCACACAAGACTTAAAATCCTCTCTCAGTTCATAGTAGTTGACATCACCTGTAAAGTTAGAAACAAAAACCCAGCTTGCACACGTTTTCACTGATTTCATTGGAATGCAGAAGAATAATATGTCAAAGCCTAACTTACAATAAACCACCATAGTGCATCTCTAAAGAAGTCCAGTTTTTTTTTTTTTTTATCAGAAGTGGATGTTTACAAGCATGTGGTCAGGTCAGCGTTTTATGAAGACCTGATATCCAAATGAAAAGGCTTTTTTTTGTTTTCCTGTATGGAGGAAAATTAGGCTTTACATTCATAAATGCATGACAAAAACATGACAATGAAGCATGAATATATATATGTCATTAGGAGCTGATCCTACAGTTTGTAGGACAGTAAGACTACATACAGACATGAACATTTTAAATGAATGGCACATTCTCATTAATGACTTAATCACCATCATTCACGGTGATGCAACTCTAAGACAGCATTAATTGAATTTGGTTTATAATCCTTGATAAACGTCATATCCACATTTTTGTTTGAATGCCCTGTAAGTATGATTTCTTTTCTCTCAAAACATTACGCATTTTACAACAATCATACTTGTGCAATAACAATGTCAGAATGATAGGAAGACTTGAATGTTTCTGGACACATAAAGCAAAATGGGATATGTTTGTGAGATTATTAAACAAACATTAAAAATCTGTTTTGAGACAACATAAATATTAACTTATACACTGTAGGTAGTTGTGGTGACATGTCTGACTGATAATTGTTGAGAATTTAACATAGTATCAGTCTTTTAAAAGTCTTTTGTGAACAAGTGATTGGCATGCATACAGTATGTGGGCTGATTCCATTTTTAGCATCTAGAAAAAAAGGTTTCATAAATAAAGAAAAAAAAGTGTGACTCTGTTCTGCTGTGTATGACTGGATAACAATAAGCAAAAGAAACATTCTTACATTTGTCAAAATACACTCTACACAATTCTCTACATTACCCATCGAACTGCATGTACTATTTACATTCAAGCTGTCTTCAAAATGAAAACATTTGAAAAACATGAGATCATTCTATGTAAATATCTTTTTTTTGCATTCTTTGTACATTAGTTTGGGGACATCTTTAATGACAACAAACCTATGGGTATAAAACCGTGGATTTTATTTGACAAAAAGTGCCTAAATGCTACATTTCTTTGGTTTGTCTCTATACTGCCACCCGGAGGTGCTGACTTGAAGTTGCTTTGGCAACGGATTGACAAGCAATCCCTGTTAAACACAGGGGGTGTGATTTTGTGAGTGTATGGGCTCTTCTCAACCCTCTCTCCTCTGTCCTCGATCCTCGGTCCTCCGGCTCTGATCTATGAAGAATGATGGGGCGGCAATGATGGGATAGTCTATCCAGTGCTCTTTATAGATCAGTGGGAACGAGCCGGAGGATTGAGGCTCGAGGACCGAGGAGAGAGGGTTGAGGAGAGTCCCATGTGTGTGCATGTCTGTCTGTTCACTGGTATTGTTTGCTGTTTGGAGTCCTGCGGGCACACAAAGTGTCTCTGGATGCGCCTGTTGTGGCATTCAAGGGGACACCATTCCAGGTCTAAACCTGGCATTCCAGAAGAATGCAATGGATTTCCTGGAAAGAAGGACGCTCCTTGGTGTTCCTGCGCCAGCAACTCAGCATGAGCTTGTAGAGTGGATCTGTACACATGGCCGGTTGTGGTAAGTAGATCTATAAAAAAAAAAAAAAAAATAGCCTTTCAACAAAGTACTTAAAGCTGTGACTGTTACAAAGGACCATAAAAGACAAACTTTTAATTCCATCAAGCTGAGGCTGAAGTAGGCAAGAAAAGGGCTCTTTGTTACAGCTTTTTCAACTGCTTGAGCATCATTTTGAAGAAGCAGATCTCAGGTCAAAGATGTTTTGCAAAATGAAACACCTCAGTCAAAACTACACCATCAGTGCTGGGCAGTATGTGAACATGCAGTTGAACTGCTATTACATTTTGCAGTTGCTTGGTAGTTACGGTGAGATGGTGAGACGGTGACGCACACGGTGAGAAAAAAACCCCGCATGTCGATCATCAAATTGAGGTTGTCACATGCCTCCCAACAATTGTGACCATGCATCAATAACAAACTTTTTCAACGTGTGCAAGATGCACAGAGGAGTATATATACCACCCAGGGGGATCGGGAAGATAAACCCCTTGGGTAGAACAGAGCAGGCATCAATGACAACATCTACATTGATGTGTGATGAGGAGGACATACTGTAGGGTGGAGTTCGAGGCTTGCAGTGAAAACGACAAGCTATGGTAAGGGGCCCTTAATGATCTCCACCAATATAAGAACAAGTGATGATCAGCTGGGTAGTCACCTGAGAAATGTAATGGCAGACCACTGACCATATACGGCCTAACATGACCGACTTGCCGAGCTCAAAGCTGCTCAGACCCCATGCACAGAGAATGAGCAGATAAACGCACTATGTCTGTTCTAAATGGTTGAATGAGGAAATGCAAACACATCAGACATTGTCATTCTCCAAATAACAAAAACTATTTGATCATCATGATCATTTGCTATTTATGCAAGGCTCTTACTATTAAACCAATTCTAAAATACCAGTCTATGATCTCGGCCATTGAGGACCTACAGTAAGATACAAATATCAGCTTATTGTCCTAGTGTTTGGTAGCCTTGGTCATGTTTGTGGTCCATGGACTTTGCACTGAGGGGCTATATAAAAACAGGCCAAACATTGTTCCATATCAGCATTTATAGGAACCATGTTTGTTGAAAAGTTCCTGTAACCTTGAACCCTTAAAACTCATAATAGACAATAGTTGAACTGCTTACCGGTATATCTGTTGGGTTATTCAGATAATATGCAAAATAAAACTGTGTTAGAATCAAGAGAGAGAAAGAGAGAGAGAGAGAGAGAGAGAGAGAGAGAGAGAGAGAGAGAGAGAGAGAGAGAACGCAAATATCGGCATTGAACATCTACATTTAGCACTAACCTGGCGTTTTTGGTCTCTGAAGAACTCTCCGGTGTTCTCGATCACCTGCTCATCGGAGAGCTGGGAGTAAGGCTGCTCTTTGCAAAAGGTCAGTGTCTCCCAAAGCGTCACCCCAAAGGCCCACACGTCACTGGCTGTGGTGAACTTTCCCTGCACAAGTAAACAAACATGTACACATGATCAAAGACAATTTATTGCACCATGTCACACACACAAAATGACAGGAACATTTCAGTCGAACGCTAGCAAACTAGTCCGACTTATATTGTAGCAGATGGAATCATCTTAAAGGACAATTCAAGTGTAAGAACAACCTAGGCCCTAGCCTGACTCTCGCCAGACCATGCTCAAGGATCTGGCGAGAGTCAGGTTACCTAGGCCCAGGGTCTATTTAGTTTTGAGTAAGACCTTTATTTGCATTTACAACTGCCTTTGGGGGCAGTAAAAAAAAGTAAATCACTATTTTAAGCCATTTACTAAGCACAAAAAAATCACATCTGTTTTTTTCCCAGCTACTCTTTGTTAGGAGTTGCTCTAGCTGTCTTTTCACCTCAAGGGTGTTCCACTGGATTCATGCCAGGTGACATATTTGACTAGGGACCTGATGAAACCCACGAATAGTCAACAAGGCTACAGATGCTATTTTGAATCATTTGACACAATGATCTACTCACTGTGTGTGTGTGTGTGTGTGTGTGTGTGTGTGTGTTAGAGCTTTCTACCAGCCTCACCAGTAGGATGCTCTCCCAGGACATCCAGCGGATAGGCAGCACTGCTCGACCCTGGATGCGATAGTAGTCCCCGCTATACAGGTTACGGCTCATGCCGAAGTCGGCAATCTTGATGGTGTAGTTCTTGCCCACAAGGCAGTTGCGGGTGGCCAGATCACGATGGACAAAGTTGAGCGAAGAGAGATATTTCATCCCTGAAGCGATCTGGGTGGCCATGTACAACAGATTACGGTAACTGGAGAAAACAGTGGAATTAAAAACAAGGCATTAATTAAAACGTGTCAAAGATTACATTAAATATATCAATTTAAATCAATATAGTATGTTCTGTTGGAGAACTGAAAGCTACAAGCAGACATGAACAAACAGATTTGTGTTAAGGAGCTGAGAAACACTTGGCTGGCTGTCATGACCATTACCTGACAGTGGGGGCATTGCTGAGCAGGGCGATCTGGCCCTCGGGTTCATGACGGGACAGGAATTGATTGAGGTCTCCGTTCTCCATGTACTCTGTGATCATGCACAGTGGGTCACTGCAGATACACACGGCCAGCAGACGAATGATATTGGGGTCTTTCAACCTCGACATGATCTTTATCTCTTTCAGGAAGTCGTTCCTGTGGGAAGTCGTGGGAAAGACCAAAAAAGTTTACAAATCTACAGTACATTACAGGTATTGGCATTACAAGTATTATAATTACAGGAATCTGAAAATGTATGCAGTTTCAAACCTGGCATTTTTATTGGCATCTGCTCTCAGCATCTTCACAGCCACCAGTACAGGCTGCTTTTCACTGATGTCAAATGAGAAGTCCTCATCCATGAAATCCTGCATGCCCTCTGCCTCACACAAATGGACCTTACAGACAACGAAAAAAAAACATTATGAGCATAGTAATGTAGTGCACTCATTCATGTATGAACATTATAAATAGTATGAAATCTAATGGCAAAGTGAAAACACATGTCGTTATTAACCCTATTTCAAAATATTTAAAATTCAATTCATTTGTATGGCAGTGAGAATGGCCATACATTATAATCTATGTATGTATAATTTACAGACCTCTCCAAACTGGCCCTCTCCTAGCTTTTCTTTGAAGGTCAGCAGCTTGCGTGGGAACTCCTCTACTGCCACGTCTTTCCCTGACAACAAATCCATCGTCAACGCAGGTACAGCGTAGGTGTTGCCCCCAGTAACCCCCTGCAGGTTAACAATGTC